>NC_090938.1:465505546-465805546 GCF_040938575.1 Ambystoma mexicanum | reverse complement strand
ACTCAAATCGTGAGGGCATTTTTCAAACTAAGACTCTCAAAGTTGTACATTCCTGTCATTTGGTTACAATAAATTATCACTATTTCTATAAAATATATATGTGTTGCAATTCAACTCCCCAAGTGTTTGGGTCCGCCTCCAGGAGTCTGGGTGGGTGAGTGATCACATGTCTCTCCTTGCTGGCAGAGGGCTGTTGACAGGAAACACTCAAAATGAACATACCCCATTCAACAGAAAGCGCCTTTTGTGTGGGCTCCAGCAGGCTGCCTGGAAGTCTCTCCTCAATCAATCAACAGGGTCATGTGATACCCTGCCTCCTAGTGTGGGAATCTCTGAGGTGTTAAGGTTTCCCAGCCTCTTGGCCTCTGGGAACAGCAGGTGGCTAGATTTTCAATTAACCAACAAGATTTGAAGTCCCTGCCCCTCTTGCAACTCCTAAATACAGTTTCCCTGTCAGAGTTTAGACCGCTAGCGCCACCTTGGGGAATTTGTCGGTACTGCATCCATTTTTGAGTTGTCTTGAATTACTGCATTTCAATAGAGTGGTCTTTTGCTTGATAGTATAGGACCCTTGCTTAACATTGTTTTGATGGCATCCTTACAGTAGAGTGGTGATGTGGAACCCCCCACAAGAAGGTTGTATCTTTGGAGTGGTCTTGTGCCAACTGCGCAGTTCTCCTATTCTGGCGTGAATGTGGACGGCGATAGCTCATCCCCACATCCACCCAGTCTATTGATTTAGTTTGTTCTGGGATAGAATAATGGGCGGCGACAGCTCATCCCCACATCTACCCAGTTTATTGATTCAACATGGGTCAAAACCCTTGACAAATCCCCCCGCCCGACTGAGCTTTGATTCAAGTCGAGGGGAAGTCGGGTGCACAGGAGGTTTTGAGCCCTTGCGCTGGTATGTCCCCATTATCTTCTTCCAATTCTGTGGATGGCACAGTTCAACGTCTTTTCCTCCACCCAGTTGGATCGATCGGTTCTCCTCGCCGGTCCTGATGGGAATATTGGGCGGTACCCCGGGCCCCTCGAGTCTCTGCTCCCGGTTCCCGGATCGTCCTCCTTGGCCAGTCTCCAGGTTTTCTTTCTCCTAGGATGACAAAGGAAAGCGACAATACCTATTCGTAGACATTTCTTCCCCACCATTGATATAGTGGGGTGGCATATACATTTTGTAGTCAAAACATTTGCGTTCTTATTTTAACAAAAAACAAGATACAATCATAAGACATTTTTTTTCCCCAAATCATAATATTTTAGAGACTATATGTGGGATATTTTAGGGTTAGAATTGAATTACTCTGTGGCGGTCCCCTCTGGTATTGCAGAGGACTCCTCCAGTTGTTGCAGAGTGTGCCTGCGTTGGCAACACTTTAGCTGATTTATATGGACCCACTTATCTTCCCCCTCTGCCAAACTGCCTTTGGGGATGCAGATCTTATAGGCAACAGGGGAGATCTTGTCTATAATTTCAAACGGTCCCTTCCATGTAGGCAAGTATTTTCGCTGTTTGGCCTGGTCCCTTTGGAAATTGTATATATAGACCTGATCACCCATCTTATATTCCTTTCGGGTAGTTTTTAAATCAAAGTGGGTCTTCATGCTCTCGGCTGATCTTTCTAGATTCCGCTGAGCATAGGCAAAAGCATGCTGAAGGTGTTTCCTTAAATTCTCCACATACTCATGAGTTGTGGAGGCATTTATCAATGTTTGCTCTTGGGTTCTGTAGAGCAAATGCTGGGGAAGCACCATCTTGCGTCCGAACATCAACTCAAATGGTGACATTTTAGTTGCAGATGAAGGGGTAGATCTGATGGCCATTAGGACCAGAGGTAGTCGGACATCCCAACTTGGCCCAGAATCTGCCACAAACTTTTTTAAAATGCTCACAATGGTTCGGTTGTATCTCTCTACTGCTCCAGAAGAAGCTGGTCAGTAAGCAATGTGTAGCTTTCATTTGACCACCAGTATCTCCGACATCTTTGTCATTACTTCACTGGTGAAGTGGCTACCCCTGTCTGACTCAATCCTTTGAGGTAGACCAAAACAGGAAAAGATGTGGTTAATCATCAGGGCAGCTGCTGTTTCTGCCTTGCAGTTTGGGGCTGGGAGACATTCCACCCACTTGGTAAACAAGCATGTAACGGTCAACATGTACTTGTTTCCTCTAGACGAGCAAATTACAGGTACTACAAATTCGATTTGCAAATCTGACCATGGCAGTGTCATCCCCCTCTTTTGGAGAGGCTCACGGTGTGTGAGGGATGATGGCTGAAATTGTGCACACACAAGACACCCCTTCAAGTATTGGTCGAGGTCCTGCCCCATGTGTGGCCAGTATGCAACCTCTCTTAAGATTTCCAGTGTTGTGTGAAACCCCCTATGACTGGCGGTGGCCACATCATGGGCGTGACTTAACATCAGGCTTCGGAATGAGGTAGGGACCTCCCACTGATCATGGCCAGCTTGGGATTTCCTTACCAACAAACCGTCTTGGATTCGGAACCTTTTTGGACATTTCATCAACACTCTTAGGTCCTCTTTCCCAATGCAATCGGTATCCGTCAGGGGAAAGTTCTCAGAGTCCTCAAGGTGTTGGTAAAACTTACCAATAATTGGATCCCCCTTCTGAGCTGTAATTAAATCAGCATCAGGGGTCTCCTTACTCCATTGTGCAGTTGAAAGATCATTGTGAGCATTGGTCTGGGACCTAGTGATGGCAGTGTCCTGGATTTCCCCCAACAGGGACTCTATTTCTATTAGATCCCCTTGGATGGCCCCGGTTTTGGCCAGCTGATCAGCTAAGTCATTTCCAGTTTTGTCTGGTCCCTCTACTTTGGAATGACGCTTGATCTTTTTCCAGTAGATGGTCATCCCATTCGATGTGACCAGATCATCAATGTTTTGGATTAACTTCCCATGTTTCAAGAGTTTGTTATTAGCACATAACATGCCTCTGGTTTTCCAATTAACCAGGTGCTCCACGAACCCGTTCCGTACATAATCCGAATCTGTGATTATGACCAGTTCGTGGAGTTGATGTTGGACAGCAGTGAGGATGGCCTGATGCACAGCCATCAATTCTGCCACCTGACTACTTCGGGGACCAATTTTGTATCCAGCGGAGGGTTATGGTGACACATTCACCCATTCATTCCCTAAGCCGGCCACCAGTTCTTTCTTCCCGTTGTCGTCAACATGGTACGAGCATCCATCCACATAGACAGTGGGCATTCCCTCACACTTGTCTTCTTCAAAGACTTTGTGTGGGGAATTAAGGTATGCCTCCATTTTGTCCTTGATTTTTAGACTTTCGTCCTCGAGACAGTTTTCTCTGGCACAATCATGCAAGTCAGCCAGACCTTGCGCGAGGGGACTCTTCTTGTTTTGGCCATATCTGACCTCCACAGGAAAGCCTTGCATTGACAGAATGCAGGAAGTAATTCGGGAATTACTCACATTTCCGACCCGGATTCTGTCACTTTGGAGATATTGCAGAGGCTGGTGTGGAGTCTCCACTATGATGTGTTCCCCCTGGATAAACGGGCGGTAATTCTTCAATGCCCACACCGTTGCCAGGAGTGCCTTCTCACAATCGTTGAATTTTTCCTCCACAGAGGATAAAGTTTTGCTCGCATAGGAGATTACTTTATTGACCTTGTCATGCTTTTGGTATAATACTGCCGTCAAGCACGTATTAGAGAACCCTGTCTCCAGGAAGAACTCCTTGTTTCTGACAGGGTAAGCTAGGCAAGGCGCTTCTGAGAGGCTTCTTTTGAGTTGTCTTACTGCCTCGGATTGTTCTGGACCCCATTCCCACTCAACCCCCCCCTTCAAGAGATGAATCAAGGGTCTAGTGATCTCTGCGTAGCCTTCAATTATCTTTCTGCTGTAATTAGTCAGTCCAAGGAGGCTCCTTAGTTCCCGCAGAGTTGTGGGGTCTTTCAGTTTCTGAGGTGCTTCCACTTTCTTTTCCTGGGGACAGAGAACCTGAGGAGTAATCTCATGCCCCAAGAAATTAACACGGGTTCTACACCACTGTGCTTTCTGAAAGGAGAGTGTTGCTCCGGCGGCCCTCAACTGTGTCAGAACATAACAGATCTCTGCTATGTGTTCTTCCACAGATTAACTTTTTTATGAGGACATCATCTACATAAGCCAGGATACCCCTCGCACCCACGTCGGGCATGGCCTTATGTAGGAAAATGTTGAATTCATTGCCGTAGTTGAGGTATCCGAAGGGAGTCCGGGACCATGTGTACTGCTGGCCCCCAAAGGTAAAAGCCAGTTTGTATTGGTCCTCCCTACTGACAGGCACGGTCCAGTACCTGTTGGTCAGGTCTATTGCAGTGAATACCTGTGACCCCTGGATCTGGGCCAGCCCTTGGTCAATGTAGGGAAGAGGCCATCGGGAAGTTTGGACCCGTTTGTTGAGCTCCCTAAGTTCGGCGCAGAGTCTCCACTGGCCATTTGGCTTCAATATTCCCAGCACTGGATTATTGAAGGTGCTGTGTACTGGACGGATTATTCCCCGGGACTCAAGGTTCTTAATTATTTCAGTAAGGGACTCCATGGATGCGAGAGGCAAATGATATTGCTTCACAAACACTGGAGTCATTCCAGGGTCTGTGGGAATTGTTGAGGTGTGGATGTCGGTGCGACCACAGTCATATGAGTCTACCGCAAAGAGATCTTGGAAATCCAAGAAAACTTTTTTCAACTTTTGCTTCTGTTCCAGAGTCACGCAGGCATCAGCTAGGTTGACTCTCTCTTCCACCATCTGCCCGAAGCCTGGAAAGACTTCTGGTTTGGCTATCTCAGCAGCCTCCTACTGCTGGGTGGAGAAGTCCCTGGTCAGAGTGCTGATTTGGACTGGGGACTTCAGGTGGGAAAGGCAGCCCTCATGGACCTGGAAAATCACCTCATCCCTCCTGAAGTCACAAGTCACATCTTCCTTACCATAAGGGCAAGAAGTGTACACCAGGAAGTTCCCCCCATGCCGGGTGAAAATCCTGTCTGGTGTTGTGTTGTCCTCACTGTCACTGTCAAAACAGTCCTTGGGGATCGGTCCTAACAGTACATTTCCTAAATCAATGGAGAAATGTCGGTCATCAACCGCCATTCCAATGATGGTGCCTGCGACTAGAGTAATACTCTGTAAGTCACTGTTATCCACCTCTATTGGAATGGTGTCATGTTCTATGTTGACTAACGGTGTTGGGTTTACCCCTAACCCTTGTTGTTGGAGAGAAGCATTTAGATGAATATAAGCATCAGGGTTTTTCAATTTTTGTCCTCTTTTAACTTTCACTTCCAGGCAGAATTGTCGGGTCCTTTCTGGGATGGTGACTTCCTCTTTAATCTGAATTTCAACTGCATAAGGTAGCAATTGAACTGACCTAAATGCTTTTTCTGAATCATCAAAGCCCATGGGATTATCCGCTAATCGGGACCAAGCTTTGAAGTTTATTAGGTCCAAACTAATGGCAAAGAGATTGAGAATGTCACTGCCTAAGTAAAAGGCGGCAGTGACGTCTCACACGACCCAACAATTATGGACTATGCTCTTGTTGCCAATGGAGATTTTGAGCATACACCTGCTTGGCAGGAGATGTTTGGAATTAGGTGCTTCCAGGTCCATTTCCCATTTGTCTATCAGTTTGAATGTGGGAATGGCTGGATCTTTTGGGAGTTGGCGGAACATGGCTTTGCTGATGAAGCTCTTACCGTTGTTCAAACACACTCGGGCGAGAACAGAGTCCTTCCCATCATTTAACTGAACAGGGATGAACAACTGCTCTCCAATTTGCTGAATATCAGCCAGGCTCTGAGCTGATTTCACATCTTTCTGGACTATAGGAGTGGGAGTGTCTGATTGTGGATTGGTAAAGAATTTTAGAGTGTTTCCTTCCAGTGTGGAATACCACCTTAAACTGGAAGGAAGGTTGATTTTCAGAAATAGAGAGGACCCCCCATCACCAGTCTGTTGTCCTACTGCTATTACTGTCACATCTGGAATTTGGTTGTTATGGAAGTGAAATTCTACTTGGTGAGATTTTTGTTCAACCATGTGGCTGGTGCCGTTTAAACTAATATGGTTGACACTCTGTTTTAATTGTATTGGTCGGCTAGTCTGGGTCCAGAGGACCTTGTTTACGCAATCTATTAGGGGTGACAACCTTCTCAGGAGGTCATTCCCTAGTAAACAAGGTGTGCCCTCTGGAGTCACTACTATGACCGGGTGTTTCACCTTGTGTCGCCCAATTTTGATGTCCAATTCTGCAGTCCCCTCGACAGGAATTTCCTTCCCGTCAAAGTTCTGCAGTTGTCCAGGAAGAGCGGTGAGAGGAATACGGTAATTCTCCCCCTTCCTGCATTTAGTTCCTCAAAGGCCCTTTTGGGCAGAAGGGCAGCTTGGGATCCAGTGTCCACCAGTGCCAAAATTGTACCCTGCCCCTGTACTTGTACAGGGGCATAGTATCTTCCCTCCTTCTCCTCAAGGGGGCACAGATAATGCACCTTTTTGGACAACTGGTGGGCTAACTTTCTAGTTTTGGACATTGCTAGCGAAGAGATTTGGGCAGAATTCTGTGGAGCGTCTTGGGAATCTGAAAGAAAAATTTGGCAACTGGAGATCAGAGCCATTGTGGGTTCCCCTGGTTCCGGTTCTGGGCCGCTCCCCCCTTTTTGGAGGCAGTCACCAGGATGGGTTTGAACCAAGGGATTTCGGTATTGTGGGTTCTGGGATGAGATGATGGGCGGCGGTAGCTCAGTCTCCTTATCTCCCCAGTCTGGATTGGAATCCCTAGGGAACCATATTTCTTTGGGAGGAGTTCCCCCATCTCTAAAGGAGAAGATCATTTTCCCAGGATCCTCTGAGGATTCCTCTCTCTCAAATTGGAAGATCTGTACCTCCTCCACAAAGTGGGTCTGTTTGGGTCCTTTGTTTCTCCTACCCCCACTCTGCTCCTTGGGAGGCAGGCTTTCAGGGGCAGGAGATGTTGTTTCCGGTTCCTGGTTTTCCAGGGGCTGTTTACAAGTTGGGAAGGAAGCTTCCTCCAAGGCTTTACACCCCCCTTCCCCTTGTGCCTCCTCCCTGGGAACCGGTGGGTTATCGGGGTGCTGCCCCCGTCATTGTTCTGGAGCACCAGGGCCAGAGTTTGGGGCATTCTGCGGTGGCATGCTCATCTGAGGGTTCTGTTGAGCCCTCAGTATGTGACCCAGATCCTGCGCCATATTTTTCGACCTGGCGCTCAAGTTGTGAAACCCGCTCAGGCTGATACGGGGCTCTATTTTCTCCCCTGGGCTGATCCCGGGAAGGATAGCTATCCCTTCTCTGGTAGTACCCCTGGTTGGGAAGATTTTGGTACCCCTCCACCCTTGGCCTACCCTCTCCCGGATTAGGTTGTCTGGGCTCAGGGAATTGGGGAAAGAAGGATGGATGATTTTGGGGCTGGAAATTGGGAGGCTACCTGGGGAAAAAGTTCTGCCCAGGATTTGGTGAATTTCTGCCCTCCTGGGGGAAGTTAGGAGGGAGGTTCCCTGGGTTAGGTGTTTGGCTGGATCCCCCTCCTTGGGCTGGAGGAGTCCACACATAACCCATGATTGGTCGGTTTCCCTTGTAGCGGGGACTTACATAGTCAGGGGAGCGGGGGACCCCATTTGTGGGACTACCTCCTCGACTCCCTGTCTGTGACTGGCCCGAGGGCCTTCTGGGCTGTGAATTATTTGGTGCAGGCAGGTTTTTAGGCCCCCCATCTCCAAATCTAAAAAGGGGGCAACCTTTACCTCTGCCACCTTGGCAGCAGCAGGGGTGCTGTTGGTTTTGGGGTTTTTCGGCGCATTATTTTTATTTTCGATGGGCTTTTGCACCCCATAGATCCGGGTAGCCTGTTCAATGACCCAGTCTAAAGATATTTTCTCATGAAAATCTCTCACGAGCTGGGTCATTATGTATTTGGGTAAGGCATGGAAAAACATATTGATAAATTCTCTGCTATCCGTGTGCACCCTTCTGGTGGTCTGCGCAAAAGCACGCTTTAATTCTTGCACAAACTCTTGTGGGGCTTGATCCTCCCCACATTGCAAATTGTAGGCTGCCTTGCGAGCCTCTTGAGGATTTCTGTGCACAGAAAAATGTTTTAAGATGGCCGCCCTGTATGTGGACCACCTTGAATGGTTTTGATCCTCCAGCCCCGCAAAGAAACTGGAGTATTCTGGTGAGAAGGTCCACTTTACATATTGAATACAGCTTTGGCTGTCCTTCAAATGGAAAGTCTCCATCATTTGCTCATAGAGCTCCAAGTGTTCCCAAACAGAATACTTGGCGTTCTTATGATAAGGCATGATGACACTCCTTATTGCCTTTTTTTGTTTCAATGAGTCCTTAAGCAAGGCCCTTTTTGCCTTATTGGCCTTTTTGGTTCGGGTAACCCTGGTCCATTCATCCTCCGACTCAGAAGCACTGCTCCCAGAGGTGCCCGTCTGATCTTCCAGGTTTTCCCGGATTCTGCGAGCCTGGGAATGGCTGGAAGAATGTGGGGACCTGGTCTCCTGTGTCCTGTGACGCTCAGAGGAGTCTTCAGATCCCTCCTTGCTACCAGGATTTGCTGGGTATCCTCCCACTGACCTAACTGGGCAGAGGTTTTCAGGATGTCCTTAGGGTGCCTACTCTCCTGGGGTTCCCCACTAAATTGCACTGTGCTTGGGTGCCCATACCCGGATGCCCGCCCATCCATTCCTGGGAGGTGCTGGCCTATGAGACTCATACTTCTAGCTGGATAGTAATCTGCCATCCCCGTGGCCCTGGGCTCATGTGCGCGAGGGGACATTAGAGTGGCAGAGTCCAGGGACTGGGAGAGATGAAGGCCTCTGGTACTAGGGCTCCTGAGGTTATGCTCAGGAGTTTCTCTTTCCCAGCGTACCTCATCTCTATCCGCCCCTGCTTCCTGTTGCAATGCAAGAGCCTGCGCTTTCAGTTCCTAAGTTAAGGCCTTACTAGACTTTATCAGTCTCTCCTGCATGGCTACTTGTTGCTGGAGCCTCTCATTGTGCGGCCGGAGAGCCTCATTTTCTCTCTGTGCCTCCTGATTGGTCCTGGAGTACTGGGCCAGTCTCTGCTGCAGGAAGGTTACCCCCTCGGTTGTGTCCCTATTGGCCTGCTCCTTTCTTGCCAGAGCATCCTCCACCCTCCTGGTGTGCTCTAACAAGTTCTGGTGTTCTTTTTGGAGGTCACCTTGTCCCTGGAGGGCCAGGTGATTTTCTTCCATTTTCCTTTTTAAGTGGCAGACTTCCTGGCCTAAGGTATCCCTTTCCTGACTAAGAGCCTGCATCTGTGCCGCCAGGTCGTCCCTCTGCCTTTGAAAGGCACCAGCTTTCTGGCGTTCTTCATCAAACTCTGCCTGGGGATCCAGATCTTTCAAAATCAATTTATTGCTTTCCTCTTTCTCTCTGTCTAGTTGGATTTGCAGGGTTGCTACCTGATCTGTGCATGCCCTGTTGAAATTGATCTGTTGCTCCAGCTTTTTCTGGCTCTGCAGTAAGGAGTCCAAACTGTCTTGGTGCTCCTTCTGCAAAGCCAGAATTCTGGTATACTGGTCTGTCTTTTCCTGTTGCAGTATATCCATGTCCTTTTTTATTTTAATGATATACTGCCTACTATCATTTTCTGATTCCTGGCTCCTCTGCAGCCTCTGCTCAGAAGAGACCAGGTCAGATTGGGCCTTTTCTAACGCCATCTGTTGCCTATTTGCCAGATCTTGGCCTTCATCACATTTGTCCTGCATGGCTCCCATATATAGATACAAATATGCTGCTATCCAAACCATCTTGTCGTGTTCATCTTTAACTTTAGGAGCCATGTATAATTCACTCAGGGCCACATGTAATGGACCCTGATCTCTCCATGTATCTGACCCTGTTTCAGTGACCTGTTGCGTGATTGCCTGCAACCAGACCGTTTGGTCCTGATGAGTCCACTCCCCTCTCACAAATAGCTTATGTAAGAAGTGCTCTCTGGCTATTTTCATATCTACCAAGGTTGTCATTCTGGAATTTGAGTTCCTTCCTGACTTACAGAAGTTTGTATTTTATTTTGTAAAACAGACCGTTTCCTTAGAGCGTTCCTTTGAGGGATGCTTTCACAGTGTAAAACAGCATGGTGATCTAACCGGATATGTGTATCTGGTCAGTTGGCACACTGTATTAATCTGCACAAGTGGTAAATCTAACCCAGAATATCCCGTCTCCGAGCCCCCACTTTTGTAAGCGATATTCAATCAACACTACAGCTAAGTCAATGCCCAGTCTGGGATGCTGAGGAAAACCCTTATTGATGTATTTTTATATCCAGTTCAGTACTCTGGATGAAAACCCTTGTATAACACCCCCCTCTTAGAATCCCCTGACCCGGCTGAGCCAAGAAGTAGGTTTGTTTTGCAAATTAAAAGGTTTATTTGAAAATGTAAACAATATATATATATATATATATATATATATATATATATATATATATATATATATATCACACTTCTATAAATAAATTTATAATGGATATTACACTTGTGAATATGAGCAGTAGTCAGCCAGAGGTAACTTATGAATAGGAACAGAAAAATAAGGTGGGAAAGAATGCTTTATATGGTTCAAGGAAACGCAAGGTGGAATAAAATGCAGTACAGAAGTAACTTGTTATGATTTTAGCAAAAGGTAATATGATCACTTTTTCTTTTGACAATTCACTCCCCCCTACGCAATACAAGAAATGGAAGGAGATCACACAGTCTTCAAGAATCCCAACAAATCACACTTTATAATGCAATACACAGTTCCAGTTCTCCCAGCAAGCTTAGGGAAAACAGGGATGAGTTTTAAACACAGGCAAATTACTTTAATGTGGTTTACAAGGAAGTGAAAAGGTGCTAAAATTGCTTTCAATTCCCTCTAGAGGTTCAGGGTAGGTGATGGCTACTTTATAATAGTTCAGGCTCACTTTAACAATACTCTATGAATGATTAGCAGATTGCAAAAGAATTTTAGCAAAGAGAAGCAAAAAGCTGCTGATTTCTACTGATGAAGAAATCGGGCCAAATCTCAAATTGCGGTAAATTTTGCGAGTGCATGTCTCGCGATTACGGAAAAAGTATAGGGAGTAGGAAGTCGGTTCTAGGTTGGAAAGCCTAGATTCTAAGCTTTCAGATGAAAGTTAAATCTCGTTCCTAGCACAAACGGGTCCGGAGATACGGATGATTTAATAAAGGTAGGTTTTCGGATTTAAAGTAAAACTCAAAATGACAGGTGACAGCTTGCAGCTTCAGAATTGACAGGTGACAGTTGTGCAGCTTTACATATGACAGATGACACGATTTCTAGGAGGCTGTTCTAATTAGGTTAAAATAGTTTGGATTAGATTATTTTAACTAAGAGATTGGGTTCTGCACAGTTCTGGCGGATACTCACTCCTAATTTTGAAATGAATGTGCCTCGTCACGGATCTGGTCAACTGGACTGGACTGGCCGGTTCTCCACACAGCGTCTGGATCAGCTCTGCTCTTCTGGTCTAGCCTCTCTGGATACGACGGGTCAATCAGGCACCGGTTCTGCTCACAGCGGTCTGGGTCTCTCTGGATCTCTGGTCTGGTCTCTGGCAATTGTTCTTGGCAAAGAATTCAAACAGCTCGCCAGGCTGTGGAATAGTTTGCAAATGATTTTAAGGATGCTGAGGCCTGCTGAGAAGAGTTCGCAGTTTGTGGGTTTAGGCCCTTGCTTTAAGTTCTGAAGTAAAGTTCTAGTCTTTGGAGATTGATGGATGTGAAGTCTGGAGTCTCCTGGCAGAGCGTCCCGCAGAAAATGGAATTGCCTCTCTACCTGTCCCAGCAGTCTCTTTTTATGTGTTTTAAAAAGTGGGTGGAGAGGCTAGCATCCCTAAGCCTGCCCCTCTCTTGATTTGATAGGTCAATAGATTCTTTGGTCCCTGATTTGGAAAGGGATAGTGTGTCAGAGTGATGTCATTTTTATGACCTGCAGAAATGACACTCCCCTGGTCAATGTGCCCACAAATCTATTCCTGATCCAAATACATATTTCCCTTGTACACAGTTGTTTGACATCACATACACACATCATATATTACTGAAGATAGTCCCTATCCCGACTCTGGCATTTCTAGGAGCTTGCATTAAAAAATGTCAACTTATTTTCGATTTTAGTGGGTTTTGCAACATTGGTTTTTCATCAAAAATTATGCAAAGGTACATTTCCCTTCCACATATATCCCAGTAACTTTCCATGTCTCTAGCTTAAACACATTGTCTACAATAATCATAATTAGCGGGGTTTTGCCCCAGAACATGGTACAAATTGGAGTTTGGGCTCAAATCTTGAGGGCATTTTTCAAACTAAGACTCTCAAAGTTGTACTTTCCTGTCATTTGGTTACAATAAATTATCACTATTTCATAAAATATATATTTGTTGCAATTCAACTCTCCAAGTGTTTGGGTCCGCCTCCAAGAGTCTGGGTGGGTCAGTGATCACATGTCTCTCCTTGCTGGCAGAGGGCTGTTGATAGGAAACACTCAAAATTAACATACCCCATTCAACAGAAAGAGCCTTTTGTGTGGGCTCCAGCAGGCTACCTGGAAGTCTCTCCTCAATCAATCAACAGGGTCATGTGATACCCTGCCTCCTAGTGTGGGAATCTCTGAGGTGTTAAGGTTTCCCAGCCTCTTGGCCTCTGGGAACAGCAGGTGGCTAGATTTTCAATTAACCAACAAGCTTTGAAGTCCCTGCCCCTCTTGCAACTCCTAAATACAGTTTCCCTGTCAGAGTTTAGACCACTAGCGAAACCTTGGGGAATTTGTCGGTACTGCATCAATTTTTGAGTTGTCTTGAATTACTGCATTTCAATAGAGTGGTCTTTTGCTTGATAGTATAGTACCCTTGCTTAACATGGTTTTGATGGCATCCTTACAGTAGAGTGGTGATGTGGAACCCCCCACAAGAAGGTTGTATCTTTGGAGTGGTCTCGTGTCAACTGCGCAGTTCTCCTATTCTGGCGTGAATGTGGACGGCGATAGCTCATCCCCACATCCACCCAGTCTATTGATTTAGTTTGTTCTGGGATAGAATAATGGGCGGCGACAGCTCATCCCCACATCTACCCAGTCTATTGATTCAACATGGGTCAAAACCCTTGACAAATCCCCCCGCCCGACTGCGCTTTGATTCAAGTCGAGGGAAAGTCAGGTGCAAAGGAGGTTTTGAGCCCTTGCGCTGGTATGTCCCCATTATCTTCTTCCAATTCTGTGGATGGCACAGTTCAACATCTTTTCCTCCACCCAGTTGGATCGATCGGTTCTCCTCGCCGGTCCTGATGGGAATATTGGGCGGTACTCCGGGCCCCTCGGGTCTCTGCTCCCGGTCCCCGGATCGTCCTCCTTGGCCAGTCTCCAGGTTTTCTTTCTCCTAGGACGACAAAGAAAAGCGACAATACCTATTCGTAGACATTTCTTCCCCACCATTGATATAGTGGGGTGGCATATACATTTTATAGTCAAAACATTTGCGTTCTTATTTTAACAAAAAACAAGATACAATCATAAGACATTTTTTTTTCCCCAAATCATAATATTTTAGAGACTATATGTGGGATATTTTAGGGTTGGAATTGAATTACTCTGGGGCGGTCCCCTCTGGTATTGCAGAGGACTCCTCCAGTTGTTGCAGAGTGTGCCTGGGTTGGCAACACTTTAGCTGATTTATATGGACCCACTTATCTTCCCCCTCTGCCAAACTGCCTTTGGGGATGCAGATCTTATAGGCAACAGGGGAGATCTTGTCTATAATTTCAAACGGTCCCTTCCATGTAGGCAAGAATTTTCACTGTTTGGCCTGGTCCCTTTGGAAATTGTATATATAGACCCGATCACCCATCTTATATTCCTTTCGGGTAGTTTTTAAATCAAAGTGGGTCTTCATGCTCTCGGCTGATCTTTCTAGATTCCGCTGAGAATAGGCAAAAGCATGCTGAAGGTGTTTCCTTAAATTCTCCACATACTCATAAGTTGTGGAGGCATTTATCAATGTTTGCTCTTGGGTTCTGTAGAGCAAATGCTGGGGAAGCACCATCTTGCGTCCGAACATCAACTCAAATGGTGACATTTTAGTTGCAGATGAAGGGGTAGATCTGATGGCCATTAGGACCAGAGGTAGTCGGACATCCCAACTTGGCCCAGAATCTGCCACAAACTTTTTTAAGATGCTCACAATGGTTCGGTTGTATCTTTCTACTGCTCCAGAAGAAGCTGGTCGGTAAGCAATGTGTAGCTTTCATTTGACCCCCAGTATCTCCCACATCTTTGTCATTACTTCACTGGTGAAGTGGCTACCCCTGTCTGACTCAATCCTTTGAGGTAGACCAAAACAGGAAAAGATGTGGTTAATCATCAGGGCAGCTGCTGTTTCTGCCTTGCAGTTTGGGGCTGGGAGACATTCCACCCACTTGGTGAACAAGCATGTAACGGTCAACATGTACTTGTTTCCTCTAGACGAGCAAATTACAGGTACTACAAATTCGATTTGCAAATCTGACCATGGCAGTGTCATCCCCCTCTTTTGGAGAGGCGCACGGTGTGTGAGGGATGATGGCTGAAATTGTGCACACACAAGACACCCCTTCAAGTATTGGTCAAGGTCCTGCCCCATGTGTGGACATTATGCAACCTCTCTTAAGATTTCCAGTGTTGTGTGAAACCCCCTATGACTGGCGGTGGCCGCATCATGGGCGTGACTTAACATCAGGCTTCGGAATGAGGTAGGGACCTCCCACTGATCATGGCCAGCTTGGGATTTCCTTACCAATAAACCGTCTTGGATTCGGAACCTTTTTGGACATTTCATCAACACTCTTAGGTCCTCTTTCCCAATGTAATCGGTATCCGTCAGGGGAAAGTTCGCAGGGTCCTCAAGGTGTTGGTAAAACTTACCAATAATTGGATCCCCCTTCTGAGCTGTAATTAAATCAGCATCAGGGGTCTCCTTACTCCATTGTGCAGTTGAAAGATCATTGTGAGCATTGGTCTGGGACCTAGTGATGGCAGTGACCTGGATTTCCCCCAACAGGGACTCTATTTCTATTAGATCCCCTTGGATGGCCCCGGTTTTGGCCAGCTGATCAGCTAAGTCATTTCCAGTTTTGTCTGGTCCCTCTACTTTGGAATGACGCTTGATCGTTTTCCAGTAGATGGTCATCCCATTCGATGTGACCAGATCATCAATGTTTTGGATTAACTTCCCATGTTTCAAGGGTTTGTTATTAGCACATAACATGCCTCTGGTTTTCCAATTAACCAGGTGCTCCACGAACCCGTTCCGTACATAATCCGAATCTGTGATTATGACCAGTTCGTGGATTTGATGTTGGACAGCAGTGAGGATGGCCTGATGCACAGCCATCAATTCTGCCACCTGACTACTTCGGGGACCAATTTTGTATCCAGCGGAGGGTTCTGGTGACACATTCACCCATGCATTCCCTACGCCGGCCACCAGTTCTTTCTTCCCGTTGTCGTCAACATGGTACGAGCATCCATCCACATAAACAGTGGGCATTCCCTCACACTTGTCTTCTTCAAAGACTTTGTGTGGGGAATTAAGGTATGCCTCCATGTTGTCCTTGATTTTTAGACTTTCGTCCTCGAGACAGTTTTCGCTGGCACAATCATGCAAGTCAGCCAGACCTTGCGCGAGGGGACTCTTCTTGTTTTGGCCATATCTGACCTCCACAGGAAAGCCTTGCATTGACAGAATCCAGGAAGTAATTCGGGAATTACTCACATTTCCGACCCGGATTCTGTCACTTTGGAGATATTGCAGAGGCTGGTGTGGAGTCTCCACTATGATGTGTTCCCCCTGGATAAACGGGCGGTAATTCTTCAATGCCCACACTGTTGCCAGGAGTGCTTTCTCACAATCGTTGAATTCTTCCTCCACAGAGGATAAAGTTTTGCTCGCACAGGAGATTACTTTATTGACCTTGTCATGCTTTTGGTACAATACTGCCGTCAAGCACGTATTAGAGAACCCTGTCTCCAGGAAGAACTCCTTGTTTCTGACAGGGTAAGCTAGGCAAGGCGCTTGTGAGAGGCTTCTTTTGAGTTGTCTTACTGCCTCAGATTGTTCTGGACCCCATTCCCACTCACCCCCCCCCTTCAAGAGATGAATCAAGGGTCTAGTGATCTCTGCGTAGCCTTCAATGAACTTTCTGCTGTAATTAGTCAGTCAAAGGAGTCTCCTTAGCTCCTGCAGAGTTGTGGGGTCTTTCAGTTTCTGAAGTGCTTCCACTTTCTTTTCCTGGGGACAGAGACCCTGAGGAGTAATCTCATGCCCCAAGAAATTAACACAGGCTCTACACCACTGTGCTTTCTGAAAGGAGAGTGTTGCTCTGGCGGCCCTCAACTGTGTCAGAACATAACGGATCTCTGCTATGTGTTCTCCACAGATTAACTTTTTATGAGGACATCATCTACATAAGTCAGGTTACCCCTCGCACCCAGGTCGGGCATGGCCTTATGTAGGAAAATGTTGAATTCATTGCCAGAGTTGAGGTATACGAAGGGAGTCCGGGTCCATGTGTACTGCTGGCCCCCAAAGGTAAAAGCCAGTTTGTATTGGTCCTCCCTACTGACAGGCACGGTCCAGTACCCATTGGTCAGGTCTATTGCAGTGAATACCTGTGACCCCTGGATCTGGGCCAGCCCTTGGTCAATGTAGGGAAGAGGCCATCGGGAAGTTTGGACCCGTTTGTTGAGCTCCCTAAGTCGGCGCAGAGTCTCCACTGGCCGTTTGGCTTCAATATTCCAAGCACCGGATTATTGAAGGTGCTGTGTACTGGACAGATTATTCCCCGGGACTCAAGGTTCCTAATTATTTCAGTAAGGGACTCCATGGATGCGAGAGGCAAATGATATTGCTTCACAAACACTGGAGTCATTCCAGGGTCTGTGGGAATTGTTGAGGTGTGGATGTCGGTGCGACCACAGTCATATGAGTCTACCGCAAAGAGATCTTGGAAATCCAAGAAAACTTTTTTCAACTTTTGCTTCTGTTCCAGAGTCACGCAGGCATCAGCTAGGTTGACTCTCTCTTCCACCATCTGCCAGAAGCCTGGAAAGACTTCTGGTTTGGCTATCTCAGCAGCCTCCTCCTGCTGGGTGGAGAAGTCCCTGGTCAGAGTGCTGATTTGGACTGGGGACTTCAGGTGGGAAAGGCAGCCCTCATGGACCTGGAAAATCACCTCATCCCTCCTGAAGTCACAAGTCACATCTTCCTTACCATAAGGGCAAGAAGTGTACACCAGGAAGTTCCCCCCATGCCGGGTGAAAATCCTGTCTGGTGTTGTGTTGTCCTCACTGTCACTGTCAAAACAGTCCTTGGGGATCGGTCCTAACAGTTAATTTCCTAAATCAATGGAGAAATGTCGGTCATCAACTGCCATTCCAATGATGGTGCCTGCGGCTAGAGTAATACGCTGTAAGTTACTGTTATCCACCTCTATTGGAATGGTGTCATGTTCTATGTTGACTAACGGTGTTGGGTTTACCCCTAACCCTTGTTGTTGGAGAAAAGCATTTAGATGCACATAAGCATCAGGGTTTTTCAATTTTTGTCCTCTTTTAACTTTCACTTCCAGGGAGAATTGTCGGGTCCTTTCTGGGATGGTGAATTCCTCTTTAATCTGAATTTCAACTGCATAAGGTAGCAATTGAGCTGACCTAAATGCTTTTTCTGAATCATCAAAGCCCATGGGATTATCCGCTAATCGGGACCAAGCTTTGAAGTTTATTAGGTCCAAACTAATGGCAAAGAGATTGAGAATGTCACTGCCTAAGTAAAAGGCGGCAGTGACGTCTCGCACGACCCAACAATTATGGACTATGCTCTTGTTGCCAATGGAGATTTTGAGCATACACCTGCTTGGCAGGAGATGTTTGGAATTAGGTGCTTCCAGGTCCATTTCCCATTTGTCTATCAGTTTGAATGTGGGAATGGCTGGATCTTTTTGGAGTTGGCGAAACATGGCTTTGCTGATGAAGCTCTTACCGTTGTTCAAACACACTCGGGCGAGAACAGAGTCCTTCCCATCATTTAACTGAACAGGGATGAACAACTGCTCTCCAATTTGCTGAATATCAGCCAGGCTCTGAGCTGATTTCACATCTTTCTGGACTATAGGAGTGGGAGTGTCTGATTGTGGATTGGTAAAGAATTTCAGAGTGTTTCCTTCCAGTGTGGAATACCACCTTAAACTGGAAGGAAGGTTGATTTTCAGAAATAGAGAGGACCCCCCATCACCAGTCTGTTGTCTTACTGCTATTACTGTCAAGTCTGGAATTTGGTTGTTCTGGAAGTGAAATTCTACTTGGTCAGATTTTTGTTCAACCATGTGGCTGGTGCCGTTTAAACTAACATGGTTGATACTCTGTTTTAATTTTATTGTCGGCTAGTCTGGGTCCAGAGGACCCGGTTTACGCAATCTATTAGGGGTGACAACCTTCTCAGGAGGTCATTCCCTAGTAAACAAGGGGTGCCCTCTGGAGTCACTACTATGACCGGGTGTTTCACCTTGTGTCGCCCAATTTTGATGTCCAAATCTGCAGTCCCCTCGACAGGAATTTCCTTCCCGTCAAAGTTCTGCAGTTGTCCAGGAAGAGCGGTGAGAGGAATACGGTAATTCTCCCCCCTTCCTGCATTTAGTTCCTCAAAGGCCTTTTTGGGCAGAAGGGCAGCTTGGGATCCAGTGTCCACCAGTGCCAAAATTGTACCCTGCCCCTGTACTTGTACAGGGCATAGTATCTTCCCTCCTTCTCCTCAAGGGGGCACAGATAATGCACATTTTTGGACAACTGGTGGGCTAACTTTCTAGTTTTGGATATTGCTAGCGAAGAGATTTGGGCAGAATTCTGTGGAGCGTCTTGGGAATCTGAAAGAAAAAGTTGGCAACTGGAGATCAGAGCCATTGTGGGTTCCCCTGGTTCCGGTTCTGGGCCTCCCCCCCCTTTTTGGAGGCAGTCACCAGGATGGGTTTTAACCAGGGGATTTCGGTATTGTGGGTTCTGGGATGAGATGATGGGCGGCGGTAGCTCAGTCTCCTTATCTCCCCAGTCTGGATTGGAATCCCTAGGGACCCATGTTTCTTTGGGAGGAGTTCCCCCATCTCTAAAGGAGAAGATCATTTTCCCAGGATCCTCTCAGGATTCCTCTCCCTCAAATTGGAAGATCTGTACCTCCTCCACAAAGTGGGTCTGTTTGGGTCCTTTGTTTCTCCTACCCCCACTCTGCTCCTTGGGAGGCAGGCTTTCAGGGGCAGGAGATTTTGTTTCCGGTTCCTGGTTTTCCAGGGGCTGTTTACAAGTTGGAAAGGAAGCTTCCTCCAAGGCTTTACACCCCCCTTCCCCTTGTGCCTCCTCCCTGGGAACAGTTGGGTTATCGGGGTGCTGCCCCCGTCATTGTTCTGGAGCACCAGGGCCAGAGTTTGGGGCATTCTGCGGTGGCATGCTCATCTGAGGGTTCTGTTGAGCCCTCAGTATGTGACCCAGATCCTGTGCCATATTTTGGACCTGGCGCTCAAGTTGTGAAACCCGCTCAGGCTGATACGGGGCTCTATTTTCTCCCCTGGGCTGATCCCGGGAAGGATAGCTATCCCTTCTCTGGTAGTACCCCTGGTTGGGAAGATTTTGGTACCCCTCCACCCTTGGCCTCCCCTCTCCCGGATTAGGTTGTCTGGGCTCAGGGAATTGGGGAAAGAAGGATGGATGATTTTGGGGCTGGAAATTGGGTGGCTACCTGGGGAAAAAGTTCTGCCCAGGATTTGGTGAATTTCTGCCCTCCTGGGGGAAGTTAGGAGGGAAGTTCCCTGGGTTAGGTGCTTGGCTGGATCCCCCTCCTTGGGCTGGAGGAGTCCACACATAACCCATGATTGGTCGGTTTCCCTTGTAGCGGGGACTTACATAGTCAGGGGAGCGGCAGCAGCAGGGGTGCTGTTGGTTTTGGGGTTTTTCGGCGCATTATTTTTATTTTCGATGGCTTCTGCACCTCATAGATCCGGGTAGCCTGTTCAATGACCCAGTCTAAAGATATTTCCTCATGAAAATCTCTCACGAGCTGGGTCATTATGTATTTGGGTAAGGCATGGAAAAACGTATTGATAAATTCTCTGCTATCCGTGTGCACCCTTCTGATGGTCTGCGCAAAAGCACGCTTTAATTCTTGCACAAACTCTTGTGGGGCTTGATCCTCCCCACATTGCAAATTGTAGGCTGCCTTGTGAGCCTCTTGAGGATTTCTGTGCACAGAAAAATGTTTTAAGATGGCCGCCCTGTATGTGGACCACCTTGAATGGTTTTGATCCTCCAGCCCCGCAAAGAAACTGGAGTATTCTGGTGAGAAGGTCCACTTTACATGTTGAATACAGCTTTGGCTGTCCTTCAAATGGAAAGTCTCCATCATTTGCTCATAGAGCTCCAAGTGTTCCCAAACAGAATACTTGGCGTTCTTATGATAAGGCGTGATGACACTCCTTATTGCCTTTATTTGTTTCAATGGGTCCTTAAGCAAGGCCCTTTTTGCCTTATTGGCCTTTTTGGTTCGGGTAACCCTGGTCCATTCATCCTCCGACTCAGAAGCGCTGCTCCCAGAGGTCCCCGTCTGATCTTCCAGGTTTTCCCGGATTCTGCGAGCCTGGGAATGGCTGGCAGAATGTGGGGACCTGGTCTCCTGTGTCCTGTGACGCTCAGAGGAGTCTTCAGATCCCTCCTTGCTACGAGGATTTGCTGGGTATCCCCCCTGACCTAACTGGGCAGAGGTTTTCAGGATGCCATTAGTGTGCCTACTCTCCTGGGGTTCCCCACTAAATTGCACTGTGCTTGGGTGCCCATACCCGGATGCCCGCCCATCCATTCCTGGGAGGTGCTGGCCTATGAGACCCATACTTCTAGCTGGATAGTAATCTGCCATCCCCGTGGCCCTTGGCTCATGTGCGCGAGGGGACATTAGAGTGGCAGAGTCCAGGGACTGGGAGAGATGAAGGCCTCTGGTACTAGGGCTCCTGAGGTTATGCTCAGGAGTTTCTCTTTCCCAGCGAACCTCATCTCTATCCGCCCCTGCTTCCTGTTGCAATGCAAGAGCCTGCGCTTTCAGTTCCTAAGTTAAGGCATTCCTAGACTTTATCAGTCTCTCCTGCATGGCTACTTGTTGCTGGAGACTCTCATTGTGCTGCCAGAGAGCCTCATTTTCTCTCTGTGCCTCCTGATTGGTCCTGGAGTACTGGGCCAGTCTCTGCTGCAGGAAGGTTACCTCCTCGGTTGTGTCCCTATTGGCCTGCTCCTTTCTTGCCAGAGCATCCTCCACCCTCCTGGTGTGCTCTAACAAGTTCTGGTGTTCTTTTTGGAGGTCACCCAGTCCCTGGAGGGCCAGGTGATTTTCTTCCATTTTCCTTTTTAAGTGGCAGACTTCCTGGCCTAACGTATCCCTTTCCTGACTAAGAGCCTGCATCATTGCCGCCAGGTCGTCCCTCTGCCTTTGAAAGGCACCAGCTTTCTGGCGTTCTTCATCAAACTCTGCCTGGGTATCCAGGTCTTTCAAAATCAATTTATTGCTTTCCTCTTTCTCTCTGTCTAGTTGGATTTGCAGGGTTGCTACCTGCTCTGTGCATGCTCTGTTGAAATTGATCTGTTGCTCCAGCTTTTTCTGGCTCTGCAGTAAGGAGTCCAAACTGTCTTGGTGCTCCTTCTGCAAAGCCAGAATTCTGGTATCCTGGTCTGTCTTTTCCTGTTGCAGTATATCCATGTCCTTTTTTATTTTAATGATATACTGCCTACTATCATTTTCTGATTCCTGGCTCCTCTGCAGCCTCTGCTCAGAAGAGACCAGGTCAGATTGGGCCTTTTCTAACACCATCTGTTGCCTATTTGCCAGATCCTGGCCTTCATCACATTTGTCCTGCATGGCTCCCATATATAGATACAAATATGCCGCTATCCTAACCATCTTGTCGTGTTCATCTTTAACTTTAGGAGCCATGTATAATTCACTCAGGGCCACATGTAATGGACCCTGATCTCTGCATGTATCTGACCCTGTTTCAGTGACCTGTTGCGCGATTGCCTGCAACCAGACCGTTTGGTCCTGATAAGTCCACTCACCTCTCACAAATAGCTTATGTAAGAAGTGCTCTCTGGCTATTTTCATATCTACCAAGGTTGTCATTCTGGAATTTGAGTTCCTTCCTGACTTACAGAAGTTTGTATTTTATTTTGCAAAACAGACCGTTTCCTTAGAGCGTTCCTTTGAGGGATACTTTCACAGTGTAAAACAGCGTGGTGATCTAACCGGATATGTGTATCTGGTCAGTTGGCACACTGTATTAATCTGCACAAGTGGTAAATCTAACCCAGAATATCCCGTCTCCGAGCCCCCACTTTTGTAAGCGATATTCAATCAACACTACAGCTAAGTCAATGCCTAGTCTGGGATGCTGAGGAAAACCCTTATTGATGTATTTTTATATCCAGTTCAGTACTCTGGATGAAAGCCCTTCTATAACACCCCCCTCTTAGAATCCCCTGACCCCGCTGAGCCAAGAAGTAGGTTTGTTTTGCAAATTAAAAGGTTCATTTGAAAATGTAAACAATATATATATATATCACACTTCTATAAATAAATTGATAATGGATATTACACTTGTGAATATGAGCAGTAGTCAGCCAGAGGTAACTTATGAATAGGAACAGAAGAATAAGGTGGGAAAGAATGCTTTATATGGTTCAAGGAAACGCAAGGTGGAATAAAATGCAGTACAGAAGTAACTTGTTATGATTTTAGCAAAAGGTAATTTGATCACTTTTTCTTTTGACAATTCACTCCCCCCTACGCAATACAAGAAATGGAAGGAGAGCACACAGTCTTCAAGAATCCCAACAAATCACACTTTATAATGCAATACACAGTTCCAGTTCTCCCAGCAACCTTAGGGAAAACAGGGATGAGTTTTAAACACAGGTGAATTACTTTAATGTGGTTTGCAAGGAAGTGAAAAGGTGCTAAAATTGCTTTTAATTCCCTCTAGAGGTTCAGGGTAGGTGATGGCTACTTTATAATAGTTCAGGCTCACTTTAACAATACTCTATGAATGATTAGCAGATTGCAAAAGAATTTTAGCAAAGAGAAGCAAAAAGCTGCTGATTTCTACAGATGAAGAAATCGGGCCAAATCTCAAATCGCGGTAAATTTAGCGAGTGCATGTCTCGCGATTACGGAAAAAGTATAGGGAGTAGGAAGTCGGTTCTAGGTTGGAAAGCCTAGATTCTAAGCTTTCAGATGAAAGTTAAATCTCGTTCCTAGCACAAACGGGTCCAGAGATACGGATGATTTAATAAAGGTAGGTTTTCGGATTTAAAGTAAAACTCAAAATGACAGGTGACAGCTTGCAGCTTCAGAATTGACAGGTGACAGTTGTGCAGCTTTACATATGACAGATGACATGATTTCTAGGAGGCTGTTCTAATTAGGTTAAAATAGTTTGGATTAGATTATTTTAACTAAGAGATTGGGTTCTGCACAGTTCTGGCGGATACTAACTCCTAATTTTGAAATGAATGGGCCTCGTCACGGATCTGGTCAACTGGACTGGACTGGCCGGTTCTCCACACAGCGTCTGGATCAGCTCTGCTCTTCTGGTCTAGCCTCTCTGGA
Organism: Ambystoma mexicanum; assembly: GCF_040938575.1. Lineage (NCBI taxonomy): Eukaryota > Metazoa > Chordata > Amphibia > Caudata > Ambystomatidae > Ambystoma > Ambystoma mexicanum. Next base: position 465,781,793 of record NC_090938.1, on the reverse strand, counting down.
TACGACGGGTCAATCAGGCACCGGTTCTGCTCACAGCGGTCTGGGTCTCTCTGGATCTCTGGTCTGGTCTCTGGCAATTGTTCTTGGCAAAGAATTCAAACAGCTCGCCAGGCTGTGGAATAGTTTGCAAATGATTTTAAGGATGCTGAGGCCTGCTGAGAAGAGTTCGCAGTTTGTGGGTTTAGGCCCTTGCTTTAAGTTCTGAAGTAAAGTTCTAGTCTTTGGAGATTGATGGATGTGAAGTCTGGAGTCTCCCGGCAGAGCGTCCCGCAGAAAATGGAATTGCCTCTCTACCTGTCCCAGCAGTCTCTTTTTATGTGTTTTAAAAAGTGGGTGGAGAGGCTAGCATCCCTAAGCCTGCCCCTCTCTTGATTTGATAGGTCAATAGATTCTTTGGTCCCTGATTTGGGAAGGGATAGTGTGTCAGAGTGATGTCATTTTTATGACCTGCAGAAATGACACTCCCCTGGTCAATGTGCACACAAATCTATTCCTGATCCAAATACATATTTCCCAGGTACACAGTTGTTTGACATCACATACACACATCATATATTACTGGAGATAGTCCCTATCCCGACTCTGGCGTTTCTAGGAGCTTGCATTAAAAAATGTCAACTTATTTTCGATTTTAGTGGGTTTTGCAACATTGGTTTTTCATCAAAAATTATGCAAAGGTACATTTCCCTTCCACATATATCCCAGTAACTTTCCATGTCTCTAGCTTAAACACATTGTCTACAATAATCATAATTAGCGGGGTTTTGCCCCAGAACATGGTACAAATTGGAGTTTGGACTCAAATCTTGAGGGCATTTTTCAAACTAAGACTCTCAAAGTTGTACATTCCTGTCATTTGGTTACAATAAATGATCACTATTTCATAAAATATATATTTGTTGCAATTCAACTCTCCAAGTGTTTGGGTCCGCCTCCAAGAGTCTGGGTGGGTCAGTGATCACATGTCTCTCCTTGCTGGCAGAGGGCTGTTGACAGGAAACACTCAAAATTAACATACCCCATTCAACAGAAAGAGCCTTTTGTGTGGGCTCCAGCAGGCTGCCTGGAAGTCTCTCCTCAATCAATCAACAGGGTCATGTGATACCCTGCCTCCTAGTGTGGGAATCTCTGAGGTGTTAAGGTTTCCCAGCCTCTTGGCCTCTGGGAACAGCAGGGGGCTGGATTTTCAATTAACCAACAAGCTTTGAAGTCCCTGCCCCTCTTGCAACTCCTAAATACAGTTTCCCTGTCAGAGTTTAGACCGCTAGCACCACCTTGGGGAATTTGTCGGTACTGCATCCATTTTTGAGTTGTCTTGAATTACTGCATTTCAATAGTGTGGTTTTTTGCTTGATAGTATAGTACCCTTGCTTAACATTGTTTTGATGGCATCCTTACAGTAGAGTGGTGATGTGGAACCCCCCACAAGAAGGTTGTATCTTTGGAGTGGTCTCGTGCCAACTGCGCAGTTCTCCTATTCTGGCGTGAATGTGGACGGCGATAGCTCATCCCCACATCCACCCAGTCTATTGATTTAGTTTGTTCTGGGATAGAATAATGGGCGGCGACAGCTCATCCCCACATCTACCCAGTCTATTGATTCAACATGGGTCAAAACCCTTGACAAATCCCCCCCGCCCGACTGCGCTTTGATTCAAGTCGAGGGGAAGTCGGGTGCAAAGGAGGTTTTGAGCCCTTGCGCTGGTATGTCCCCATTATCTTCTTCCAATTCTGTGGATGGCACAGTTCAACATCTTTTCCTCCACCCAGTTGGATCGATCGGTTCTCCTCGCCGGTCCTGATGGGAATATTGGGCGGTACCCCGATCCCCTCGGGTCTCTGCCCCCAGTCCCCGGATCGTCCTCCTTGGCCAGTCTCCAGGTTTTATTTCTCCTAGGACGACAAAGGAAAGCGACAATACCTATTCGTAGACATTTCTTCCCCACCATTGATATAGTGGGGTGGCATATACATTTTATAGTAAAAACATTTGCGTTCTTATTTTAACAAAAAACAAGATACAATCATAAGACATTTTCTTTTTCCCCAAATCATGATATTTTAGAGACTATATGTGGGATATTTTAGGGTTGGAATTGAATTTCTCTGGGGCGGTCCCCTCTGGTATTGCAGAGGACTCCTCCAGTTGTTGCAGAGTGTGCCTGGGTTGGCAACACTTTAGCTGATTTATATGGACCCACTTATCTTCCCCCTCTGCCAAACTGCCTTTGGGGATGCAGATCTTATAGGCAACAGGGGAGATCTTGTCTATAATTTCAAACGGTCCCTTCCATGTAGGCAAGAATTTTCGCTGTTTGGCCTGGTCCCTTTGAGCATTGTATATATAGACCCGATCACCCATCTTATATTCCTTTTGGGTAGTTTTTAAATCAAAGTGGGTCTTCATGCTCTCGGCTGATCTTTCTAGATTCCGCTGAGAATAGGCAAAAGCATGCTGAAGGTGTTTCCTTAAATTCTCCACATACTCATAAGTTGTGGAGGCATTTATCAATGTTTGTTCTTGGGATCTGTAGAGCAAATGCTAGGGAAGCACCATCTTGCGTCCGGTCATCAACTCAAATGGTGACATTTTAGTTGCAGATGAAGGGGTAGATCTGATGGCCATTAGGACCAGAGGTAGTCGGACATCCCAACTTGGCCCAGAATCTGCCACAAACTTTTTTAAGATGCTCACAATGGTTCGGTTGTATCTTTCTACTGCTCCAGAAGAAGCTGGTTGGTAAGCAATGTGTAGCTTTCATTTGACCCCCAGTATCTCCCACATCTTTGTCATTACTTCACTGGTGAAGTGGCTACCCCTGTCTGACTCAATCCTTTGAGGTAGACCAAAACAGGAAAAGATGTGGTTAATCATCAGGGCAGCTGCTGTTTCTGCCTTGCAGTTTGGGGCTGGGAGACATTCCACCCACTTGGTAAACAAGCATGTAACGGTCAGCTTGTTTCCTCTAGACGAGCAAATTACAGGTACTACAAATTCGATTTGCAAATCTGACCATGGCAGTGTCATCCCCCTCTTTTGGAGAGGCGCACGGTGTGTGAGGGATGATGGCTGAAATTGTGCACTCACAAGACACCCCTTCAAGTATTGGCCGAGGTCCTGCCCCATGTGTGGCCAGTATGCAACCTCTCTTAAGATTTCCAGTGTTGTGTGAAACCCCCTATGACTGGCGGTGGCCGCATCATGGGCGTGACTTAACATCAGGCTTCGGAATGAGGTAGGGACCTCCCACTGATCATGGCCAGCTTGGGATTTCCTTACCAACAAACCGTCTTGGATTCGGAACCTTTTTGGACATTTCATCAACACTCTTAGGTCCTCTTTCCCAATGTAATCGGTATCCGTCAGGGGAAAGTTCTCAGGGTCCTCAAGGTGTTGGTAAAACTTACCAATAATTGGATCCCCCTTCTGAGCTGTAATTAAATCAGCATCAGGGGTCTCCTTACTCCATTGTGCAGTTGAAAGATCATTGTGAGCATTGGTCTGGGACCTAGTGATGGCAGTGACCTGGATTTCCCCCAACAGGGACTCTATTTCTATTAGATCCCCTTGGATGGCCCCGGTTTTGGCCAGCTGATCAGCTAAGTCATTTCCAGTTTTGTCTGGTCCCTCTACTTTGGAATGACGCTTGATCTTTTTCCAGTAGATGGTCATCCCATTCGATGTGACCAGATCATCAATGTTTTGGATTAACTTCCCATATTTCAAGGGTTTGTTATTAGCACATAACATGCCTCTGGTTTTCCAATTAACCAGGTGCTCCACGAACCCGTTCCGTACATAATCCGAATCTGTGATTATGACCAGTTCGTGGAGTTGATGTTGGACAGCAGTGAGGATGGCCTGATGCACAGCCATCAATTCTGCCACCTGACTACTTCGGGGACCAATTTTGTATCCAGCGGAGGGTTATGGTGACACATTCACCCATGCATTCCCTACGCCGGCCACCAGTTCTTTCTTCCCGTTGTCGTCAACAGGGTACGAGCATCCATCCACATAGACAGTGGGCATTCCCTCACACTTGTCTTCTTCAAAGACTTTGAGTTGGGAATTAAGGTATGCCTCCATGTTGTCCCTGATGTTTAGACTTTCGTCCTCGAGACAGTTTTCTCTGGCACAATCATGCAAGTCAGCCAGACCTTGCGCGAGGGGACTCTTCTTGTTTTGGCCATATCTGACCTCCACAGGAAAGCCTTCCAATGACAGAATCCAGGAAGTAATTCGGGAATTACTCACATTTCCAACCCGGATTCTGTCACTTTGGAGATATTGCAGAGGCTGGTGTGGAGTCTCCACTATGATGTGTTCCCCGTGGATAAACGGGCGGTAATTCTTCAATGCCCACACCGTTGCCAGGAGTGCCTTCTCACAATCGTTGAATTTTTCCTCCACAGAGGATAAAGTTTTGCTCGCATAGGAGATTACTTTATTGACCTTGTCATGCTTTTGGTATAATACTGCCGTCAAGCACGTATTAGAGAACCCTGTCTCCAGGAAGAACTCCTTGTTTCTGACAGGGTAAGCTAGGCAAGGCGCTTGTGAGAGGCTTCTTTTGAGTTGTCTTACTGCCTCGGATTGTTCTGGACCCCATTCCCACTCAACCCCCCCCTTCAAGAGATGAATCAAGGGTCTAGTGATCTCTCCGTAGCCTTCAATGAACTTTCTGCTGTAATTAGTCAGTCCAAGGAGGCTCCTTAGTTCCCGCAGAGTTGTGGGGTCTTTCAGTTTCTGAAGTACTTCCACTTTCTTTTCCTGGGGACAGAGACCCTGAGGAGTAATCTCATGCCCCAAGAAATTAACACGGGTTCTACATCACTGTGCTTTCTGAAAGGAGAGTGTTGCTCCGGCGGCCCTCAACTGTGTCAGAACATAACGGATCTCTGCTATGTGTTCTTCCACAGATTAACTTTTTATGAGGACATCATCTACATAAGCCAGGTTACCCCTCGCACCCAGGTCGGGCATGGCCTTATGTAGGAAAATGTTGAATTCATTGCCGGAGTTGAGGTATCCAAAGGGAGTCCGGGTCCATGTGTACTGCTGGCCCCCAAAGGTAAAAGCCAGTTTGTATTGGTCCTCCCTACTGACAGGCACGGTCCAGTACCCATTGGTCAGGTCTATTGCAGTGAATACCTGTGACCCCTGGATCTGGGCCAGCCCTTGGTCAATGTAGGGAAGAGGCCATCGGGAAGTTTGGACCCATTTGTTGAGCTCCCTAAGGTCGGCGCAGAGTCTCCACTGGCCGTTTGGCTTCAATATTCCCAGCACCGGATTATTGAAGGTGCTGTGTACTGGACGGATTATTCCCCGGGACTCAAGGTTCTTAATTATTTCAGTAAGGGACTCCATGGATGCGAGAGGCAAATGATATTGCTTCACAAACACTGGAGTCATTCCAGGGTCTGTGGGAATTGTTGAGGTGTGGATGTCGGTGCGACCACAGTCATATGAGTCTACCGCAAAGAGATCTTGGAAATCCAAGAAAACTTTTTTCAACTTTTGCTTCTGTTCCAGAGTCACGCAGGCATCAGCTAGGTTGACTCTCTCTTCCACCATCTGCCGAAGCCTGGAAAGACTTCTGGTTTGGCTATCTCAGCAGCCTCCTACTGCTGGGTGGAGAAGTCCCTGGTCAGAGTGCTGATTTGGACTGGGGACTTCAGATGGGAAAGGCAGCCCTCATGGACCTGGAAAATCACCTCATCCCTCCTGAAGTCACAAGTCACATCTTCCTTACCATAAGGGCAAGAAGTGTACACCAGGAAGTTCCCCCCATGCCGGGTGAAAATCCTGTCCGGTGTTGTGTTGTCCTCACTGTCACTGTCAAAACAGTCCTTGGGGATCGGTCCTAACAGTTAATTTCCTAAATCAATGGAGAAATGTCGGTCATCAACCGCCATTCCAATGATGGTGCCTGCGGCTAGAGTAATACTCTGTAAGTCACTGTTATCCACCTCTATTGGAATGGTGTCATGTTCTATGTTGATTAACGGTGTTGGGTTAACCCCTAACCCTTGTTGTTGGAGAGAAGCATTTAGATGAATATAAGCATCAGGGTTTTTCAATTTTTGTCCTCTTTTAACTTTCACTTCCAGGGAGAATTTTCGGGTCCTTTCTGGGATGGTGAATTCCTCTTTAATCTGAATTTCAACTGCATAAGGTAGCAATTGAGCTGACCTAAATGCTTTTTCTGAATCATCAAAGCCCATGGGATTATCCGCTAATCGGGACCAAGCTTTGAAGTTTATTAGGTCCAAAATGTAACGCTCACCTGAATCCCTCGGAGGCGCAGGTCTGGGCTGGGGGTTCTCGGAGTCTTCTAGGGTCACGCGCAGGCCTCGAATGCCACCCTGGAAAGGCCCTCTCCTCACTGAGATCTTGATCTGAAGGGTGAGGTGTCTGCAATTGGGAGAGCAAGGGGTTAATAGGATATATAAGCCTGATTGGCAAGCTGACTCCCCTTCCTGGTACTCCCCACGTAGTTCGTAGGCTAAATGTGCTCACCTTATATAGGTGAAAGCTGAGCTCTCCATCCTGCGTCTGTGCAGGGGCGCCAAAGCCAGTTACTTCACTGGTTAATTGTCCAGCCTCTTGGTTCCAGAGGATGAAGATTTGGAGCTAGGCCGTCGTTAGCAGCACGAACGGCGGTTGCTTGAATGGAGAGCGATGGAAAGGCGAAGGTATTGCAGGCAAGTAAGTAGAAAATGTCAATTCGAAGTTTAAAGCACTTCTTAATGTCTCTTTTCCTTTTTCAGGTTGCAGAAGCAGCTGGGTAGAAAAATAGATGTCGAGGAATGCGCCGAGGAGTGAGAAAGATGAGAGCTGCCCAAAACACGTGCGTATGGACGGAGTTTTGTATTTCTTAATGATGTCCTTTTGTTTTGCAGATGCGAGTAGCAGCGTCGGCGGAGGGGAAAGTTTCACGATGGGTACTAACCATTGTCCTTGCTTCCACAGGTTGCCAAAAAATGGAAAGCTGCAGCCCGTGGCTCGAGATGCACCGATGGATTGGGTAAGTGCCGCGCTGGTTGTTATCTCGTGCAAACCTGGTGTTCTTTTCCCTTCTCAGATGCTGCAGAAGACGAAGATGGTATTTCAGAAGGTAAGATTACGGATTTCTCTTCCCTAGATGCAGAAGTTTGAAGATTCTCTGGAGCTGACACGGTGAGCGTCTTGCTGCTATTGCAGAATAACGCGAAGCACGTTGCTCTGATCGGGCGTGGATTAAATAGTCCTACTGGAGTGCTTAGGTGTCTCCTTCCACAGCAGCCTCGCCCAGGTAAGAAGTCCCAGCTTCCAGAATAGTTCCAGTATCCAGTCCCAGGGAGTGGTGCTGGCCACGCCCAGAAGGTAAAGTAGTTCCAGCCATGGATGGATGAGGATTTCATCCTGCAGGGGAGTGAGCAGCATGGTCTGCAGCCGGTAGGTCCACCCAAGCACCATTCCTTACATCATGAGCCCGGCACGTCCTGTGCCGGGACTGGGTCCCTTTATGAGCCTGGCGCCACTGGCGCCAGGACCAGGTCCATAAGGCCCCTATGGGAGCCGATGGGTGCCTGAAAATAAAGTTGTGACCCAGCTTCCGAGGCAGTTGGGCTAAACTTGACTCCTTGGAGGCTGCGGTCATGACAGTACCCCCCCTCAAGGCCCCTCCCAAGCTTGTCTTTTCCGGAGGTTTTGGCTTGTTGGGAAAAGCCCGATGAAATTTTCGGACTAAACGAGGTGCATGTACATATTCTGAGGGTTCCCAAGATCTCTCCTGGGGTCCATATCCCTTCCAATCAATCAGGTAGTACAGTTTTGATTTGGAAATTTTGGAGTCCAAGATGTCTCGAATTTCAAATTCGGATTCTCCGTCAACTTGGATTGGCTCAGGAGGTTTAGTCAAACGGGTTCCGGGTTGCACAGGTTTCAGGAGAGAAACATGGAAGACAGGATGTATCTTCATTCGAGTAGGTAATTCTAGTTTGACAGCCACTGGGTTAATCACGGCCGTGATCGAGTAAGGTCCTAAATATCTTGGGTTGAAGGTGCGTGGCCCTTTTAAAGATAAATGTTTAGTGGACAGCCAGACTTGATCTCCTTTTTGATATTGAGGAACCTCTTTTCGATGTTGGTCCGCTCCTTTTTTGTATGATTCTTTAGCTCGTTGAAGATGAGCTGTGGCTTCTTTAAATGCTTGAGTTATCGCCGAATGCAGATGGTCAACAGCAGGTGTTCCGAGAGCTTGAGGTGGGTCCAGATTCGAGGTTCGAGGATGACTTCCATACAGCAGGAAAAAAGGGGTTTTTCCTGTCCCAGAATGGATTGAATTATTGTAAGCGTATTCAGCAATCCAAAGGACATCCTTCCAAGTACCCTCGGATTGATGCAACATGCAGCGCAGATATTGTTCTAGAGTTTGGTTAGTTCTCTCAGTCTGCCCATCGGTTTGAGGATGATGGCTGGTGGAAAGTCGTACATCAATCTGTGCTAAACGACAGCAACTCCGCCAAAAATGGGAAATGAATTGGCTCCCTCGGTCAGAGATTAGTACTGAAGGGAAACCGTGCAACCGGACAATGTTTTCGAGAAATTCTCGGGCTAGAATGGAAGCTGTAGGTAAACCCTTCAGTGGGATAAAATGAGCCATTTTTGAAAAAAGGTCCACGATCACTAGAATTGTGTTGTATCCGGAGCAAGGGGGTAAATCCGTGATAAAATCCATCGAGAGCGTGTGCCAAGGGCCTGGTGGAATGTCTACTGGACGTAATAATCCTGCTGGTTTTTCCTTCTGACTCTTGTTTTGTGCGCAGATACCACAAGAAGCCACAAACTCCTTAACATCTTTCCTCCAAGATGGCCACCAAAAATGCCTTTTAATCTTCTCTGAGGTTTTGGCAACTCCAGGATGTCCTTCCATTAGAGAATCATGGTAGCAGGTGATGACCTGTTTTTGTAAGTCAGTGCAGGGTAAGAATAATCTTCCTTGGAAATACAATAGGTTCTGATCTATTGTAAAATCCTTTCCTTTCAAATGCCAATTCGATGAATCTTCGGGAGTTATGAGTTGATTGACCCTTGCTTTAATCTCTTCAAGGGATGATGTGTTGATTACTCCTAGTATCTTTTGTTCAGGAATTATTGGCACCGGCTCCGGATTAGCTGTTAGTTCGTCTACCCCTATCAGGGAAAGGGCGTCTGCTTTTCCGTTCCTAACGCCTGGTCGAAATGTGATTACAAAATCGAATTCTGCGAAGAAAAAAGCCCAGCGTAGTTGCCTCGAAGATTGAGCTTTAGCTGACTTCAGGTACTGGAGGTTACGGTGATCCGTGATTACAGTTACTGTGTGCCGGGCTCTTAAAAGATAATGCCGCCAGGCCTTAAAGGCGGACTTAATTGCCAAGAGTTCTTTGTCCGTAATTGTGTAGTTGATTTCAGGAGCCGAAAATTTGCGAGACCAAAAGGCTACAGGGTGTAACTGGTGCGTGTCGGGGTCTCTTTGTGACAGCACCGCCCCCATTGCAAGACTGGAAGCGTCTGTCTCGACGATGTAGGGAAGTTCTGGACGGGGAAGCCTCAAGACTGGAGCAGAGATAAATTTGGTTTTTAATTCTTGGAAGGCTTGTTCGGCTTCTGAAGCCCACTCGAACTTTTTATTCTTTTTTAGAAGAGCCGTGATAGGTTGGACTACCCGAGAGAATTCAGGAATGAACCTTCGGTAAAAATTAGCGAAGCCCAGCATGCTCTGCACACCTTTCACGGAAGTTGGGGAAGGCCATTTGGTGATAGCATCCACTTTTCTTGAGTCCATGTGAACTCCGTTGGGTGATAAGATGAACCCTAAAAATTCCACTTCCTTTGCGTGAAAGGTGCACTTCTCCAGTTTAGCAAACAAGCGGTGTTGGCGAAGTCTCTGTAAAACCGCTGTGACGTGTCTACGATGATCAGATTCTGAGGTTGAGTATACCAGGATGTTGTCAATATAAACGACTACGCACACATCAATAAGTTCTCTGAGGACATCATTCATGAAAAACTGGAAAGCGGCCGGTGCGTTACATAGTCCGAAGGGCATTACTTGATACTCAAATAATCCATATTTAGTGCGAAAGGCCGTCTTCCATTCGTCGCCCTGCTTAATGCGTACCAAATGGTAAGCTCCTCTGAGGTCTAACTTTGTGTATATGCAGGTGCCTTTTACCTGGTCCAATAATTCAGGAATCAAGGGCAACGGGTATCGGTTTTTGACTGTAATCTGGTTCAGGGCGCGATAATCGATACACGTTCTTAGGTCACCTTCCTTTTTCGGGACGAAGAACAAAGCTGAGGAAGCCGGGGATTTCGAGGGGCGGATGAATCCGTTAGCCAAGTACTGGTCCAAGTATTGCCTGAGATGGAGGTTTTCTGGTTCAGTGAGGGCATATATTCTACTGCACGGAGGGGTGGACCCAGGTATCAGGTCTATCTGGCAGTCGTATGACCGATGTGGAGGCAGGGTGTTGGCTTGATCTTTCTGAAAGACGTCGCTGAACTCTTGGTATTCCAGAGGTAATCGGGGGTCCTCGGAAGTGATGGCTGCTAGCTTGATTTCTGGCTGAGGATAACAGGTTGAAGCGCATTCTGGAAACCGAATCACCTTGGCACGCCAGTTTGTAGGAGAATTGTGCTTTTCCAACCAAGGCATTCCCAGAATCACCTGAAACTGCGGGGCCTTGATTACATCAAACACGATCTTCTCCCGATGTCCGCCTTGACATAACAATGTTACCTCCACGGTGGTATGAGAAACTGGTCCGGAAGCTATTTCAGTACCATCCACTGTAGTGATTACGTCCTTTACCATCTTGGGACGTAGGGGAAGATCCATTCTGGTAGCCAGGTCGTGATCCACATAATTACCGATTGCTCCGCTATCGATGTATACCTTGATAGCATGCATGCGATCTGGTCTATTGGGACATATGAGGACCATAGGCATTACCAAATGCGAGGTCAAGGAATTGGTTCTAACGCTCGGCAAGCGGATCTCTACGCTTGTCGGGCGAGGTCGTTTCCCGATTCCAGTTTCTCAGCAGTTTTATCAGAAGCTCTTACGGTCTTCTTGACCGGTTTCACTGAGCAATCACGAAGGAAATGTCCAGAATTCCCACAGTATAGGCACAGCTGTAATTGCCTTCTTCTTTCTCGTTCTTTCTGGGTTAATGGTCCTTTTACTACTCCTATTTGCATTGGTTCTACGGAGTCATTCCCTTTAGCGGAGCTCTGAGGTCTTGAAAGTACCCGGGTTTCAAATCTGGATCGATCGGTCTTCCTGTTCTGTAGCCGATGATCTAATTGGACCACTAGGTCGATATAATCTGAACAGTCTTGCGGCGGATTCACCACCTGAGCTAAAACGTCTTTAAGTTCCCCACGTAGACCTCTGTAGAAGAGCGTGATTCTCTTATCTTCAGGCCACCTGGTCTCAACCACCAGTCTATTAAAGGACGCTATGTAAGCCAGGAGATCCTGATTACCTTGTCTGAGTGACAGGAGTTCATTGTCCAAGGCCTGCCCCTGCGAATGTCTTGCGAACAACTTTTCCATACTGGTCAGAAAGTCTTGAAAGTTATAGAGGAGCGGGTCATCCTGTGTCACGAGAGGAATGGACCAGTCTGCAGCACTACCGCTAAGATAGGAAAGTACAAACGCTACCTTGGCTTGGTCCGTTGGGAATGCGGCGGGTCTACACAGAAAGTGCAAGCGGCATTGATTGATGAATACTGCATATCGCTTTGGATCACCGGAAAAACGTTCGGGCGGGGCCAAAGGCACATTCCCTGGCAGATTAATTTGCACCGGATTACTTGAGGTTGTAGGAGTGCCGCCCCCTCCATAGGGAGGCAGTGGCGTCTGTCCCGCTTGAGCCTGTAGCAACTGTCTGGCCAGATCATCAGTCCGTTCCTTGGCCATGATCAACTCCCTTCGTAAAGCGTTTGTTTCTTGGCGAGATGCGTGTACTTCTGCCCTTAGTTCCCCAAGCAATTGAGCCAGTTGATCTGTGTCCGAGGTTTCCATTGCGCCTGGGTGGGAATATTGCGGTAGGCTTCGCGTTCTGTAACGCTCACCTGAATCCCTCGGAGGCGCAGGTCTGGGCTAGGGGTTCTCAGAGTCTTCTAGGGTCACGCGCAGGCCTCGAATGCCACCCTGGAAAGGCCCTCTCCTCACTGAGATCTTGATCTGAAGGGTGAGGTGTCTGCAATTGGGAGAGCAAGGGGTTAATAGGATATATAAGCCTGACTGGCAAGCTGACTCCCCTTCCTGGTACTCCCCAAGTAGTTCGTAGGCTAAATGTGCTCACCTTATATAGGTGAAAGGTGAGCTCTCCATCCTGCGTCTGTGCAGGGGCGCCGAAGCCAGTTACTTCACTGGTTAATTGTCCAGCCTCTTGGTTGCAGAGGATGAAGATTTGGAGCTAGGCCGTCGTTAGCAGCACGAACGGCGGTTGCTTGAATGGAGAGCGATGGAAAGGCAAAGGTATTGCAGGCAAGTAAGTAGAAAATGTCAATTCGAAGTTTAAAGCACTTCTTAATGTCTCTTTTCCTTTTTCAGGTTGCAGAAGCAGCTGGGTAGAAAAATAGATGCCGAGGAATGCGCCGAGGAGTGAGAAAGATGAGAGCTGCACAAAACACGTGCGTATGGACGGAGTTTTGTATTTCTTAATGATGTCCTTTTGTTTTGCAGATGCGAGTAGCAGCGTCGGCGGAGGCGAGAAGAATGCAGCGCAGGTAGGGAAAGTTTCACCATGGGTACTAACCAATGTCCTTGCTTCCACAGGGTGCCAAAAAATGGAAAGCTGCAGCCCGTGGCTCGAGATGCACCGATGGATTGGGTAAGTGCCGCGCTGGTTGTTATCTCGTGCAAACCTGGTGTTCTTTTCCCTTCTCAGATGCTGCAGAAGACGAAGATGGTATTTCAGAAGGTAAGATTACGGATTTCTCTTCCCTAGATGCAGAAGTTTGAAGATTCTCTGGAGCTGACACGGTGAGCGTCTTGCTGCTATTGCAGAATAACGCGAAGCACGTTGCTCTGATCGGGCGTGGATTAAATAGTCCTACTGGAGTGCTTAGGTGTCTCCTTCCACAGCAGCCTCGCCCAGGTAAGAAGTCCCAGCTTCCAGAATAGTTCCAGTATCCAGTCCCAGGGAGTGGTGCTGGCCACGCCCAGAAGGTAAAGTAGTTCCAGCCATGGATGGATGAGGATTTCATCCTGCAGGGGAGTGAGCAGCATGGTCTGCAGCCGGTAGGTCCACCCAAGCACCATTCCTTACATCATGAGCCCGGCACGTCCTGTGCCGGGACTGGGTCCCTTTATGAGCCTGGCGCCACTGGCGCCAGGACCAGGTCCATAAGGCCCCTATGGGAGCCGATGGGTGCCTGAAAATAAAGTTGTGACCCAGCTTCCGAGGCAGTTGGGCTAAACTTGACTCCTTGGAGGCTGCGGTCATGACAGTACCCCCCCTCAAGGCCCCTCCCAAGCTTGTCTTTTCCGGAGGTTTTGGCTTGTTGGGAAAAGCCCGATGAAATTTTCGGACTAAACGAGGTGCATGTACATATTCTGAGGGTTCCCAAGATCTCTCCTGGGGTCCATATCCCTTCCAATCAATCAGGTAGTACAGTTTTGATTTGGAAATTTTGGAGTCCAAGATGTCTCGAATTTCAAATTCGGATTCTCCGTCAACTTGGATTGGCTCAGGAGGTTTAGTCAAACGGGTTCCGGGTTGCACAGGTTTCAGGAGAGAAACATGGAAGACAGGATGTATCTTCATTCGAGTAGGTAATTCTAGTTTGACAGCCACTGGGTTAATCACGGCCGTGATCGAGTAAGGTCCTAAATATCTTGGGTTGAAGGTGCGTGGCCCTTTTAAAGATAAATGTTTAGTGGACAGCCAGACTTGATCTCCTTTTTGATATTGAGGAACCTCTTTTCGATGTTGGTCCGCTCCTTTTTTGTATGATTCTTTAGCTCGTTGAAGATGAGCTGTGGCTTCTTTAAATGCTTGAGTTATCGCCGAATGCAGATGGTCAACAGCAGGTGTTCCGAGAGCTTGAGGTGGGTCCAGATTCGAGGTTCGAGGATGACTTCCATACAGCAGGAAAAAAGGGGTTTTTCCTGTCCCAGAATGGATTGAATTATTGTAAGCGTATTCAGCAATCCAAAGGACATCCTTCCAAGTACCCTCGGATTGATGCAACATGCAGCGCAGATATTGTTCTAGAGTTTGGTTAGTTCTCTCAGTCTGCCCATCGGTTTGAGGATGATGGCTGGTGGAAAGTCGTACATCAATCTGTGCTAAACGACAGCAACTCCGCCAAAAATGGGAAATGAATTGGCTCCCTCGGTCAGAGATTAGTACTGAAGGGAAACCGTGCAACCGGACAATGTTTTCGAGAAATTCTCGGGCTAGAATGGAAGCTGTAGGTAAACCCTTCAGTGGGATAAAATGAGCCATTTTTGAAAAAAGGTCCACGATCACTAGAATTGTGTTGTATCCGGAGCAAGGGGGTAAATCCGTGATAAAATCCATCGAGAGCGTGTGCCAAGGGCCTGGTGGAATGTCTACTGGACGTAATAATCCTGCTGGTTTTTCCTTCTGACTCTTGTTTTGTGCGCAGATACCACAAGAAGCCACAAACTCCTTAACATCTTTCCTCCAAGATGGCCACCAAAAATGCCTTTTAATCTTCTCTGAGGTTTTGGCAACTCCAGGATGTCCTTCCATTAGAGAATCATGGTAGCAGGTGATGACCTGTTTTTGTAAGTCAGTGCAGGGTAAGAATAATCTTCCTTGGAAATACAATAGGTTCTGATCTATTGTAAAATCCTTTCCTTTCAAATGCCAATTCGATGAATCTTCGGGAGTTATGAGTTGATTGACCCTTGCTTTAATCTCTTCAAGGGATGATGTGTTGATTACTCCTAGTATCTTTTGTTCAGGAATTATTGGCACCGGCTCCGGATTAGCTGTTAGTTCGTCTACCCCTATCAGGGAAAGGGCGTCTGCTTTTCCGTTCCTAACGCCTGGTCGAAATGTGATTACAAAATCGAATTCTGCGAAGAAAAAAGCCCAGCGTAGTTGCCTCGAAGATTGAGCTTTAGCTGACTTCAGGTACTGGAGGTTACGGTGATCCGTGATTACAGTTACTGTGTGCCGGGCTCTTAAAAGATAATGCCGCCAGGCCTTAAAGGCGGACTTAATTGCCAAGAGTTCTTTGTCCGTAATTGTGTAGTTGATTTCAGGAGCCGAAAATTTGCGAGACCAAAAGGCTACAGGGTGTAACTGGTGCGTGTCGGGGTCTCTTTGTGACAGCACCGCCCCCATTGCAAGACTGGAAGCGTCTGTCTCGACGATGTAGGGAAGTTCTGGACGGGGAAGCCTCAAGACTGGAGCAGAGATAAATTTGGTTTTTAATTCTTGGAAGGCTTGTTCGGCTTCTGAAGCCCACTCGAACTTTTTATTCTTTTTTAGAAGAGCCGTGATAGGTTGGACTACCCGAGAGAATTCAGGAATGAACCTTCGGTAAAAATTAGCGAAGCCCAGCATGCTCTGCACACCTTTCACGGAAGTTGGGGAAGGCCATTTGGTGATAGCATCCACTTTTCTTGAGTCCATGTGAACTCCGTTGGGTGATAAGATGAACCCTAAAAATTCCACTTCCTTTGCGTGAAAGGTGCACTTCTCCAGTTTAGCAAACAAGCGGTGTTGGCGAAGTCTCTGTAAAACCGCTGTGACGTGTCTACGATGATCAGATTCTGAGGTTGAGTATACCAGGATGTTGTCAATATAAACGACTACGCACACATCAATAAGTTCTCTGAGGACATCATTCATGAAAAACTGGAAAGCGGCCGGTGCGTTACATAGTCCGAAGGGCATTACTTGATACTCAAATAATCCATATTTAGTGCGAAAGGCCGTCTTCCATTCGTCGCCCTGCTTAATGCGTACCAAATGGTAAGCTCCTCTGAGGTCTAACTTTGTGTATATGCAGGTGCCTTTTACCTGGTCCAATAATTCAGGAATCAAGGGCAACGGGTATCGGTTTTTGACTGTAATCTGGTTCAGGGCGCGATAATCGATACACGTTCTTAGGTCACCTTCCTTTTTCGGGACGAAGAACAAAGCTGAGGAAGCCGGGGATTTCGAGGGGCGGATGAATCCGTTAGCCAAGTACTGGTCCAAGTATTGCCTGAGATGGAGGTTTTCTGGTTCAGTGAGGGCATATATTCTACTGCACGGAGGGGTGGACCCAGGTATCAGGTCTATCTGGCAGTCGTATGACCGATGTGGAGGCAGGGTGTTGGCTTGATCTTTCTGAAAGACGTCGCTGAACTCTTGGTATTCCAGAGGTAATCGGGGGTCCTCGGAAGTGATGGCTGCTAGCTTGATTTCTGGCTGAGGATAACAGGTTGAAGCGCATTCTGGAAACCGAATCACCTTGGCACGCCAGTTTGTAGGAGAATTGTGCTTTTCCAACCAAGGCATTCCCAGAATCACCTGAAACTGCGGGGCCTTGATTACATCAAACACGATCTTCTCCCGATGTCCGCCTTGACATAACAATGTTACCTCCACGGTGGTATGAGAAACTGGTCCGGAAGCTATTTCAGTACCATCCACTGTAGTGATTACGTCCTTTACCATCTTGGGACGTAGGGGAAGATCCATTCTGGTAGCCAGGTCGTGATCCACATAATTACCGATTGCTCCGCTATCGATGTATACCTTGATAGCATGCATGCGATCTGGTCTATTGGGACATATGAGGACCATAGGCATTACCAAATGCGAGGTCAAGGAATTGGTTCTAACGCTCGGCAAGCGGATCTCTACGCTTGTCGGGCGAGGTCGTTTCCCGATTCCAGTTTCTCAGCAGTTTTATCAGAAGCTCTTACGGTCTTCTTGACCGGTTTCACTGAGCAATCACGAAGGAAATGTCCAGAATTCCCACAGTATAGGCACAGCTGTAATTGCCTTCTTCTTTCTCGTTCTTTCTGGGTTAATGGTCCTTTTACTACTCCTATTTGCATTGGTTCTACGGAGTCATTCCCTTTAGCGGAGCTCTGAGGTCTTGAAAGTACCCGGGTTTCAAATCTGGATCGATCGGTCTTCCTGTTCTGTAGCCGATGATCTAATTGGACCACTAGGTCGATATAATCTGAACAGTCTTGCGGCGGATTCACCACCTGAGCTAAAACGTCTTTAAGTTCCCCACGTAGACCTCTGTAGAAGAGCGTGATTCTCTTATCTTCAGGCCACCTGGTCTCAACCACCAGTCTATTAAAGGACGCTATGTAAGCCAGGAGATCCTGATTACCTTGTCTGAGTGACAGGAGTTCATTGTCCAAGGCCTGCCCCTGCGAATGTCTTGCGAACAACTTTTCCATACTGGTCAGAAAGTCTTGAAAGTTATAGAGGAGCGGGTCATCCTGTGTCACGAGAGGAATGGACCAGTCTGCAGCACTACCGCTAAGATAGGAAAGTACAAACGCTACCTTGGCTTGGTCCGTTGGGAATGCGGCGGGTCTACACAGAAAGTGCAAGCGGCATTGATTGATGAATACTGCATATCGCTTTGGATCACCGGAAAAACGTTCGGGCGGGGCCAAAGGCACATTCCCTGGCAGATTAATTTGCACCGGATTACTTGAGGTTGTAGGAGTGCCGCCCCCTCCATAGGGAGGCAGTGGCGTCTGTCCCGCTTGAGCCTGTAGCAACTGTCTGGCCAGATCATCAGTCCGTTCCTTGGCCATGATCAACTCCCTTCGTAAAGCGTTTGTTTCTTGGCGAGATGCGTGTACTTCTGCCCTTAGTTCCCCAAGCAATTGAGCCAGTTGATCTGTGTCCGAGGTTTCCATTGCGCCTGGGTGGGAATATTGCGGTAGGCTTCGCGTTCTGTAACGCTCACCTGAATCCCTCGGAGGCGCAGGTCTGGGCTAGGGGTTCTCAGAGTCTTCTAGGGTCACGCGC
Organism: Ambystoma mexicanum; assembly: GCF_040938575.1. Lineage (NCBI taxonomy): Eukaryota > Metazoa > Chordata > Amphibia > Caudata > Ambystomatidae > Ambystoma > Ambystoma mexicanum. The sequence goes on along the minus strand of NC_090938.1, from coordinate 465,763,782 downwards.
AGGCCTCGAATGCCACCCTGGAAAGGCCCTCTCCTCACTGAGATCTTGATCTGAAGGGTGAGGTGTCTGCAATTGGGAGAGCAAGGGGTTAATAGGATATATAAGCCTGACTGGCAAGCTGACTCCCCTTCCTGGTACTCCCCAAGTAGTTCGTAGGCTAAATGTGCTCACCTTATATAGGTGAAAGGTGAGCTCTCCATCCTGCGTCTGTGCAGGGGCGCCGAAGCCAGTTACTTCACTGGTTAATTGTCCAGCCTCTTGGTTGCAGAGGATGAAGATTTGGAGCTAGGCCGTCGTTAGCAGCACGAACGGCGGTTGCTTGAATGGAGAGCGATGGAAAGGCAAAGGTATTGCAGGCAAGTAAGTAGAAAATGTCAATTCGAAGTTTAAAGCACTTCTTAATGTCTCTTTTCCTTTTTCAGGTTGCAGAAGCAGCTGGGTAGAAAAATAGATGCCGAGGAATGCGCCGAGGAGTGAGAAAGATGAGAGCTGCACAAAACACGTGCGTATGGACGGAGTTTTGTATTTCTTAATGATGTCCTTTTGTTTTGCAGATGCGAGTAGCAGCGTCGGCGGAGGCGAGAAGAATGCAGCGCAGGTAGGGAAAGTTTCACCATGGGTACTAACCAATGTCCTTGCTTCCACAGGGTGCCAAAAAATGGAAAGCTGCAGCCCGTGGCTCGAGATGCACCGATGGATTGGGTAAGTGCTGCGCTGGTTGTTATCTCGTGCAAACCTGGTGTTCTTTTCCCTTCTCAGATGCTGCAGAAGACGAAGATGGTATTTCAGAAGGTAAGATTACGGATTTCTCTTCCCTAGATGCAGAAGTTTGAAGATTCTCTGGAGCTGACACGGTGAGCGTCTTGCTGCTATTGCAGAATAACGCGAAGCACGTTGCTCTGATTGGGTGTGGTTTAAATAGTCCTACTGGAGTGCTTAGGTGTCTCCTTCCACAGCAGCCTCACCCAGGTAAGAAGTCCCAGCTTCCAGAATAGTTCCAGTATCCAGTCCCAGGGAGTGGTGCTGGCCACACCCAGAAGGTAAAGTAGTTCCAGCCATGGATGGATGAGGATTTCATCCTGCAGGGGAGTGAGCAGCATGGTCTGCAGCCGGTAGGTCCACCCAAGCACCATTCCTTACATCATGAGCCCGGCACGTCCTGTACCGGGACTGGGTCCCTTTATGAGCCCGGCGCCACTGGCGCCAGGACCAGGTCCATAAGGCCCCTATGGGAGCCGATGGGTGCCTGAAAATAAAGTTGTGACCCAGCTTCCGAGGCAGTTGGGCTAAACTTGACTCCTTGGAGGCTGCGGTCATGACACAAACTAATGGCAAAGAGATTGAGAATGTCACTGCCTAAGTAAAAGGCGGCAGTGACGTCTCGCACGACCCAACAATTATGGACTATGCTCTTGTTGCCAATGGAGATTTTGAGCATACACCTGCTTGGCAGGAGATGTTTGGAATTAGGTGCTTCCAGGTCCATTTCCCATTTGTCTATCAGTTTGAATGTGGGAATGGCTGGATCTTTTGGGAGTTGGCGGAACATGGCTTTGCTGATGAAGCTCTTACCGTTGTTCAAACACACTCGGGCGAGAACAGAGTCCTTCCCATCATTTAACTGAACAGGGATGAACAACTGCTCTCCAATTTGCTGAATATCAGCCAGGCTCTAAGCTGATTTCACATCTTTCTGGACTGTAGGAGTGGGAGTGTCTGATTGTGGATTGGTAAAGAATTTCAGAGTGTTTCCTTCCAGTGTGGAATACCACCTTAAACTGGAAGGAAGGTTGATTTTCAGAAATAGAGAGGACCCCCCATCACCAGTCTGTTGTCCTACTGCTATTACTGTCACGTCTGGAATTTGGTTGTTCTGGAAGTGAAATTCTACTTTGTCAGATTTTTGTTCAACCATGTGGCTGGTGCCGTTTAAACTAACATGGTTGACTCTCTGTTTTAATTTTATTGGTCGGCTAGTCTGGGTCCAGAGGACCTTGTTTACGCAATCTATTAGGGGTGACAACCTTCTCAGGAGGTCATTCCCTAGTAAACAAGGGGTGCACTCTGGAGTCACTACTATGACCGGGTGTTTCACCTTGTGTCGCCCAATTTTGATGTCCAAATCTGCAGTCCCCTCGACAGGAATTTCCTTCCTGTCAAAGTTCTGCACTTGTCCAGGAAGAGCGGTGAGAGGAATACGGTGATTCTCCCCGCTTCCTGCATTTAGTTCCTCAAAGGCCCTTTTGGGCAGAAGGGCAGCTTGGGATCCAGTGTCTACCAGTGCCAAAATTGTACCCTGCCCCTGTACTTGTACAGGGGCATAGTATCTTCCCTCCTTCTCCTCAAGGGGGCACAGATAATGCACATTTTTGGACAACTGGTGGGCTAACTTTCTAGTTTTGGACATTGCTAGCGAAGAGATTTGGGCAGAATTCTGTGGAGCGTCTTGGGAATCTGAAAGAAAAAGTTGGCAACTGGAGATCAGAGCCATTGTGGGTTCCCCTGGTTCCGGTTCTGGGCCGCCCCCCCCTTTTTGGAGGCAGTCACCAGGATGGGTTTGAACCAGGGGATTTCGGTATTGTGGGTTCTGGGATGAGATGATGGGCGGCGTAGCTCAGTCTCCTTATCTCCTCAGTGTGGATTGGAATCCCTAGGGACCCATGTTTCTTTGGGAGGAGTTCCCCCATCTCTAAAGGAGAAGATCATTTTCCCAGGATCCTCTGAGGATTCCCCTCCCTCAAATTGGAAGATCTGTACCTCCTCCACAAAGTGGGTCTGTTTGGGTCCTTTGTTTCTCCTACCCCCACTCTGCTCCTTGGGAGGCAGGCTTTCAGGGGCAGGAGATTTTGTTTCCGGTTCCTGGTTTTCCAGGGGCTGTTTACAAGTTGGGAAGGAAGCTTCCTCCAAGGCTTTACACCCCCCTTCCCCTTGTGCCTCCTCCCTGGGAACCGGTGGGTTATCGGGGTGCTGCCCCCGTCATTGTTCTGGAGCACCAGGGCCAGAGTTTGGGGCATTCTGCGGTGGCATGCTCATCTGAGGGTTCTGTTGAGCCCTCAGTATGTGACCCAGATCCTGTGCCATATTTTGGACCTGGCGCTCAAGTTGTGAAACCCGCTCAGGCTGATACGGGGCTCTATTTTCTCCCCTGGGCTGATCCCGGGAAGGATAGCTATCCCTTCTCTGGTAGTACCCCTGGTTGGGAAGATTTTGGTACCCCTCCACCCTTGGCCTCCCCTCTCCCGGATTAGGTTGTCTGGGCTCAGGGAATTGGGGAAAGAATGATGGATGATTTTGGGGCTGGAAATTGGGTGGCTACCTGGGGAAAAAGTTCTGCCCAGGATTTGGTGAATTTCTGCCCTCCTGGGGGAAGTTAGGAGGGAAGTTCCCTGGGTTAGGTGCTTGGCTGGATCCCCCTCCTTGGGCTGGAGGAGTCCACACATAACCCAGGATTGGTTGGTTTCCCTTGTAGCGGGGACTTACATAGTCAGGGGAGCGGGGGACCCCATTTGTGGGACTACCTCCTCGACTCCCTGTCTGTGACTGGCCCGAGGGCCTTCTGGGCTGTGAATTATTTGGTGCAGGCAGGTTTTTAGGCCCCCCCATCTCCAAATCTAAAAAGGGGGCAACCTTTACCTCTGCCACCTTGGCAGCAGCAGGGGTGCTGTTGGTTTTGGGGTTTTTCAGCGCATTATTTTTATTTTTGATGGGCTTCTGCACCTCATAGATCCAGGTAGCCTGTTCAATGACCCAGTCTAAAGATATTTTCTCATGAAAATCTCTCACAAGCTGGGTCATTATGTATTTGGGTAAGGCATGGAAACACGTATTGATAAATTCTCTGCTATCCGGGTGCACCCTTCTGGTGGTCTGCGCAAAAGCACGCTTTAATTCTTGCACAAACTCTTGTGGGGCTTGATTCTCCCCACATTGCAAATTGTAGGCTGCCTTGCGAGCCTCTTGAGGATTTCTGTGCACAGAAAAATGTTTCAAGATGGCCACCCTGTATGTGGACCACCTTGAATGGTTTTGATCCTCCAGCCCCGCAAAGAAACTAGAGTATTCTGGTGAGAAGGTCCACTTTACATATTGAATACAGCTTTGGCTGTCCTTCAAATGGAAAGTCTCCATCATTTGCTCATAGAGCTCCAAGTGTTCCCAAACAGAATACTTGGCGTTCTTATGATAAGGCGTGATGACACTCCTTATTGCCTTTATTTCTTTCAATGGGTCCTTAAGCAAGGACCTTTCTGCCTTATTGGCCTTTTTGGTTCGGGTAACCCTGGTCCATTCATCCTCTGACTTAGAAGCGCTGCTCTCAGAGGTGCCCGTCTGATCTTCCAGGTTTTCCCGGATTCTGCGAGTCTGGGAATGGCTGGCAGAATGTGGGGACCTGGTCTCCTGTGTCCTGTGACGCTCAGAGGAGTCTTCAGATCCCTCCTTGCTACCAAGATTTGCTGGGTATCCCCCCACTGACCTAACTGGGCAGAGGTTTTCAGGATGCCCTTAGTGTGCCTACTCTCCTGGGGTTCCCCACTAAATTGCACTGTGCTTGGGTGCCCATACCCGGATGCCCGCCCATCCATTCCTGGGAGGTGCTGGCCTATGAGCCCCATACTTCTAGCTGGATAGTAATCTGCCATCCCCATGGCCCTGGGCTCATGTGCGCGAGGGGACATTAGAGTGGCAGAGTCCAGGGACTGGGAGAGATGAAGGCCTCTGGTACTAGGGCTCCTGAGGTTATGCTCAGGAGTTTCTCTTTCCCAGCGAACCTCATCTCTATCCGTCCCTGCTTCCTGTTGCAATGCAAGAGCCTGCGCTTTCAGTTCCTAAGTTAAGGCCTTACTAGACTTTATCAGGCTCTCCTGCATGGCTACTTGTTGCTGGAGCCTCTCATTGTGCTGCCAGAGAGCCTCATTTTCTCTCTGTGTCTCCTGATTGGTGCTGGAGTACTGGGCCAGTCTCTGCTGCAGGAAGGTTACCTCCTCGGTTGTGTCCCTATTGGCCTGCTCCTTTCTTGCCAGAGCATCCTCCACCCTCCTGGTGTGCTCTAACAAGTTCTGGTGTTGTTTTTGGAGGTCACCTAGTCCCTGGAGGGCCAGGTGATTTTCTTCCATTTTCCTTTTTAAGTGGCAGACTTCCTGGCCTAAGGTATCCCTTTCCTGACTAAGAGCCTGCATCTGTGCCGCCAGGTCGTCCCTCTGCCTTTGAAAGGCACCAGCTTTCTGGCGTTCTTCATCAAACTCTGCCTGGGTATCCAGGTCTTTCAAAATCAATTTATTGCTTTCCTCTTTCTCTCTGTCTAGTTGGATTTGCAGGGTTGCTACCTGCTCTGTGCATGCCTTGTTGAAATTGATCTGTTGCTCCAGCTTTTTCTGGCTCTGCAGTAAGGAGTCCAAACTGTCTTGGTGCTCCTTCTGCAAAGCCAGAATTCTGGTATCCTGGTCTGTCTTTTCCTGTTGCAGTATATCCATGTCCTTTTTTATTTTAATGATATACTGCCTACTATCATTTTCTGATTCCTGGCTCCTCTGCAGCCTCTGCTCAGAAGAGACCAGGTCAGATTGGGCCTTTTCTAACGCCATCTGTTGCCTATTTGCCAGATGTTGGCCTTCATCACATTTGTCCTGCATGGCTCCCATATGTAGATACAAATATGCCGCTATCCTAACCATCTTGTCATGTTCATCTTTAACTTTAGGAGCCATGTATAATTCACTCAGGGCCACATGTAATGGACCCTGATCTCTCCATGTATCTGACCCTGTTTCAGTGACCTGTTGCGCGATTGCCTGCAACCAGACCGTTTGGACCTGATGAGTCCACTCACCTCTCACAAATAGCTTATGTAAGAAGTGCTCTCTGGCTATTTTCATATCTACCAAGGTTGTCATTCTGGAATTTGAGTTCCTTCCTGACTTACAGAAGTTTGTATTTTATTTTGCAAAACAGACCGTTTCCTTAGAGCGTTCCTTTGAGGGATGCTTTCACAGTGTAAAACAGCATGGTGATCTAACCGGATATGTGTATCTGGTCAGTTGGCACACTGTATTAATCTGCACAAGTGGTAAATCTAACCCAGAATATCCCGTCTCCGAGCCCCCACTTTTGTAAGCGATATTCAATCAACACTACAGCTAAGTCAATACCTAGTCTGGGATGCTGAGGAAAACCCGTATTGATGTATTTTTATATCCAGTTCAGTACTCTGGATGAAAACCCTTGTATAACACCCCCCTCTTAGAATCCCCTGACCCCGCTAAGCCAAGAAGTAGGTTTGTTCTGCAAATTAATATGTTTATTTGAAAATGTAAACAATATATATATATATATATATATATATATCACACTTCTATAAATAAATTGATAATGGATATTACACTTGTGAATATGAGCAGTAGTCAGCCAGAGGTAACTTATGAATAGGAACAGAAGAATAAGGTGGGAAAGAATGCTTTATATGGTTCAAGGAAACGCAAGGTGGAATAAAATGCAGTACAGAAGTAACTTGTTATGATTTTAGCAAAAGGTAATATGATCACTTTTTCTTTTGACAATTCACTCCCCCCTACGCAATACAAGAAATGGAAGGAGAGCACACAGTCTTCAAGAATTCCAACAAATCACACTTTATAATGCAATACACAATTCCAGTTCTCCCAGCAAGCTTAGGGAAAACAGGGATGAGTTTTAAACACAGGCGAATTACTTTAATGTGGTTTGCAAGGAAGTGAAAAGGTGCTAAAATTGCTTTTACTTCCCTCTAGAGGTTCAGGGTAGGTGATGGCTACTTTATAATAGTTCAGGCTCACTTTAACAATACTCTATGAATGATTAGCAGATTGCAAAAGAATTTTAGCAAAGAGAAGCAAAAAGCTGCTGATTTCTACAGATGAAGAAATCGGGCCAAATCTCAAATCGCGGTAAATTTTGCGAGTGCATGTCTCGCGATTACGGAAAAAGTATAGGGAGTAAGACGTCGGTTCTAGGTTGGAAAGCCTATTTTCTAAGCTTTCAGATGAAAGTTAAATCTCGTTCCTAGCACAAACGGGTCCGGAGATACGGATGATTTAATAAAGGTAGGTTTTCGGATTTAAAGTAAAACTCAAAATGACAGGTGACAGCTTGCAGCTTCAGAATTGACAGGTGACAGTTGTGCAGCTTTACATATGACAGATGACACGATTTCTAGGAGGCTGTTCTAATTAGGTTAAAATAGTTTGGATTAGATTATTTTAACTAAGAGTTTGGGTTCTGCACAGTTCTGGCGGATACTCACTCCTAATTTTGAAATGAATGGGCCTCGTCACGGATCTGGTCAACTGGACTGGACTGGCCGGTTCTCCTCACAGCGTCTGGGTCAGCTCTGCTCTTCTGGTCTAGCCTCTCTGGATACGGCGGGTCAATCAGGCACCGGTTCTGCTCACAGCGGTCTGGGTCTCTCTGGATCTCTGGTCTGGTCTCTGGTAATTGTTCTTGGCAAAGAATTCAAACAGCTCGCCCGGCTGTGGAATAATTTGCAAATGATTTTAAGGATGCTGAGGCCTGCTGAGAAGAGTTCGCAGTTTGTGGGTTTAGGCCCTTGCTTTAAGTTCTGAAGTAAAGTTCTGGTCTTTGGAGATTGATGGATGTGAAGTCTGGAGTCTCCCGGCAGAGCGTCCCGCAGAAAATGGAATTGCCTCTCTACCTGTCCCAGCAGTCTCTATTTATGTGTTTTAAAAAGTGGGTGGAGAGGCTAACATCCCTAAGCCTGCCCCTCTCTTGATTTGATAGGTCAATAGATTCTTTGGTCCCTGATTTGGGAAGGGATAGTGTGTCAGAGTGATGTCATTTTTATGACCTGCAGAAATGACACTCCCCTGGTCAATGTGCACACAAATCTATTCCTGATCCAAATACATATTTCCCAGGTACACAGTTGTTTGACATCAAATGCACACATCATATATTACTGAAGATAGTCCCTATCCCGACTCTGGTGTTTCTAGGAGCTTGCATTAAAAAATGTCAACTTATTTTCGATTTTAGTGGGTTTTGCAACATTGGTTTTTCATCAAAAATTATGCAAAGGTACATTTCCCTTCCACATATATCCCAGTAACTTTCCATGTCTCTAGCTAAAACACATTGTCTACAATAATCATAATTAGAGGGGTTTTGCCCCAGAACATGGTACAAATTGGAGTTTGGACTCAAATCTTGAGGGCATTTTTCAAACTAAGACTCTCAAAGTTGTACATTCCTGTCATTTGGTTACAATAAATTATCACTATTTCATAAAATATATATTTGTTGCAATTCAACTCTCCAAGTGTTTGGGTCCGCCTCCAAGAGTCTGGGTGGGTCAGTGATCACATGTCTCTCCTTGCTGGCAGAAGGCTGTTGACAGGAAACACTCAAAATTAACATACCCCATTCAACAGAAAGAACCTTTTGTGTGGGCTCCAGCAGGCTGCCTGGAAGTCTCTCCTCAATCAATCAACAGGGTCATGTGATACCCTGCCTTCTAGTGTGGGAATCTCTGAGGTGTTAAGGTTTCCCAGCCTCTTGGCCTCTGGGAACAGCAGGTGGCTAGATTTTCAATTAACCAACAAGCTTTGAAGTCCCTGCCCCTCTTGCAACTCCTAAATACAGTTTCCCTGTCAGAGTTTAGACCGCTAGCGCCACCTTGGGGAATTTGTCGGTACTGCATCTATTTTTGAGTTGTCTTGAATTACTGCATTTCAATAGAGTGGTCTTTTGCTTGATAGTATAGGACCCTTGCTTAACATTGTTTTGATGGCATCCTTACAGTAGAGTGGTGATGTGAAACCCCCCACAAGAAGGTTGTATCTTTGGAGTGGTCTCGTGCCAACTGCGCAGTTCTCCTATTCTGGCGTGAATGTGGGCGGAGATAGCTTATCCCCACATCCACCCAGTCTATTGATTTAGTTTGTTCTGGGATAGAATAATGGGCGGCGACAGCTCATCCCCACCTCTACCCAGTCTATTGATTTGACATGGGTCAAAACCCTTGACAATGTACACTATTTTGATGTGTTTGATCATTTGTTGATGAATACAAATATGAATATGTCCATGGTTACGTGAAGGGATGATTATGATGGAGGTTAAGGAATGGTGTCCTGACTACAAGTGAATTAAGTCTTTACTATGTAATATGTATGTATGCAATTTAGCTACATGGGTTCATCTATGAAGTCAATGGGCCACATTACAAGTATGGTGGTCCAGATATAAGGGTGCTGGTAGCAACGTACCAGCATCCTTTCTGGACCGCCATACTATGAGAATGCCGGTAGGGGCCATGAATCCGCCGGCAGGCCTCACCTGCTGGGAAATCAGGCCCCTACCAGCATGTCTCTCACTGAAGCACCTGCACTGCTAGCAATGGTGACGGTGCTTCAGTGTCCCCATTCCCATGGAGTCATAATGGAATGGAGATTTACCGTTCCCCCGCCACTTGCAATATCCCGGTGGCATCAGGATATCAGGCAGTGGAAACAATGTTACGGGGTTGGTGGCAACCCACCAGAAGCACTGTTGGGTTACCACCAACCTCATAATGAGGCCCAGTGTGTTTCTGTATATTTTGTTCCTGTCTTTGTAATCAAGACCTGTGGTGTATTTTGTACATTAGGACAGCTGGTAGGGGTAGGGGTAAGTTTAGCTTCCACTATAAACACTGAAGGTCCATCTTACACAGTGGAACATATTTTCGCTTTGATCAGCGGTCTTTTTTTTTTTGAAAATGTTGCAGTAGAAGGCAATTGTGCCTCAAAGATTAACAGTGACATCCTCCTTAGACTGACAAAGAAACCATTTAGGACTGAAGTGCATGGTCACCTCTTAAAGGGATATTTAAAAGGGAATATAATCCCTCTTAGCTTGCAGATTAAGAATGAACCTTGCTTGTTCTTAAACAATGCAGGGTATAAAACTTCTTTCAGCCAGATTGCTACCAAGTGCTGTCAAGACCTATTACTTACCATCACAACGGTGCAGTCTGAAAATCAGAACATTCCAACAGAGATAGAATTAGCTGAACAAGTGTTAAAAACAAACCCTCTGATTACTGGCATCAAAGAAAAATTAGCAAGCATTCAAAAACAAGTTGACAACTTCAAAACACTTACTGCCAACAAATAAATTGGATAAAAGATTTCACAAATAAAAAAAAAGATATTGTGTACCCTAAAGATATTGCGGATGATTTCCAACTCAAACCGAGGTGCATTCCCTCATATTCCAACAGAACTTATCAACCTAAAAAGTCATGGCTTACATGTTCAGTCAGTTTGTCAAATTTTGAACAGGAATGCGACGGTCCTTCATCCTCAAATAATGAATGCACCCCAGGACAGTCCCGTCCTTTTTTAGACAGAGGTACGCACAGAGGTACCAGACGTGGGAGACCTGAAGGAAGTCAGTTTCATACTCACCAGACTTAACATCAGGAGTTTGCAGAACATCTAAATGAATTCAACACCAGAAAGGAGCATATTGGCAATAGAAACATACAGTATTCTGCCTTTAGCTGTATTTAATCTACTCAACTCGCCTCTGACTGAGGCTGAGGCTCAATTACTAGTCAATGGGCTTTCCTTTGTCCCTTGTCAAATTCCATCTAATATCCTTTTGGTAACTGTGTTACAACAATGTCTTCATAAAATTGAAGTTCTTTTTCGTTTATGCCAATGACCTCGCAGAATCCATGTATTCTTTTCATGTCAAATCGAATTTCCTGCCTCCGACGAAGGCCATGTCCAGAAAGGTGCTGACCTACTAATCTGTTATTACGAATGGCTTAACTAAAATTCTCAAAACCAAGTGATGTATTAAATGTAACCTCTCTAATCCAGAATATAAGGCTTTAGAGAAAATGAAAACAATGATTCCTCCATTATCATTAAACCCACAGACAAGGGAGGGGGGATTGTGCTGCAAACTGTTGAGGATAATGAAAGAGGCATTAAGACCTTTATCTAATCATAATCACTATCTGATACTACCCAAAGATCCTACACCAGCTTGTGCCATGAAGATACGTGGCATCATGGGCATCACATGTCAACATTGGTCACTCAATTCACAGCAATATCCTTTCTTGAATCCTAAGTTCCCTAGGATCCCAATGTTTTACTTGTTGCCAAAAGTGCATAAATCCACTGTGTAGATCTATATTGTCTGCTTGTGGCTCGTTATTAGACCCAATCTCTGAAATACATTGACTCTTTTATTAGACCCATCTCTACACTACCAGAAATCGCGTGATGTGATTAATGTGGTGGAAAACGTACCCTTTGACCCTATCTGTCTTGACTTGCCGCGTCGTGAAGAGTATATGGGCCTCTGTCCCCAAGTTCCCCACAGGGAGAGAGAAAACTACTCCCTGTGCAGGCCTTGAGGCCACAGGTGGTTGTTGTTTTGCAGGATCAGACGCCGCCGAGGACCCCAGAGCTGTTGGAAGGAAGTCAGGTATTAGCACAAACAAGCACAGTACTTTCAAACAATGTAACTGAATTCCAAAAAGGGTTTACCTAAGTTCAATGGAAAGGTGCTAGGGACTCTGAGGCTATGGTGCAAGAGTGTGTCAGCAATCCATAAAGCCTAGCGCCAGAAAATCAGCGCTGGCTACACACCTGTGTGATCCTTGAAGTATTCGTGGTACTATGGTAATCGTGGAATACTTGAACGCACCGTAGCAGTTCAAGGAAAAACTGGAAGACAGGTAAAAAACAATCCAATGGTCAAATCCGGGCAACGATGGGTAAGTGACAAAGCAGAGAAGTGGAATCCGAAACAATCCGTTAACCGTTCGCCAAAATCCAAAAGTCCATGAATCTGAGCAGAAACCAACAACAGGATCCAAGGAGCAAGAATAACCAGTCCGTAATCCGTAAGCTGAGGTCTTTGTCCAAAGAATCTGTGACGTGAATCGAGAACGCCGAACAGTGTCGTGGAAACAGCTGTGAAGCGGCAACCAATTCAAATTGCCCGGCTTTTATGTCTGCCGACTCCTGATCACGTGAGCAGAGCTCAGGGCACGTGATCGGGAAGTTAGCCCGAAACCAGGAAGTGGTTGCGATCAGCTGCTCCAGCCCGCTCGCAATCTCCATGGCAGTTGCCACTGGAAACGAGGGAACCAATGAAGTCACCCTCTGAGCCTTGGAACAATTGCCGATGACGCCTCCCCCGCACCACAGGTAGCGTGACATTATGAGGAGCTGATCGTGACTTGGGGAGTCTAGCTGTGCTGTGTGTCGGGGAATCCCCGGGGGTGACAGCGTGAGTGTTCCTATCCCTATGAGCATGAGTGTTATGCAGAGCGGTATGCATGAGGGTAACCTTCCTACTGCACATGACAGAGCCCCCCCCAATGGCCCACAACCACGTGGGCAGGCGGGATGGTCCAGGTGAAAACGAGAAACCAGCCACGGGGCATGGACATCCTCCGCAGGAACCCAACACCATTCCTCCGGGCCAAAACCCGCCCAGTCACGAGATACTGGAGACCACCTCTAACCACACGAGACCCCAAAATTTTCGACACCTCATATTCCTCAGAACCACCCACAGAAACGGGACCAGGGGTAGACCGGAGATAGTTAGGAGCAGGACAAGGCTTTAATAGGGGGTATGGAACACCGGATGAATGCACCAAGAGGTGGGAACAGAAAGGCGATAGGCCACCGGGTTGATCACTGCAGAAATCCTATAGGGTCCTACAAAATGGGGGAGCGATTTGCGACAGCCCGGCAATCAGAGGTGACGTGAAGAAAGCCAATCCCTGTCCCCCACAACATAGGAGGGCGCCACAGTCCTCTGTCTATCAGCGGCAGACTTCGCAGACACCTGAGCCTCACGAAGATGAGTGAGCGTCTGGGCATGAACGGCCGACAGATTGCGGGCGCAAACAACAGCGACAGGATTATCAGAAAGTGTGAAATCAGGAATAGGCAAGGTACGGGGGTGCTGACCATACAGAACATAAACAGTAGAAGCGTGTAAAGCGTTATTGTATGCAAATTCAGCAAGGTGTAAGACACTTAGCCATGATCGTTGGTGCTGTAAAATAAGACAACGTAAATACTGCTCCATGGCCTGGTTCACCTTCTCAGTCTGGCCATCCGTTTCCAGATGATAGGTGGATGAAAAACGGGAATCAATGCCCAAAAGACCCGTGAGCGCCCGCCAGAACCGAGATGTGAATTGCGGCCCCCTGTCCGAGATGATAACCGTGGGTAGCCCATAAAGACAGAAGACAGATTTAAAGAAAAGGTTGGCCAACACTGGGGCTGACGAAATGCCAGAACAGGGAATAAAACGAGCAACTTTAGAGAAGGAATCCACCACCACCCAAACTGTGTCGAAGCCCTTGGTTCGAGGTAGGTCTGTCATGAAATCCATCGAAATCGTGTGCCAAGGTCTAGGAGGTACAGGTAAGGGATGTAAGAGTCCCACTGGGCGCCCCCGGCGATGTTTACACTGGGCACATATTGCACACATGTTCACATAGCCTTCTACATCACGTTTCATGGAGGGCCACCAACACCAGCGCCTGAGGAGGTCCAACGTCCGCTTTTGTCCAGGATGTCCATTAATGGCTCTGTCGTGGGACCATTCCAAAACGAGGTTGTGGGTGTCTGCTGTTGGTAACCATAATTTATTCTGGATGAATGGTAACCCATAATGAAACACAGGATCCCACTCGGAGATTTGTTCGGGATGTAGCAAAACCCATGTACAAATTGACTTCAGTAGTGGTAAAGGAGGTGTACAAAGGCAAACAACGTGTTGGTCTAATAGGGTTTCAGGAAAAACGGGCAAGGAGACCCCGCCAGGGGAACGAGACAATGCGTCTGCCTTTCCATGGGACAAACCCGATAGATGTTTGATCTGGAAGTCGAAGGCCGCAAAGAATAAATGCCACTGCACTTGCCGGCTATTGATACATTTGAGCGAGGCCAAGTCCTGGATATTACGGTGATCTGTGAATACCGTGATTGGATGTTTTGCCACTAATAGGTGATGCCGCCAGACTTGAAAGGCATCTTTGATGGCCAATAACTCTTTTTACGTAACAGTGTAATGGTTTTCAGTAGGAGAAAACTTTTGAGAATGAAATGCCGCCGGGTGTAGCTGACCCGAAAAGGGACAATGCTGGGATAACACTGGGCCAAGAGCAAATGAGGATGCATCTGCTTCCACTATGAAGGGGAGTTCTGGGTTGGGATGCTTTAGAACGGGGGCAGTGGTAAATGCTGTATTTAATGCATCAAAAGCTGCCTGGAGTTCATCTAGCCACACAAAAGTCACCTTAGGGCTGGTCAATGCAGTAAGGGGTGTTACAATGGAGGAAAAATCCTGGATAAAACGCCTCTAGTAGTTCGAGAAGCCCAGGAATGATTGTAATGGCTTGAGGTTACTGGGATTCGGCCAATTTAACACAGCACGGTCCTTGGAATGATTCATGGATAGACCCCCGGGGGTGATATGGAATCCCATAAATTCCACACTGTCAATATGAAACTGACACTTCTCAGGCTTAGCGAAGAGTGAATATTGATGAAGACGAGACAAAACCTCGCGGACGTGTAGTGCGTGTTCTTTTAAGTTTTGTGAGAAAATGAGGATATCATCGAGGTATGCTACTACACATACGGCAGCTTTTGAATACCTTGTTCATAAAACATTGGAACGTGGCTGGGGCGTTACAAACCCAAAGGGCATAACCACGTATTCAAACAGCCCATAACGAGTACAGAAGGCCGTTTTCCACTCGTCTCCTGGGCGAGTCCTAATCAGGTTATATGCTCCACGGAGATCGAGCTTCGTAAAGACTTTGGCGTGACTTAGTCTATCCAACAACGGGGTGATCAAAGGGATTGGATATTGATTCTTCACAGTAATGGAGTTCAAGCAGCGGTAGTCCACACAGGGACGTAAGTCACCCTCCTTCTTGGGAACAAAAAAAAATAGGGCTGGCCGCCGGGGAGTTAGAAGGGCGTATGTGACCAATCTTCAGGGCCTTTTGGATGTATTCCTTTAGAGCCTGTTCCTCCGAGGTAGACAGTGAGTAAATGCGTCCCGAAGGAATGATGGAATCAGGAATTATGTCAATGGGACAATCGTAAGGGCGATGTGGAGGAAGAATTTTGGAAGAGCCCTTATCGAAAACCTCCTGA
This sequence comes from Ambystoma mexicanum, assembly GCF_040938575.1. Lineage (NCBI taxonomy): Eukaryota > Metazoa > Chordata > Amphibia > Caudata > Ambystomatidae > Ambystoma > Ambystoma mexicanum. The sequence continues at coordinate 465,748,597 of NC_090938.1, read as the reverse complement.
AAATCCTGGTATTCTGCAGGAATACCGGTAGCAACAGCCCCCACCAGGTGTGGCTCTGAAGGAGAAGGAATGTCATAATTCAGTGTGAGTTGCGCGATGGTCCCCAATGCTCGTGCGGGTGATTCAATGCCTTCGGGTGCGGCGAGGCAAAAATTCTGACATAATTCTGACTCAAAATTAACATGCCCAGACTTCCAGTCAATTAGTGGATTATGTTGTTTCAACCACGGAAGACATAAAATCAAACCAAACTGTGGCATCGAAATTAGATGAAAGGAAATAACTTCTTGATGGGTGCTCTGTATAGACAAGGTGATTGGGGCAGTTTGTTGTCTGATCGGACCGGAAATCAGTGCTCTGCAGTCCACTGCCTGTACAGGTTCTGGGTGTTGTTTGGTAACCAGAGGTAGATTCAATGACTCGGCTAACATTATATCGACATAATTGCATGTGGCACCAATATCTGGTGTGGGTTTTAACGTAGCCTGTACCACCACCGGCCTAACCCTCCCAAAGGTGAGTACCATGTCCGAGGGAGTAGAAGAACTGCTCGATCCGGCCCTCGGATCTAGGGTCAAGCATTCTGAAAAACCCGATTTTTAGACTTGGGACGTCGAGGACAGGTCTTTACAAAATGTCCATTTAGGCCACAATAGTAGCAGGCGTTGTCAGTTCTTTGGTGATCTCTCTCTAATTGCGAAATTGGACTGCGGATTCCACCTATTTGCATGGGTTCGACACCTGTATCTGTGGAAGGGGAGGCCTGAACTGTACTAGGAAACCCTGCTTCGGATTTGCGTTCAGAACGCTGTGCGTCAATCTGTAGGGCGAGGTCTACTAATTCAGTGTGTTGTGTGGGCAGAGAGGGGATGACAGCCATAGCATCTTTCATGGAATTACTGACTCCTCTATAGAACACCACTGCCTTTATTGTTTTGGGCCATTAGGTCTCAGCAGCCAATTGATTGAATCGGGCAATGTATTCTATGAGTGAGCCCTTTCCTTGAGTTAAATCCAATAACTCGAGATCCCGGGACTGGGCCTTATGACGTGTGTCGAATACATGAGACATTTCCGTGACTAGGAAATCGAAATCATAAAGAACGGGACTGTCATTTTCCAATAAGGGGTTAGCCCAAGCTGCAGCTGTACCGGCTGGATGGGATAGGGTAAAAGCCGCCTTTGTGGTGGAATCGGGGAAGACCTGGGGTCTACAGAGAAAATGTAGCTTGCATTGGTTTAGGAATGTACCAAACCTTCTGGGATCTCCATGGAATCTTTCTGGAGCGGCCAGGGGAAAGGGTGTGGGCATGAGTACGGGAACCTGGGGTGCTGCAGTGTGGACAACAGTTTGTGCTACTGAGGGTTGGGCAGCGGCATCCCCAAACTGATGTATAGCAGTATTGGTGGCCGTAATATCTGCCCTCAACACTGTGATTCCTTTACCAACGCAGCCACGGGGTTGTCGGCTACGGCCTCCATACTCAACACAACTCTGTGGCTTCACAGTCTGTCTTGACTTGCCCCGTCGTGAAGAGTATATGGGCCTCTGTCCCCAAGTTCCCCACAGGGAGAGAGAAAACTACTCCCTGTGCGAGCCTTGAGGCCACAGGTGGTTGTTGTTTCGCAGAATCAGATGCCGCCGAGGACCCCAGAGCTGTTGGAAGGAAGTCAGGTATTAGCACAAACAAGCACAGTACTTTCATACAATGTAACTGAATTCCAAAAAGGGCTTACCTAAGTTCAATAGAAAGGTGCTAAAGACTCTGAGGCTATGGTGCAAGTGAGCGTCAGCAATCCATAAAGCCTAGCACCAGAAAATCAGCGCTGGCTACACACCTGTGTGATCCTTGAAGTATTCGTTGTATTATGGTAATCGCGGAATATTTGCAGGCAATGTAGCAGTTCAAGGAAAAACTCGAAGACAGGTCAAAAACAATCCAATGGTCAAATCCGGGCAACGATGGGTAAGTGACAAAGCAGAGAAGTGAAATCCGAAACAATCTGTTAACCGTTAGCCAAAATCCAAAAGTCTGTGAATCCGAGCAGAAACCAACAACAGTATCCAAGGAGCAAGAATAACCAGTCCGTAATCCGTAAGCTGAGGTCTTTGTCCAAAGAATCTGAGACATGAATCGAGAACGCCGAACAGTGTCGTGGAAACAAGAGTGAAGCGGCGACCGATTCAAATTGCCCGGCTTTTATGTCTGCCGACTCCCGATCACGTGAGCGGAGCTCAGGGCACGTGATCGGGAAGTTGGCCCGAAACCAGGAAGTGGTTGCGATCGGCTGCTCCAGCCCGCTCGCAATCTCCATGGCAGTTGCCACTGGAAACGAGGGAACCAATGAAGTCGCCCTCTGACTGAGCCTTGGAACAATTGCCGATGACGCCTCCCTCGCATCACAGGAAGCGTGACATTATGAGGAGATGACCGTGACTTGGGGAGTCTAGCTGTGCTATGTGTCGGAGAATCCCCGGGGATGAGAGCGTGAGTGTCCCTATCCTACGAGCATGAGTCGTGTGCAGAGCGGTGTGCATGAGGGTAACCTTCCTACTGCGCATGACACTATCACTGATTGGCTAGTGACTCTGGTTGTGGAAACATTGTAAATGAATATCCTAAAAAAATATGCAATAGAAGTCATCACACATAGTTTAGATCTATGGAAGGCTCCACATCAAGTACCTTACCAACTCATCACTGATTTGGCTACAATAGCAATAGGGGGAAAATGTCTTCATATAAGAGGGAGTATTTTTTTACAAATAAATCCATGTTACATCAATGGGAGCTGCATTTGCTCCTAGCTTGGCAAATGTATTTGTACAAAACCTTGAAGATTCAAATGTTCTTTCCTCAGTTAATCCATTCCTTGCCTCCATTAAAGTTTATCAGAGATATATGGACAATGTACTTATTGTTTGTCAGAATGACTCAGCCACTCTTCCCGCATTTGTTACTAAGATTAATTCCCTATATCCCAAACTTAAATTTACAGTGTCATCAAGTTAAACAGAGATGTCATTTTTGGATCTATTTATCCAAGTTGGGCATGATCATTTAAAAGTAACTCTGTTTAGGAAATACTCAGCTAGGAACACTATCTTACATCAAGAGAGTCAACACGTCATGAATCTTAAACAGAACATCCTTTTAATTAGTTTGTGTGTGTGCGCTGTGAACCTGAGTTTTACCATCAAGCCAATATTATGAAGAATCCTTTGTTGGCACATGGTTATCCTAAAAAACAGTTAATGCATTCCATCAAATGGGCACAATTATTCCCAAGGAAAGACCTTCTTGACCCAAGAGAAAAAACAGCGAATAATCACCATATTTGTGTCACAACATTCTGCATTTTGCACAATTCTCTGAGGAATTTAATATTGTGCAATTGGCACATTTCGCAGGTCCTGAATCCAAATTTGGCTAATCCCATCTTTGCTTTTAAAAAAAGGAGTGGATTTGTGTAAGTCTCTAGTCCATCCTTCAAGAGACAAGGAGTACGTTAATATTGACACCTGTGCAATGCTAAGATTACCGCCAGTGAAAGGGCATCATAGGTGTGGCAGTTGCTCAGTGTGTCAAACAGTGAAGCAAATCACTACCTTTAAAGCTCTGGGGAAAGAAATGGCCATCACATCACTTTACGAATTGCAAAACATCATGTGTTGTATATGGGATTACATGCCCATGTGGTAAACATTTTGTTGGTAAAACTAAACGACCGGTAAATGTTCAGATTAAAAAGCATATATCGTGTATTCAGAATAAGGTGCTAACAGCTCCATTAGCTGCATATTTTTGTGAGTGCAAGCACACACCAAATGATTTTCAGTTTTGTGTAGTTGAAAAAGTTGCAACCAATAGGGGAGGTGGATCAGTCAATGTTCTCTAGGTGAGACATGAAGAAAAGAACAAGTTACTTACACCTGGTAACATTCTTTCGACTGAATGTTTCTCCCATGTATTCCTCATCTTTAGATATCTCCTTACAGCTTCAGAAATTATTTTTTTCAGTAGAAGACGCTGTGCATTGTCATCGTCGACTTGATGTCCCTCGAGGGCCTCCATCTCCCTTTGAGGTTGACGTCATCGATAGTATAAATGGCACACACTGCGCCCTTTACTTCAGTTCAGTTTTTTTGCCTTCTTCCCACAGGATAATCAACATTAGTGCGGTCAAATGGGATTAGATGCTCAAGGGCCGTAAGGTGTAATGCACAGACATTTTGCTGCGGGGTAGGATGGGAGCAGCGGTGAGGAATACATAGGAGGAACATCCTGTCGAAAGAATGTTACCAGGGGAAAGTAAATTGTTCTTCAAACGGATTGTCTCCTCCCACGCATTCCTCATCTTTAGATAGCCTCCGAAAGCAGTATAAAATCGGAGGAGGGGAGTAAGAATTGTTCAGAAACTAATAATACATTTCAGTGAATAGAGTTTAGCACAGCCTTGGCAAATCTCGCCTCCTGGGCTGAAGCCGAGTGTAGGCGATAGTACTTTGATGGTAAGAACAGATGACCAAGTAGCTGCCACACAGATGTCATAAATTGGCACCGCTATTTGTAAGGCAGAAGGAGTAGCCATGCCCCTTGTGGAGTGAGCTTGTAAACCTACTGGGGCTTCCTTACCCGCCAGCCTGTGATATATAGGGTTATCCACCTGGATAACATCTGCTCATTAACTGCCTAATCCAATTTATGACCAGGTTAACTGACAAAAAGTTGGTCAGCCTGCCTTAGTTTAGCAAGTCGTGAGATGAAGAAGCTCCGAGCTCTTTTAGGGTCTAGTCTGTTTAGTCTTTCTTCCTCCTTACTAGGGTGTGGAGGAGGGTAAAAAGTTGGCAAACAATTTTTTGTAAAATATGAAAATCTGAAATCACTTTCGGTAGAAAGGTAGGTCTAACTCTGAACACAAATGTGTCTTTGTAAAATGATGTGAAAGATGGCTTACATGATAAAGCTTGTAATTGTCTTACCCTGAGGATGGATGTTAAAGCTGTAAACATCATACTTTTAACTGTAAGTAGCCTCAAACGGCAAGAATGAAGAGGCTAAAACGGAGCACACATGAGGAATTTTAATGCTAGATTTAAATCCCAAACAGCAACCACAAATGGGACTGGAGGGAAGACATTTGTGAGCCCCTTTAAAAATTGAATAACAAGCAGCATCTTAAAATAAGAAGTTTCTGAAGACGTGCACTTAAAAATCAAAAGCACCACCAAGTAACCCTTGATAGTGCCAATCTAGAGCCCCAGATTAGTCAGATGAGGTAGGAAGGGCAGCAACATAGGCGTGTTGCATTAAAAAGGATCCACAGTCTTCTCCCTGCAACAGATGCTGAACTTTTTGCAGTGGCAGTGATACAGAGACTTTGTTGCTTGCTTTCTGACTGAAAGCAAAATCTCCATCACCTCTTCCGGGATGTCTCAATGATTGTGTTTCAACCTTTCAGAAACCATGCAGGAAGGTTAACGGTCTGGACCTCTGGATAGAGAACCTCACCCTCCTCTTGTGAGAGAAGGGCCTCTCTTTGTGGAAGACAAATTGGAGGGCAGAGGGACATGTCCAGCAGGTCTGGGTACCACGTCCTCCTGGCCCAATCCAGAGCAATTAGGATCATGGCTTTCCAGAACTTTCTCAGCATCTTGATGACTTGAGGAATGATGGTGACTGGAGAAAACATATATAGGAGTTGGAACTCCCATCCACTATGAACGTATCCCCAGAGCTCATCTTGAGTGAAATTCCCTAGAGCAGAACAGTTTGCATTTTGGTTGATACTGGACACAAACAGATCTACCTGAAGGGTTCCCCAAAGGGTTAATATCTTCTGAAGCACTTAATGAGCTAGTTCCCACTCATGAGAGACTGTTTACTGCCTGCTCAGAGCCTCCACCACCATGTTCAGCTCTCTAGCTTGGTGAACTACTGATAGAGAGATTCCTTCTTGAATTGCCTAGAACCAGAGATGCATTGCCTCTCTGCATGGTGGTAGAGACCCTACACTTCCTCTCTTGTTGAGTTGATGTATGGCTACTGTGTTGTCTATTATTAACAGGGCATTCTTTCCCTGTACAGCGGGCTGGCAAGCCTTTACACTAGTCTAATTGCCCTCAGCTCCAAAAGGTCTTTGTGCAGCTTGGACTCGGATGGGGACCAATGACTGCTGACTGTCATATTGTTGGCAATGTGCTCCCCACCCGTGAGTGAGGTGCCCGTAACTACCATAATCTTCGGCAGTGGTTCCCGAAAAGGTTGCCCCTTCAGAATGTTGACTATGCAGGCCCTCTACAGTCGATCCTGTGCAACTCTGCTTGGAACTTGAAGCAGATCTGACTACTTGCTTGATTTAGGATGCCATGAGGCCAAGCAACCTTAGAAAATCGAAGGACAGGAGAGGCGGGGCATTTTGGAATTTGGTGACTATATGCTAAATGTGTAAAGCTCTCACCTCGAATGGTGAGGCATTACCCGAGGAAGCATTTCTGACTTCCCCAATGAACTGGAACTTGAAATTGAAGGAGAAGCCCAATCTGTGGAGAGAGTGGCTGGTAATGCTGAGATGCTCCAGGAAATGTTTGGGAGACCAGGCCCTGAATAGCCAATCGTCAAGGTAGGGGTAGACGTGAATCTCCCCCTACGGAGACATGGTACCACCACTGCAATCAATTTGTTGAAAACCCCTGGGCATAGGTCAGCCGGAATGGCAGAACTCGAAAATGATAATGAGAACCACCAATGACAAAACTCAGTTACTTGCTGTGCTTGTGATGGAGAGGCACATCAAACTAAGCATCCTGAAGGTCTAATGCCACTATGCAGCCCTGAAGCTGAAGGGCTTGAAGGATCTGAGAAAGGGTGACCATTTTCAACTTGTCCGTCCTGAGGAACTTGTTCAAGTATCTGAAGTCCAAAAAGCATCTCAATCCTCCATCTTTCTTGGGGAGCAAAAAGTAAGGGAAGTACCACCCTTTGTTCCTCTCCATCACAGGTACTGGTAATATAGGCACTTTCTCTAGCAGACACAAAATGTCCTGTAAGAGGAACACATCCAGTGTTTTGCAAGAGTGTTTTCCCAGTGGATGATGCCAAGACCTTCTTAAAAAGGGGCGGCAATAACCATTAGCTACTGTTTGCAATGTCCAAGCATCAGAGGTAATGCCCCACCATTCCTCCAGATGCTGATTGAGGATGCCTCCCACTGGGGTCCTGTGGATTAAGGCCTCAGAGTGGTTTTGGGGCAGCTGAAGCAGTGGCTGATGGTAAAGAAGCTATTGCTTGGGTGGGCTTGGCAACTTTTTCTCATCCACCATGAGGGAATTTCCTTTGCACTCTTTGACTTGCCAGTCCTCTCACTCTTCCAAACTAAGAGTAGTAGTGAAAGGACTTGCCCCTCGAAGCCTGTGCAGTGGGATGCAAAGGTTGTGGGTGTCTGATGGCAGTGCTAAGTGACTTGGCCACCACTTGTGAGGTCTGTATTCTTTCTAGGCCCTCGTCAACCTTACTGCCCAATAGTTGAGTCATCTAAGGTAATATTGAGAAATCTAGTTTGCACATCAGGTAGAAACCATGACTGTCTCACCCACGCACATCTGTGTATAACAGTACTCTCTTCCATGGCTCTGCTAATACTGACGGAAGAGTCCAAACTGATTGAAGAGACTCACACATAGCATCTTTCCCACCCTTTGCAATTTTTAGAAAGCCCTATACCTCCTCTCATTCAGGGATATGTTCAGCTGCCATAGAGATGCAATCCCACAAGGAGTGGGTACTTTCAGCAAGGGCACAAGTGACATTGACTGACTTCAAATCCATACTCCCATTTGAAAATACTTTTGTGCCATAGCGTCAAAATGCTTGTCATCTCTATCCAGTGGTATTGTGGGATATGCTGCCTGTCTTGTTGTTGAAGTAGCAGCTTGTACCACCAGGCTTTCCAGACTAGGATGTTTGGAAATATATTGTGGGTTGCTACTAGAAGGCTATACTCCTTTGTAAAGTTTTTATTTACAGCCAGGCTTGTCTCTGGTGATTCCCAATTAGATGTACCCTTTTTTGAAGGGCTACATGAAAATACAACACAGACTTTTTGGGGAACCGTATCCAAGATATCTGTGAGGTCATCTTGTTCAAAAAGTGGAGCTGTTCGGCCCCATCCCAGATATTCTGTTACTTTGCCCTTTAACTTTATGTAAGATGCCTCAGCGTGCGTTGATGTAACAGATTTTCCAAATTCTAATTCTTGCAAAGTGTCAAGGTGACTTGCAATGTATAATATGTCATATAAATCCCTCATCTTTGATTCCTCTGATATGAGGGTCTCAGGAACATTGGGTGTACCATATTCAAACCTAAAAGGTGGTTTGTCCTGATCTGAGGGCTCATGTTCTTTGAAGATTGAAGAAAGGGACTTGAAAAAGTCTTTTTTTGGAAGACGTTTGAATGATTTCTCAGTTTCCTTTGAAGGCGTTGAGGGCTTCAACTCCTTTGATGCCAATGGAATTGGCTTCAGAGAGATCCATCTGTTACTCGAACGAGTCTTCAAAGGACGAGGGCTCGGCCTGTCCTCAACTCGAGGGGCTTTCGATCGGTCGGCGGCTTTTCACCCAGGCTTAAGGGAGTGCAAGTTTTAGCCTTACCTTTATTCTTACTTTTTTCCTTATCAGCCTTGGAAGGTGCAATAGGGTCATGGCTATTCATCTTTTCTCTTGGAGGGATAACGGGCCCGGCCACCTTCTCGAATATTTTGAACATCTCCAGCCTAAAGATCTGCCATTCAGTTGTAGTCGCTGACTTACCCTGCGTTTGGGCGAGGTGGACAAGGACAGGGATCTGTGGCGTTGCTTCTTCAATTTCTTCATAGATGATGAGGAATGGTGAGAACTGCTACATGAATGGGATTATTTCTTTGAATGTTTCCTCAGCAGAGAGTGACCTCTCACCTCATCCGAAGAACTTTTTTTAGACAGAGTCATGGAAGAGGATTTTAGTGTGGGCATACCCGCCGCAAGTTTGCCATGTGTTCTTTGAGCGTCTTACCCGTCGTGGATTGGCAAGATCCACAGTCAGACGTTCTGTGGTCGACGCCAAGAAACCACAAACAAATACGATGTGGATCAGTTATCAACATTTTAGATCCACAGTTGACACATTTCTTGAACACGGTCAGCAGGGTTGAAGAAGACATTTTCGAGTTGTGGTGAAGTTTTGTGAGATACAAAATGCGCTGTATCAGAAGCGAAAATTATCGCAGAAATAGGAACTGGAGTAACGGGCGCAGTGCGTGCCATTTATACTATCAATGACATCAACCTCTAATAGAGACAGAGGTCCTCTAGGGACATTTATTTATTTATTGGTCATTTATGTAGCGCCTATAGACTTAAATAAGCGTTTCAAAGTGCTTCAATGCAGTAGTTAAGCAATAACATAATTGACAGTCTTAAAAGGCATTGGAACATTCCGAATGTGCAAGTACTATGCATTTAGAGATACAACATAGAATAAAGAGGGAAATTAACTGATTACAACATATGACAAATATTATTGTACGTGCCTCATAAGGGTCTGGCACTGTTCATTCCGGGCTGCCGTATTAGGAGGTCTGCAGTGGGTCCTGCTAAGGAACGCCTGGTCAGACCAGGCGTCCTTAGCGGGACCCGCTAGCTGACCAGGATGCTAACAACGGGCCCATCATTAACGGGCCCGTTGTTATCATCCTCCCCATTCCCATTGAGCCCCGTGTGGCTCAAATGGGAATGGGGATACATTTTTACCGGCGCTCAGAAAAGGGCAATTACCGGGTCCGCCAAGGTCGGCATGACCCAGTTATTGTCCTTTTTTGGGCTCTGATAAAAAGTAATTACCTGCGGCAGCCGTGCCCTTAATTAGGGTCGCAGTGAGGCTCATTGTGTTTCTGTGTACATTTGTTTGTTTGAAGGGGCTTGATGTATGTTGATCGAAAGTTTTAGGTACTATTCCCAGGTTTAGGGAGAGGTTCATTACTAGGTGAAAATTTGAGGCTGGCATTCTGTGGTTGAGTTTTTTGAAGATGCCCGATGGGCATGGGCCACTGGGGGATCTGGCAAGGTTGGTGTTGTTTATTAGTCTTTTATTAGTTTGTTGTGTTGAAAGCTTCTTCGATTATTGGTTCACAATGATAGAATGATGTGGTAGGTGGCAGTGGGCTGCTTTCCAGTTGTTCTGGGGATGTGTTTTTGGTAGGGCAGCGTGCATCAATGGTCTGTTGTATTGCTTCTATTTTTGTTCTTAAGTGGATAGTGATGATGTCACATAGAGATTGTGATGGTATGACTCATTTGTTGCACAATGGCCCTCATTACGAGTCCAGTGGTAGCTGTGCCGGTAAAACTGGCAGGCTGCCAGCAGACCCGTAGCGATTTACCAGCTCCAGACTTGCCGGAATTACTTGGGAATTACAGCCCTGTTGATCCGGTAATTCTGAAGACGGCATTCTGTAAATCCCAATTCCTGTGAGGACTCCATAGAATTGAAGAAGTGGAAACACTGGTATCATGTGGTAATGGTGCCAGTATTTCTGTGTCTGTCTGTGGCTGTTGGCGTCACGCCCGCCAGGTCAGAGCCTAATTTGAGGTGTCCACCTGATTACATGAATAGCGCCAGTGTTCACTCTAAGCTATCCGCAAGTACGCTTGCCCAGATTCCTTCTGGGTGCTGCTCTGAAAAGGTTAAGCAGCACACACAGACAATTGTCACCTTCTCAAGAATTAATAAGGAACAAGCCACAGCAGCTAATTTAATTAAGCTAAATTATGATAGCTAGTATTGATATGTTGGTCTAGTCTACTTACATTACCCAATGAAGTGTGACCTTAAAAATCTAAAAATCCTAAAAATGTAATGCATACTATTAGAGCAATGGATATTGAGACAGCTTGATTGCTTTTCACACAATCTGCATGTTTTCCAAGTTTTCAGGCTTCCACTGTTCATAGACATAAACAAATGATATGCTAACTATCTGCAAAACAAAAATGGTTACACAGGCAACTTGTATAATCCTAACCAGAAATATTAGGGTGGGGTACATTGCAGACAATTGTGTATATTGTGCAAAAACCTAAATATGTTTTGCTTGTGAAGTATTGTTCACTTGGTTGGCAACTAAACTGAGGATGGCTGTGTTGGAGACCCCAGGCAGAGACACTGTATTTGGCAAGGGATTAACAGATCAAGTTAGGGTGTGTTGTCTATGCTTGTGGATAGGGTTTCCTCCTCTGACAATAACAGGCAGGTTACACCAAAGAGTGAGAGCATCAAGGAATTCACCAAAGTCCAAATACCAGATTTATTACTGGCAGAGAAGTAAACTTATTGCTGGCAGAGTATGTTAGGCACACTGGACACAGTGGCCCGTCTGCACTTGGCTGTGGGCACAAATTGGGGCATCAATGGCAGGCATACAGACTAGGCACACCCGCTTGCCTGGGTCCTGGTGCCTGTGGAGTACCCTTGGATGCAGGGACGGAGAGAAGGGACATCACAGGAAGAAGGGAAGAGTTGGAGAGGGAACAGCTGAGTGGGGTGGCTACTTGGAAGGTGATGAGAGAGTGAGAGAAAATGGGGAGAGGGGAGAGGAGGAAGAAATGGCACCTGTGGTGGAAGAGAGACTGAGACAGGGAAAGAGGGAAAGAGAGAGAGAAGGAGAATGAGAAACAGAGTGGGGCAGAGGCAGCCGGGAGGCCAACTGGTTGCAAAATAGAGCAGGTTGGGGAGAAAAGGGAACAAGGGAAGGGTAATGGGAGAAGAATAAGGCCATACAGGGCAAATGGTACCTGCCAAAGGACCTCTGCAGCTTCTATGCCTCCTACACACGTGTCCAGAACACCATTGCCAGCAACCAAAATGCAAGTTCCCCAGGTCCTCTCTCCACACACTTATAAGGTGGTCGATATGCCCTCTATAGCCCACACACACCCACACATACACACACGCATGATGGACACAGCTGTGCCAAGGTTCCAAGTATGCTTGGTGACATGAAGAGGTGGAAAATCACAGGGTGTTGGGCACGGGGGAAAACACATGTAGGGACAGGTGCACTCTACATAGCTGTTGCCTTCCTCCTCCAGAGACCACCCACACCCACCCTCATGACTAACACAACTGTTCCCAGGGTCCAAGGAGGGTTGGTGACAGGAATGGGTGGGAAATCAAAGGGCATAGGGCAAGTGGGCAAACACAGGCAAGGATTGTTTGATTGCTGTTACTGGGGAGGGGAGGGAAACAAATGTTCAGGAATTGATGAAAGGGCCAGCCGTGGGCTGCAGATTACCCTGGCTGTAAAGCTGTCCTCTGTTGCATGGGCTGGGTACAAGTTCCAATTTCCAGAGTGAGTTGGCCGGGTTTAGTAGAGAATAGTTTCTTTGTCTGGGCTGGAGAATGGCTGGAGTTCCACAACCCCCCCCCACACATACTCAAACTTACATGCACAGATACACACAGTGCACAGGACGCAGACTTGGGGGGACATACAATATAAACCAGAAGCACAGGAAATGCAGTCAGGACTTGTCATAAACAGAATAAAAATGCAGGTAAACATGTGCATACTGGTAAAATGAACAACTGTAGTCAGGGGTGAGTCTGTTTAGATTTCTAGGCAGGGAGAAATCAAATATACAGACACATACAGTGCAAGATGAAAAACACAGTTGATAGAAATGAAAGGTCACTCACTACATTGGAACAATCTAAAAATACAGAAATCCCACAGTAAACACAAGTGACATCTATGTGAAACACAAGTGAAGGCTGTCAGGGCTCACACAGTATTGCGGGTATGCATATCTCCCAGTGAGTGTTTCTCTGCTATACTCCCTCTCTGTTTACAGAGCCCTGTCAACTAGAAATCGGAGGCTAGCACAGCTGCTAAGAAAGGGCATGGGGAAATGGCACAGGAGAACAGCCTTTCGGAGTGAAGAACAAATCAGCAACTTTCAAAAACCAAGTCAGGCCTTTCAGCAGTACAGTGAATTAAATGTATTGTTTGATTGCTAAAGGACATGAAACTCTAGTACCATTCTAGAAAATGACACCTTGTGCTTCTTTCTTTGCTCAGCTGTCAAGGGTTTTCCAATATAATCATGTGTTCTCTGTTTATTGGTTCTAGCATTCCCCTACATCTTGTTTAACTGATAACAGTTAATCGTAGAAGAGGGCCCCCTAGTTACAGTAGAAGGTACTCAATATTTTGTACCTTTGGGCATTACTGCTATGAACTTTAAAGAAACAAATATGTGATTTTCTTCAGCTAGTGTCCATAAGAAACCTCAGTATTGTTCTTGTTGAATTTTGTCAAGGTTGTGGTGAGAAAGGGCAGGCAAAACAATAGGCTGTATCATGTTCCCTGTCATTTTCCCATCCTATCAAAAAACAGAAAGAATATGTCCAGGGAAGGATATATTTATAACAATGTATCAAAATGTATTTGAAGTGATACAAAATATTGAAAACTGGTGACTAAATCACACATTATTAAACACTAATCACTTAAACATAGCAGAACAACAGCAACACTATGCCTAAAATCACCTAAAACATTGTCACACATACTTTTCATTCATGGTGCAACATTCAGACACAACTCATCATACCGTGACATACATCCAAAATGCTAAAAGACAAAAGAACCATACTAAAAACATATGGGGAAAAGGAATTCATAACTGTTCCCCACAATGGCAAACATTATTATTGTGTTCACAAACAATAGAATCAATTCACAAACAATCTATTCTCAGGGTGGATCAGAAAAAGGAGAAATGCAAAGATCGCATCCCTGTAGAGTTTATCTCGACCGGTTTCGACGTGTAGTGGTGGTTAACACAACGTCTTCCTCAGGAGGTAGATGTTACCATTCTGTAAAAAAGCACACAAAAACATGGCTGTAGACTAATACATGAAGGGCCTAAGTCTTTGCTGACTGCCTGTCAAGTAAAATTAAAAAGGGGCTGCTGAAAGCAGCCTGAATTGTTTAAAACGCAACAGTTGGGGACCATATATACCATAATGAAAATAAGCATATAGGAATCCCAATCTAACAGCTGTGTATCCCAGAGCAAAAGGCAAAAAACCTTCAGAACCATAGCGAATCTGCAACAGGTATATATATATATATATATATATATATATATATATATGTGTGTGTGTGTGTGTGTGTGTGTGTGTGTGTGAATGTGAACCCGGACAGTGTCAGCATCTGTGCCTCAAAAAAATGTCACTGACCTGGTGAATACCAAGCTGCTGTAAGGACCAATGCGAAGTAGTGAAGCCAGTCTCTCTGGAGGTTTCAAGACTGTATCGTGACCCAAAACAAGACCAGAATGCGCTAAATAAAGTGACGCAAAGCCTGGACTCTAAATGGAATACCTACAACAGTAGGAAGCAAAGATGGAGACTCACCTGAAGGGTGTCCTATAAGACTTAGGGAAATCCAGAGCTGCACATGTTGAAAGTGAAAAAAACAGCCAAACTTTGCCGGAAAGAACAAAGCCGTCTGCTCTAACTGAAACAAATAGAATGGCAAAGGAACCCCCTTAGGGTACTGTTACCAAGTAACAAGAGATTACTGACGTCACTCCCGCATTGAAAAACCACTGCGTCGAGTAAATAATAAATCGCCTGCATGCAGCAGCACCGCTCCGGAGTGGACGAGGGGCATTTGAAAATTCATGCGCGTCATACAAATGAATCCATTAGAACTGCTCGCACAATTGCGATAATGGGGTGAGCTCGAAGGCAGATAACGAAAGTCTGAAGACAACACGTGAAAGTGAGTTGTTAAAGGATCTGTATCTCAAATGCTAGTGGCAGAGGGGCTGACCGCGTCCTAACCTGCATGAAAAGCCTACCGGTTTCAGTGGACTAGTGTAAATGAGCCACTTTCTTCAGGCTATCTATTCTTTATGCTGTTTATAATTGGATTCCAGCAGAACATGAATTTTTCTTATGGTACCCCACCTGCAGAGGAGAGATAATGGGGTATGGGGTATGGAGAGAGATACATAACTCAGTTTAGTTTCACTATCATTGTCTCTTTACTTCTCAAAACACTTCAGGGTGCAAAAGAGGAGGGGGTTAATGTTGCTCTTTAGGATTTTAATTTCTTTAATCCTTGGGAGGAACGGGTCAGGTCTGGTTTTCGTCTTCCTGGATGCCACAATTATAGACATTTCATAGTACCTAGAATGTTCATACATTGATAATTAACTACTCGGATGTTTACGGCAAGAATGTACAAAATGATTACTCGTTTTTGTCTTATCCAGTGTTTCCGGCACTGGTATTACCAGTGCCGGCAATTCGGGCAATTATTTTCAGGCAGGGGCCTGAACTTCCGGCAGGTCAGGCCTGCCGGTACTTCACTGTCCCTACCGGCAAACTTGTGTTTCCCTGGTCTGTAGAAAATGCTGATGCTGATATTACCAGTATTTTTTCCAGACTGGCGACCTTCTAATGGGGCCTTCTATCTTTGGAAAAAGTACCGGAAGATGTACCTTTTGGACTGATTTGTAAAAAATTGCAGTTGTTGGGAAGGGGAAATTCCAGACTCTCTTCAGACATGATAGCTCACAAACTATGCGCTGCTCAGTGTCTTACTTCCTCCTTTGAGCACCTGGTAAATAATATGTACACGAATGTCAACCATTTCCGCTCTTAGTGAAAAGTAAATAGAGGTAACATTTAATACCGCTTATTGGCGGTAATGGATGTGGATTTACTGCCAGCAATATTGCAATAAATCTGCATGCATTATTTAAAAGAAATGTGTAAGTATTTCCATGCTCATGATCTGATAAGGAAATGGATTATGTACAGTATCAGACTATGCAGCTACTATATATTTTTTTCAAAATGGAGAGAAGGGACCTTTTTGACCCTTTAGAGTTTCTGTACATAGGTGTTTCTCGTGCAGGGAGACTAAGAGCTTGTGCCCTTTTCTGCTGGACACATGTAAAACCCTCCAGAGGACCTTCTACAATGTGTTCCTGCAACCTTTGGGTGAGGTGAAAGTTGGAGATATTTTATCTCTGTATACCAACTTGTAATCTAGTGCTATTTACTACGAATGATATTCACTTGAAATACCACTGGTGATAAATACCCCTAACCCTGTTATGTGGTTGTCAGAAAAACAAGTAGTATTTGACATACTTGCTGTTTGCACTGTTACCACCATGGCTATAGCAGAGCCCTTGGAAGGAAGTGTTTGATAGCTTTCCCCTACAGAATGTGCATGAAAATAAATACAGAAACAATTAAGATGGGTCAGGCTGTGTTAATTCCCATCTTGCTCTGTTTGCTTGTATGGTTTTAGAGATCAACCAACTAGAATTCACTTTGAATCTCCAGTGACTCAGACGGCTATATATGATTTACTGAGGGCTGTCTCTGGCCTGAAGGCCATATGTTGTGTAACTAGTACAATATCTTGCAAAAGCAATACAATATTTCCATGTAATTTAAGGCAGGCATTCTTTCACAATAATGTATGATTACATTGCTCTTCAGAAAAAGTTGGAATAGCACACTGCAATATCATTGACATATGATAGAATGTACTCATTCATTCATTATAATGTGTACTTACATTCAACATGTGAATGTTTTCATGCATAAGAAATACAAATTGAATAGGAAAATGATTACAGGGCTCTCTCTCTCCCTCTGACAAACACACACAAACACATGCAAGAATACAATTATCGGGCATGTCCTACCATTCCAAGATGGTGCCTGAGAAAATACTGCTTTAGTTAGGATGCAAAGGCCCAGTGAAAGGCAAGCTGTGCATCACATAGAAGCTAATTGCTTATCATATTATTCATCAATACTAATGGTGGCAGCCACACAAAGATAAAGGGCAAGTTCAAATGACACATAAATAGCATTGCCAATGTACTAAGCAGCTTAGATAATAATAGAAGCACATTCTTGTAAAAAAAACAATGTAACAAACAACATGCATACAAAGTAACCTCTTAAAAATCTTCATTCAATAACTTTCTTGCCATCTTTAACAGTTCCAATTGCTTTTGTAAAAAGCCTGCCACTATGAAAGAGCTTGCATCATGATGTACTCAGTAATTCAAACACTTTGACTTCGTCAAGCAACCATTTTAGGAAAGGTTCTGCTCTTCTGACTTATTTCATTAACTTTATACTTTGCTTGTATTGAACAAGTGCAGGTAGGAAAAGGACTGGTCTCGGCCTCTGTGTATTCAGTGTATTTTGCAGTGCTAGGTTTGTCAGAGTGCTGTGGCATACCAGAAGAAGGGGTCTGACTAAGATATGACATGTTCAAGGGTGTTAAAATAATAAGAAAAACGCCTATCTAGACCTACCTATCAAACTAACCTAATGGTGTTCATCGAGTGTCCAAAAGAAATAGTTCTTAGTCAAAACCCTTCTAACTATCTGGCCCTAACACTTAGAAAAAATGTAACAAACATATAGACCATAACAATGGCCTCTATTCTAGGGTTTTGCTCTGCCCAACTACTGTGATCTTTTTCCAAAATATGTGTTAATCTCTTACAGTGCAGTCTTCCAGCCTCTCTGCAGGTTCTGAAGGGCCAGTCTTAAGTCTTTCTATACTTCCAGCACCTTTCCTATTTTACATGGAAACAGGATCTCCTTAATGCAATGCCACCATTTCTGAATGTGTGTTTGACAAAGTTCCTGTTTTGGATTTGAGCACAGGAATCCTTCAGATTCTCTCATTTACCAGTCTTGCTCAATAAGGGTTGCATTTCAAAGGCTCCCCAAATCCCTTTTGCCCTCTACTAGGCTTGCTTCAGCGGGCCTTCGGTTGAGTGTCTGCCTCTATGCAGCGTTCAAGTTTTCTTGGCTCCTGTAAACTGTGGGCTTCCCCAGCCTCGAATATCAATAATATCAATGTCTCTCTGTTTCCTTGGACTCCCCAAAGCCCTTTTGCTCTCTGGAAGGCTTACATTAGTGGGACCTCGGTTGTGTGTATGCCCATATCCAGTAATCAGGTTTCCCCGGCTCCCGTAACCTTTTTGGCTTTGCTTTTGATACAACTGTTTACCCCTCTGAGTGGTGTTAATTCTCTGGGAGCATTTGCTTCCTTGCTCTGCCCTGCGCAGTAGTTGATGTGCTACTCATGCAGAGATAGCAAATCAATCTCTCTGCTGCAGTCTGGTCTCGGCATTGGTCAACAGGCCCCAGGTCTATCACAGTTTCAGTGTGGTTATGTCACCTGGTGAGAAGTTCTCTTCACCGTTTCCATCTCTCTCTCTCTCTCTCTCTCTCTCTCTCTCTCTCTCTCTCTCTCTTTCTCTCTCTCTTTCTCTCTCTCTCTCTCTCTCTCTCTCTCTCTCTCTTTCGACTTCGGTGTCATTGTAATTCAGGACACCAGCCTTCCAGTGTCTTGCTAGCGATCAGCTCACTCTCAACGCTACTGCCACCTCAGGGGTGAAAGGACGAATAGTTCCAGATTTGTCACAGTGTCCAAACACAGACCAGCAGCCCGAGTACATACAGGGCTGTATGCCATTGTAGTACACACAACATTGCTGTATGGGTAGCCACCGGCACCTTTAACCGTCTGTGAGCTGAACCGATGCTGTACGTTTGCCAGAAGAACCCAATGGGACTAGTGGAGTCAAAACGATTTTGAGAAGTAAACATGTTACTTATGTCATCTAAATTCCTGGTGAAGCCTGAATATTTCCAACCTTATATTCTGCAGATTGATACTTCAAGAGTATTTTTAACTCTAACTCCACTTGGACTATTCTGTGTTAGAGTTAGAAAGTCCATAAAATAGGCGATTGAGGCCTTTAGATATTACCTTACAGTCCAACTCATAAGTGACCATGCACCCCTTAATTGCATAGCAAGTAACAAATAAAGAAACCCCTGATTATGAGATGTTCCAGTATTTACAACCTTAGACCTTTACTGTGCTTTGCAGAGTAGTAATGTTACAAGACAATGTGAATTTTCTGAGTTGAAACCTATATAACACGTTGAGGAGGTCTTAATAGCTTAATAGGAAAAAGGGAGGAAGTCAATAATGGAAAAAAGTACTATGGATAATCAGACCTACCCAGAGAACTTACTGCTAAAATCCATTGGCTGCGTGTGCAGTGTCAGCAGAACTCAGGAGAAGTCAGTGGGGGCCCACAGGAAAGATAAGGATTGTGCGGTCCTGCAGCCTCAAGCCAATGATCCTACAGGATCAGTTCAGTTCACAGAAGGATCAAGGGAATTGCAGCAACCAATACAGGAATGTTGTGGGAGATAAGATAGAAGAGAACCTTCTTAAGTCTTCAGCCTGCTGATCCTTGCTGGGACACACAACAAAAAGTAACATAGAAATATACACTGAATACACCGAATTCACAGAGGATGGTGTGCTCCCCTTGGCTCTCTCTAGAAACCCCTCAAAGAAGAAAGGTATCTGAAAATAATTGTAATGAAGGAACTAAAATGCATCTCTTCTAGCTGCAGGAAATTTGCCTTGTTCTGGGGGTCAGTGGCGCTGCAAATTAATGTTTCCACAAGTTGTAATGTAATCCCACCTGGCCTTTGAAATGATGGTTGAGGTATGCTCAGCCAATCTACTGTAATTATCCTGATTTATCTTGATTCTGGCAAAGTTACTAGGAATGGGAGTCAGCTTTGAGTAAATAGATTTGTGTTTTGACAGGTTTCAATGCAATCTTGTCAGCTTGTAGTTATATAGTCGAAAACAATTATTGGGAACCCTAATTTCTCTGCCTTATTCTGCCAGATTTCCATACCAATGATGTATCTGTATGGTCGATATGGAAAGTACAGGAAGGGGAAGGTGGGAACAAAATCCCAAAAAAGGGGAGTAATGAGTAAAGATGCTAGAACCGTATGTGTGTGTGTGTGTGTTTGTGAGGTAGAGAGAGAGAGAGAGAGAGAGACAAAAGGAAAGATATATTCATATATTTTGCTGATAAGCAGCTCTACAATTTTACACGTTTCCTTCTTCCTGTCTTCTGGCTGGACCCCAACACCACCCCTCACCCTGCCATCGCTCCCTTCCAGTCGACTTTGCCTGGGGTGGGCGATAAAGTGGAAGTGGAGAAAAAGGAGAGAGAGAAAAAGAGGGACACATACTTCCAGATGTGTGACACTGCCATTCTACAATTGGTCTTCTCATGTTCTGGCAGGGCCCAACAGTCCCCCTCTCTCCACCATCTCCAACCCTCCCTCTTAGCCAACTCTGCCAGGTGGAAGGGAAGGGAAATTGTTTAGTCTTTGCCTTTTGTGAGACAAAAGGGATTGCAAGAATGTGGGGAGAGAGAGAGAGAGAGAGAGAGAGAGAGAGAGAGAGAAAAAATAGAGACAAAAGTAAGGGAAAGATACTTACCTTTTCCAGATTTTCAGCCCTGATGTTCTACACTTGGACTTCTAATCATCTTGCAGGGCACCAACACCACCCCTCACCCTGCTATTGCCACCTCTCCCTCCTAGACGACTCTGCAGAGGGGAACATGGGAAGACAGTGGTTCATCTTGGTGTGTTTGTGTTTGTGTGTGAGAGAGAGATGAGAGAGGAAAAAAGAAAGAGAGAGATACTTCTCTTTCCTAGATGACCAGCTCTGCAATGGTGACCGCTCCCACCCAGTTTACTCTGTTACTGGGGAAAAAAAGGAAAAAAGTGGTTTGTGTATCCAGGACTTCTATTTCTGCGACAATGACCTTGGCCCTCCACTCTGGTCACAATTTTTCTGCTACTCTTGGCCTTCTCTATACTTCTGCCCTTCGGTGCACTGTTGTCCCAGGGCTCCTCCTCTTGCTGATGGCCTACTCCTCTTTCCTGCCAGGCCAGTCTTGTTAGGGTGGTACTTCTTGGTATGGTCATGGCAGACAGCTAGCACACTCCCAGCTGTTATCTCACCACCTCCCAGCAGCTACCCACAGAACTGGAAGGATGTAACCCATGAGCCAAGGAATGGTTTGCAGTCCTGTGCTGCCGCTACTGGGTTCCCACACCCAACTTAGGCAGAAACAGCTTATACCTAATTATCAGGTTTCACTCATGGGCTGGGCATCTTCACCCCAGGTTTTAGTCACCTGCCTTAGATAATTTGAGAAGTGCTGGTGGTGCTAGCTGCTGGGCGTATAGTTGTGATTAATGGACACATTGCCAGTGGTAATTTCCATGCCTTTGATCACTCCAGGGACACATTTGGTGATGTTGTGGTGGTGTTCTAGGTGAAGGGACACGGCTGATATGCCAAGTTAAAATGTCACCAATGGGATTCCACTCAAGACTTCCAGGCTGCAGTGAATGCAGATGAAAGCTGAAGCAGCTTTAATCCTGTTAACACTCTCTGGAATGGTGACTTGTTGGTTGTGATGGTGGTTGCTGCTAGTCTGGTGGTGGCTGCTGGTGCAGATGATGGCTGCTGGTCCGGTGCTGATGGTTGCTCGTCCAGCAGTTTCAACTGCTGGTCTGATGGTTGTGGCAGTGGTGGCAGATGCTGGTCCAGTGGTGGTGGGAGCTTGTGCTGGTCTAGCTTGTGATGATGGTGATGGCTGGTGGTCTGGCCATGTATGCAGCGGTTGCTGGTCTTACTGGGTTGGTGGCTGCTGCTGGTCTGCTAGTGGAGTCTGCTGTTTGGATCTGATGGTGGCTGCTGTTGTTCCAGTGGTGGTGGTGGCAGCTGAATCACCCGTCTTCCTCCACCTCATTGTCAGTGATGCAGTCACTGCTGCCAGGCACCTGTATCATCATGACTAGCAATGAAAACTCAAGTTCTGCCAAGTGTTATGTGGAATGAGTGGTGCCCTGGTACACTTTCTCCTCCCCGTCCTCCACCCCCTGACCAATAATGGTGGCTATCTCCAAGTTTGACCCAATGGCAACAGGGTACTATGCGGGCACTGGCAGGTTTTTAAACAGCATCTCGCTGAATCAAACATCCTAGGGCTGAAAACTCAGGCTTTCATGTGCTGCCTCTGTGTGAGGGTTCAGAAAAGAGATGCGGACCCAAAGTGGTAGTGTTTTCAAAATCAGACATCGATATTAAAAGAAAAGGGTTGGATAAAGGCCTCTATGTCCCTATCCTAAAGAAAGTCTCCTTGCCGAGGAAACTACAACTAAATATCAGTCTGTATCTTGTCATCAAAATTATGTAAACTGTCCTGGTGTCCAAAACATATCTGACCCTCACACTGGAAATTAACAACTAAGAATTGTAAGGAAAAATGTCTTTGATCTAAGTTTCACCAAAACGTGCTCAAATGTAAAGCAAATAGATAAATCCAACAAAAATGGTTTCTTCCAAGGACATGTTGTTGAATCCAGAGGGTAGTTCTCTTCCCCAGGATTGTTTCAGGAAGGATGGCGAAAGTGTCTTTTTCCAAATAAGCTTTCCTTAAGGAGGGCGAGAATGTCTCTTCCATACAACAATTTATCAAGGCTGGCAAAAGTGTCTCTTTTAAACAACTGCTTCAAGGATGGCAAAAGCGTCTCTTTTATATAACAACTTCTTAAGAATGACTTCCTGGTATACTCCCCTGCCAGGAATTGTTCAGTAGATTCTTTAAATCCCCTGATATACTCTCCTGCCAGGTATCTTTTTACAATGTCTATTTCTTCCATACACTTTACGTGGATGCCCTGGTATACTCTCCTGCTAGGAATCCCCTTCTGGGCTTTATAGATCCCCTGGATTACTCTCTTGTCATTCAGCTTTCCTCCAAAAGGGCTCACTGCCTGATATATTTCCTTTATCATGGCTTCTTGCAATGCTCTCTCTCTTTTTCCCAGTATAGCACAGTTGTACTCCTGTACTGTCTTTACTTCATTGACTGTAGATACGACTTGTCCCAAGCTTCCCCATATGGACATCTCACACAAGGAGACTTGTTCCAGTTCTGTACTTTAACTTCTTCACCAGTATCCATTTGTTATGCAAGGCTTGTTCCAAATTTCCCGTATTGACATCTCGACTATGGAGACTTGTGCAAATGGTGTCCTACAGATTCTTCATTAACATTCATCTGATTTTGATAAACTCTGCTCCAACTTTCCCCACTTTGACATCTCAGGCATGAGGAATTGTGCACATTCTGTCTATCTAATTTACTTGGTCGGTAGACAAAATGCACTTTTAATTGTTCATGTGCCTGTCGGTATGCTCCAAGTTTCCCACCATCACTGGACAAACTCAATGGTGTCTCATAGCGTTTCTGACCAGTGGCATGTTGCTGCGGCAAAGTCTTAACTCGAGAAAAACGTCTCCCACTTGGAAGACCCTCTCTCAGCTCTCCAGCTGGCTTCGCATTCACTTGCCGGTAAAGTTGCTGTTGTTTGGCAGGACCGTGTCCTTGACATCCTTGCCGCTGCTGCCAGTTTCTTTGTGCCTGTTCCCTGGATCCTGCCATGCTCACCAGGGTCTACCACCATTCTGGTAAGAAATGCTGACAAGCGGTAGCTGAAAGCACCTCCCTCTTTCAGCATGGTCCTTTCCCGTGTGTCTGCCTTCACCTGCGGTTCAGCTTTCCACCTTGCCCGAGCTGCTTCTCTTCTCTCCACCTCCTGATTAAAAGTGTAAACCATCTTTAAATGTCCCACACAGCTGATCTAAATTGATACAACTAGTCTGTGTGTTTAGCTTAGGGTTTCTATCAATCCATACTAACTCCTACTTCCTCTTCCTCATCTCAGTATTTGAGGCTTCATGGGAGTTGCAGTATATAGGATTAATAGGAATTCTAAGGTGATTTTGTTTGCGATTTATGTTTAGTACAACACCACGAGAGACAGGAGACGTTATGTGTGTGGTGTGTACACATGAGGTGTGAATGGTATTCATCCCAGAATGTTAGTTAGCAAAGGCTTTTAGAGCTTTGTAACTGGAGAGATTTATATAGTGACAACATGCCATCAGGAATTTAGAAATTATAGGGTCTTCCTTATTTATAAGGGAAGAATACAGTGTCTCTCCTGATGGGGTCACCACATCTCCCGCCAGCCATCCCCTCCCATGTGATCCTCCCTCATAATACCACCCCCAGGATCAGGATCAGGTAGCCGCTGCCACCCCCTGACCACATGGGAGGAACCAAAAAGGAAAAGTTAGAGGAAAGGATCATAGGCAGTAAATCTAGCTCCTGAGAGTTGTTTGTAATTTTGAATGAACTGAAGGGTATAGTTATTGATACTGATGTGATCATTGATAACTCCTGGTGCCAAGAAATTCATGATGGGTTTACTCAGAAAATCAACCAACACCAGGTGAGTATCTCCAATGGTCCTAATAAGATACGAGGTCCCGATTTTAATCTTAGAGGCCATAGTATGAGTCATATACCATTGCAGGCACCTTTGTTTTTCATTCAGTTTCAGAGGGTGAAGTCCTAGAAATAGTGTCCAAAATGAAACCGACATCCTGCATAGGAGATGTTTTTCCTGCCAAGTACTTTAAAGAATATTTGTCAACCATTGTCCCTTGGGTTACGACATTTATTAATCGGTCCTTCCATCTCGTCATTGTTAAAAAAGGACAATTTCAATACAAATGATCCTGCCCACTATAGTCCTATAACAACGGTTCCCTATTTGCTGAAAGTTATAGACAGGGTTGCTTGCATTCAGTATGAGACATTTGTTGAACAGAAGGGAATCTTGGACAAGCTACAATCAGGCTTTCGTAAAAAACATGGGACTGAAACTGAACTCCTGGACGTGAAATCGTGCATAGCAGATATTATAGTCAGATGTGGAGTAGCAATGCTACTATTGCTTGACCTGTCCGC
The DNA here is from genome assembly GCF_040938575.1 of Ambystoma mexicanum. NCBI lineage: Eukaryota > Metazoa > Chordata > Amphibia > Caudata > Ambystomatidae > Ambystoma > Ambystoma mexicanum. The sequence continues at coordinate 465,723,771 of NC_090938.1, read as the reverse complement.
CACCTTTGATTTGGTGCATCATGAGATGCTGGCGGACAGGCTGTCCAGGGCTAGCTGCAAAATGGTTTAAATCCTTTCTTGAACCAAGGAAGGCAAGAGTGATAAAAGAGAACTATTCCTCACAGCAAGTTCTACTTAACTGTGGCTTTCCGCAAGGTTCTTGCTTGTCACTGTTGCTGTATAATGTCTATTCTAGACCTCTGTTTGACCTCCTTGATGGCCTGGGTGTAAAATACACAAATTATGCCGATGATACCCAGATCATCTTGGAGTTTTCTGAATCCTATGATAAAGATCTAGTCAAAGTAGGTGAAGTTTTTGGTGCCATTAAAGCATGGATGAGAATGAACTTCCCTGCTTTGAATGATAAAAAAACTGAAATATTGATTCTGGGCACAAATGCTAAATTGAAAAACTTGACCCGCATATGAGGCGTTTGTGATTGAAGGCTTGGATCATGTAAAAACCTTGGGAGTCTTCTTTGATCCCAGACTTACCTTCAAAAAAACATGTCTCCAATTTGAGCTCTAGCTGTGCTTACATGACTCAGTTTCTCTGGCAGATACGTCCATATTTGTCGGAGAAAAACAGAGCATTAATTGCAACTGCCACAATTAATACAAGGTTGAATTATTGCAATAGCCGTCTGGTAGGAACAACACAAGCAAATGTAAAAAAGCTCTAAGTTATTCAGAATGGGCCTGTTAGGGCTGTGTGTGGAATGAAACCCAGAGAGCATGACACAGAGTGCCAAGAGCTGCATTGGCTCCCTGTCCTCCAAAGAATTCACTTGAAAGTCTCAAGTTTGATCTATAAATGCCTGGCTGGTGATGTGCCTTCCTACCTTAGCTCAAGGATTAGGAGAACACCATTTAGGCGCATATTGCGATCAAACAAGGCGGACCTCTTGGTGCAGCCATGCTATTTGTTAAAAGGGTTTGGAGGATCCAGCTTTAATGCATGAGCAACCAGTAACTGGAACACACTCCCAAAGTCACTTAGAAAGCTCTCCTCAGTCGCACAGTTTAAAAAAGGCTTGAAGACCTATCTGGCTAACAGGGGAAATGACTGAGAATGCAATGGTGAATTACATCATCATGTCCCACTCTATTGTTAATTGTTGTAATGTCCTGTGAGTGCCCTGAGGCCTATGGGCGTGTTGGTGCAATACAAAAAACCAGTAGAATAGAATAGAATAGAAATCGTAGGCTGGGGATCAGTGATGACTCCACAGTATTCATCACAGGCTGGCAGACTTGTTAGAGATGGAATCAGGTCCTGCTACTCATCATGTGTTTCTCCTAATGCTGGCTGTTTATGGAGGGGAATCATCATCCCTTGTTGCCTTGTTGCTATCCCCTCGTCCTCGGTAAATGAATAAACAAAGTAGTATGGTAAGAAATGTAGTGTGATAAAAAGGTGGTAGAGAGGAAAGGCATGGTAAATGGAGTAAGGGCAGAGAGGGAGAAAAGAGGGAATTGGCAGAAGCATAGAGGAAGGAGAAAGGGAAAGGGAGGGAAACAGTGATTGGTATTGGTGCTCGTGTTTTCTTCTGCTCCTTCTGCTCCTGTTCTGGATCCCATTCGACAACTGAAAAGGTCTGGTGGTGACCAGAGGTAAGGCACATTTATATAGGCAGAGCCACACAAACCAGCCAATCAATTTGCTAACTGTTCAGGCTTAAGTTTTACTGACAGTGACTAGGTGAAGCAAATCGCATGCACTTGCAATAAAAGCATCTGCTTCGCTCCCCCTAGTGTGATAGGGAGAAGCCAAGGTGTGCGAATCTGCGCACAAGGGAAACACTACAATATTCGAAAGTCAAAAAGTCGAAAAAAAAACGTCGAAAAAAAAAATGTCGAATTTTTTTTAATGACGTTTTTTTTCGAAACGGGGGGGTTCCCCTCCCAACCCACCTTTTTTTTTATTTTTACCTATTTTTTTCACAGAAACTAGATCCCAAAAAAAAATATCGAAAAAAAAAACAATTCGACATTTTTTTTTTCGACATTTTTGATTCGACTTTTTTGACTTTCGAAATTATGTTTTCGAAATTATGACTGGACACCATGCATGACATAAGGCTCATGTGCTAGCAAGAAAACATGTGCTTCACTTTTCTCAAAGCAAAGTATGGCCTAGGGAACATGTGCGACCAAAAGAAACATGCTCTTTGCTGTTCAAGTATCCTCATGCTAAACTATTGAGCAGTGTGGTGCTGCCCCCTTAAGGGAAGAGCACGCGGCGGCATGACTTTGCACGCCGCGCGTCCATTATAAATAAAGGGGGCGTTCCCGGCCACGACAGTGCGACCGGGGAGCCCGAACTGAACAGAAGTGTGCGGCTCAGTCTGTAGGGTTGGGGGCTCACGGGAACCGCCCTATGGGTCACAGGGAGTTGCGACGAAGTCGGTAAGTTGCCCGTGCCCGGCGGTGAAGATTTTCACAATTTTTGAAGCCGAGCGGATGATTTTGCTGATTCGTTCCATGTCGTGGGCTGGGTAGACGCCACGCGGCAGGCGGACATTTTGGAATCCTGGCAGGGGATGCTCACAGGGCTCCGGTAGGGCCCGTGCAGGGCATCCATGCCTAATTTTTGGAAATTATGATAGCGGGCAGCTATATCTGCCCACACATGCCCACATTTTGAATTTATTTTGATTTTTGGTCGAGCTACGTCGAGTGAAGGCGAGGAAAGGGGGAAAGATGCTAAGGCCTGCTTAACCCCTACACCTCCCTGGCTCAATTTTTGGGACATCCACGCTGGATTACATGAACTCCATGCCATCCTGCAGCTGAGGATCTTCATCTTCATTGTCACCTTCATCATCATGCCCAGTTGCTGTCTGGAAAGGCACAATTTGGACTGGCAACTTTCTGTGGCCTGCAGACTCTGCTACCCTTCATCATAATCATCATCAGGTCTGGACAATTGATTTCTCTGTGTGTCTGGACTGGTGCACTCCACAGCCCACTCGGGCCTGTGCTGGTTGGGTGAGTTGCAGCCCCCAGTTCATTGTGGGGGTGCCTGTGCGCTTTAACCTATGAGTGCGCCTGGTAACCAGGACGGAGGGCTACCTGCAGACCAACAGCAACCTCAAGTGCAGCCCCAGCATGTGGTCCAACCAGTTCTTGAGCCGGTTACCCTAGTCATGGCGCAAATGCGGGCCCCTGCAGCGCTACAGCCTATCCCAGAATTTGATGTTTCAGGCCCCCCATCCAGCATGGGGCCCAGTTGGAAAAGGTGGATGGACCGTTTGGACATGTATTTCAGGGCCACCATGGAGTCGAATGATGACAGTAAGCTGGCAACACTGCTGTATGCTGCTGGGCCTGCAGTGCAGGAGATTTTTGAATCACTTCAGACCACTGATGCCTCTTATGGGGCTGCCAAACGGCCCTTCACAATCACTTCTTACCACTCGCCAATGCAGATTATGAGAGGTTCGTCATGGTGTCAGCCCGACAGAAGGAAGATGAGACGCTGGACACTTTTTATGGTCGTCTCAAACACCTCTCCTTGGCGTGTGCCTGACGTGACTTGGAGGACATGATTAGAACTCTGCTGATACAGGCCTGTTCGTTGGGAAAACTGAGGCGACAGGTATTGAGGGAACCACTTGTTTGCATCCTTGAACTGGGGCACTGCCATGAAGTGTCGGAGGCTAGGGCGTCCATGAGTGAGGCTGGGATGCACCCAGTGAAGACGGAAGAGGTGTGTGCCATAGGGCGGGGTGGCAAAGGTGCCAGGAGGCCAGGTACCAGTGTCCGTGACAGGGGCGGGAGAGCTGGTGAATCGTGCCAGAAGTGTGGCTATGACCTGCCCCAGCCCGCTTAGTGCCCAGCGGCGGGAAGATCTTGTGGGCGGTGCGGCCTTGCTAATCACTATGCCCGTGTGTGCTAGGCGTCCCTGCCTGTGATGGTGCCCAGGGGCCCCATTCGGTCGGGGTTCCTGCGTCAAGCCCACCCACCGAACGTGGCACAGGTCGACCAAGGAGAAGAAGGTGCCCAAGCGGAGGAGGAAGAGGAAGAAGAGGAGGAGAATATCTTCTTTGTGTCCAGTGTGGGGGCTCTAAAATCAAAGAGCAGACGACAACCGAGGTGCGTGGTAGCAGTGAACAGGTCGCCCGTCCCGGTGCTCGTAGACACAGGGGTGTTTGTCAACCTGATGGCCCGTGGACACTACGATGCGATGGACACACCATCAAAACTGGTCAGCCCGAAGGCCCGCATCTTCACCTTCGGAGGGTCGGAACCAATCCCATTGGGTAGCGCATTTGTGGCAAAGGTGGAACATGATGGATCAAAGATCACAGCAAGATTCTATGTCACACCAGTGAGCACGAATACACTACTGAGCTTTGCTGCGGCAGAGGCCTTAGGCATTGTGAGCTTCGCTTACTCTGTATATCTAGAGGACATACATGACCTTTTGGACAAATACCCTGCCTTATTCCATGGAATTGGTCAGATGGCCGGTGATCCAGTGAGGCTGCACATAGATGAGTCTGTGCAGCCCATAGCCTTGAAACATCGGAGGGTACCTTTCCATCTCAGGGACCAAGTAGACAAGGAACTGGACAATCTAGTAAATTTACACATTATTGAGAAGGTCGAGGGTCCCACACCATGGGTATCACCGATAGTGGTGGCGAGGAAACCGAAACAACCTGACTCAGTACGGATATGTGTCGACATGAGGCTACCCAACAAGGCTATCAAAAGAGAAAGACATTTGACGCCAACCATCGACGACATTATCGCAGAGTTGCAGGGGGCTTGTTTCTTCTCAAAGTTAGACCTTCAGGCCGGTTACCACCAGGTCGTCCTGCACCCGGAGTCAAGGTATATAACGACCTTCACAACACACATAGGCCTCTATAGGTACAAGAGACTCCGTTTTGGCGTGTCATTGGCAGCGGAGGTGTTTCAAAACGTCATCAGAGGTGCCCCCGCTGAACTGGATGGAGTCCTAAACATCAGTGACGACATCCTGGTGTTCGCCAAGACTGAGGTGGACCATTTACGCAAGCTGGCCAGGACATTCGAGAGACTGCAGTCATTAGGCCTCATGCTCCACAGGTAAAAGTGCACTTTTTGCAACCGACCATCAAATTCTTTGGATTCATGTTCAAGGAAGGGGGTGTGTCGCCAGATCCAAGAAAGGTGAAAGACATCAAAGAAACCCAACTACCCAAAAATGGGTCGGAGGTGCAGAGTTTTCTTGGTATGGTGACGTACTGTGGTCGGTTCATCCAGAATTTAGCATCCAAGTCGGAACACCTGCGGGCCCTCACAAAAAAAGAAACAGCATGGCATTCGGGTCCTCTCGAGCAGGCTGCGTTTGAGGATATCAAGAGCGCCTGCACAGCCGAAGACACCATGGCGTTCTTTGACCCATCACTCCGGTCGGAGATCATTGTGGACGCAACTCTGTTCAGCCTGGGGGCTGTATTGACACAAATTGGCCAGGATGACAGCGCCTGCCCCGTAGGGTATGCCAGCAAGGCGCTGTCTGACACCGAGCAGCGCTACTCCCAGATCGAACGGGAGTCTCTCGGCATAATATGGGGATGCAGACATTTCAGACTCTACGTCCTGGGCCGGCCAGTAACTGTCATAACGGACCACAAGCCCCTGCTGCCCATCTTGGTGGGGTCCTCGTCCAAGCCACTGCCGAGAATTGAACGGTAGATGCTCGCACTCCTTGAGTATGGTGTCTCCTTAATATACAGGCCCGGTGTCAACAATGCGGCAGACTACCTGTCCAGGCACCCGGGGGATGGCAGCAATGAGGAATTTGACACATGTGCAGAGGAGGAGGATGACAACGTACGGATGGTGGCAGAAGCGGCCACCCTGAATGCCATGCCCCTCGAGGACCTGGAGGCAGCACCAGCCCAGGACGAATGCTTTCAGATCCTGAGGACCGCAATGCAGCACGGATCATGGAAGACTGTGCTTGAATCACTGGCCGGACGCACCCAGGAAGCCAAGGTGGGGCTTGAACAATTGTGGAAGGTGAGGGAGGAACTATCGTGTTCGGCTACGGGTCTCTTGTTGAGGGGTGACCGGATAGTCGTGCCCCAAGCCAAAATCAAAGAGGTGATAAGTCTGGCCCACCAGGGACACCAAGGGACCGCAAAGACCAAGGCCCAACTACGCCTCAAAGTGTGGTTCCCCGAGCTGGAATGGATGGTCAATGACTATGTGGCCGCGTGCGTCTGGTGTCAGGCGGCGTCCCCGATACAACGAGAGCTGGCCATTGAAACCATGCCCTGGGGGACGCGGCCGTGGGAGGTGGTGCATGCAGACATTGGGTCCACCATGCCAGGTACGCATTTCCTAGTGGTGGTGGACGAATACTCCCGCTACCCAGAGGTGGAGTTTGTGGACTCAGTGGCCTTCGAACATGTGCTGGTGGCCCTCGAGAAAGTCTTTGCCTCTCATGGTTTTCCTCATAACCTGTGCTTGGACAATGGGGTGCCTTTTCAGAGTGAGCGCTTCTCAGAACTGATAGAGTGGTATGGGGTTCAACACCGGAAGATCACCCCGCTCTGGCCAAGAGCCAACGGTGAGTGGGAAAGGCTGATGAGAACTCTGAATAAGACATTCCGGATAGCGCAAGGCCAGGGGCGTTGTCTGCAAAGAGCGCTATATCAGTTCCTGCGAGTATACCGCACTACTCCCCACGCATCGACGGGTGTGGCCCCGGCTGAGGCCCTCTTCAAACAGTGCCCCCGAGGGCTGCTGCCAGGGGTTGGGGAGAAGGAGCCCGGAGTGATCAACGACCAGCAGGTGGATCTTGATCACAGGCTGCGGACGGATCAGGAGAATGCGAGGCGAGGGCTCCGCCCGCAATGTCTAGAACCTGGGAATGAGGTGCTTATAAGCAATAGGCACCCCCCAGGAAACTATACCTCCCATACGAACCAAGGGGTCTATGGTGACGCCTCAGATGGGAGGTCGGCAGTCACCAGGAACGTGAGTTTCTGTAAGAGACCAGGGGACCCAAGAACTGAACCCCCTCACGAACCAGACAGTATGGAAGTACCCGATGAGGGTGGAGGTGCTGCCCCCCTACCCTCATCCCCAGCCCGGGGATCGCTGCCGGATGGACCACCCGTGCTCGCCTCACTGACTACGTGCTGGGACAAGTTTCCTGAATGGCCCGTGTGCCATGTGTAGTTGTTACGTGGATCCATGGCGGTTGTAAACAAAGGGGTGCCGTGGAATGGTTTTGTTTTTTGCACTGTTTGATGTGTTGTTGTTGTTGTTTGGAACTGTTGATACACGTTTCTTTGTCCTCATGCAAAAGGAGGAGTTTGGTGCTGCCCCCTTAAGGAAAGCGCACGCGGCGGTGTGATGTTACACGCTGATGCGTGCATTATAAATAAAGGGTGTGTTCCTGGCTGCAACAGTGCGACCGCGGAGCCCGTACTGAACAGACATGTGCGGCTCAGTCTGTGGGTTGGGGGCTCACGGGAACCGCCGTATGGGTCACAGAGAGAGACCCCAACAAGCATGATCAAATGCAGTGATGCACCGGCATGCTCATGCAGACTGACATTTCACAAGCTGTGTTTCACGTGGCACTTCCCTGCCATTCTGCTGGCTACGCACTGAGGCGGAAAACTAAATATCAGTGATTTCACACAGGGTTTATTTGCCCACCCCTAATTATGACTATCCTTTCTGTGCCTCTTTTCTTCCAATTTCGGCATTGGGCAGATTCATCCATATAAATATATGAAAGTACAAAACCCACACTGGCCTTCAAGTGCCATTTTCACTCTCCGAGCTATGAGACACTCTAAAACAATACCATAGGACCCCACCACTGTTACGTCCCCAGACGTGGTGGACCAACCAAGGTCCCTTTGCGAAACAAGGCACCAGAAACATGTAGCTACAGATCATTATGAGTACCCATTCTTCCAGCTAAACTCAGATTCCTATATGTCCACCTATAAAAATACACATACCACAATGACAGTCCTGTAGCTTTGTCATGCTTCAAGCTAGCAAACAGCCAGATGATAGGCCAAGGCCTTCACCACATTACTCTACCATGCATAAGGGACCAAGTGACCTCATTTACACAAGCCACCAGAGAAATAAGGTTGCAGACCATTGCTACTAAACAGCTATGCAAAAATTCTTCCAAGATCAGAAACGGACAGTTTACTCCATATACATGCATCAATCAAAGTACAGAAAACCGGCCATGGCAGTCCTGTACACTCCACTATCATAGCTAAAAGAAATTCAAGAACAAGATCATGAATCCTCCCCTGTAACTGTCCAGATGTGCACATGTACTTCCCAATTCAGCAATGTACAGATTCCTCATTATACATGTATATAAGTACAAGAACCCTAATAGCAATCCTGTACCAATGCCACTCTTCAAGAACTGGAACACTCAGACACAAGATCAGGAGCCCTCACCACTGTCACTCCCCCAGGCATGAGAGACCAAGAAACCGGATGAGGCCCTTGGTTATGTAAGGCACTAGAAAAATAAGGTCACCGACCATTAGGGCTGTCCTTTCTGTGCACATGTCCTTGTAACTTTAGCTCTGCACCATTCCTCCATTTCCACCTTCGGAAGAAGAAAAATCACAATGAGAGACTTGTAACTTGATCATGCTTCAAGCTCGGAGACAGACAGAGACCAGGCCAGAAGCCCTTGCCCTATTCCTCCCTCAGGCACGAGAGACCAAGAAACAGGGAGAGAACCTCTTTTAAACAAGTCACCAAAGGACTAAAGTCACAGTCCATTATGATTGTCTAGCTATGCACATGTTCTTCCAAGTTTAGTAACAGACATTTTCCAACATGCAGCGGGACTCTCCAAGTAATGAGATACTCAGAAACAAGACTATTGGGCCCTTATCACTTTCACTCCCGCAGGCACGAGAGACCAAGAAATATGTTAAGGGCCCTTTTGTTCACAAGGAACGAGAAAATCACGGCCACAGGGAATTGCTACGGTCAATTCTATGCACATGTTCTTCCAACTTCAGCCATGCTCTGATTCTTCAATTAGGTCTATGAAAGTACAAGTATCACAACGACAAGCCCGTAACTCGTTTACTCTTCAAGCTATGAGGCACTTAGAAACCATGCCTGAGGTCCTCACCACATTCCTCCCCAGGCATCAGGGACCAGGAAACACAGTGAGGACCTCTTTTACAGACATCTCCACATAAATAAAGTCACACCACTGCACAGCTATATGCACATATTCATCCAGTATCAGTAATGTTTACTTTCCCACATTTATATGGTGGAAAATATCCAACACACAGTGGCAATCCAGTGGTATTGCCACTCTTAAAGTTATGACTCATTAGAAACCAGTCTACTGGGCGCTCATCACTGCCACTCCCCCAGACATTAGACCAAGAAACAGGGTAACGGCCCTTTTTGCTCAAAGCACCAGAACATTTTGATAACAGGGCACTTTGACTTTCCAAATTCTATGCACTTGTTCTTCCAACTTCAGCTATGAGCCATTTCCTACAGTTCCATCTATGGAAGTACGTAAACCACAATGACACACAGTACCTTTGTGACTCTTGAAGCTTGGAGACACTCAGAAGCTAGCACAGATGCCCTCAAGATGTTCCTACCCTAGGCAGGAGAGACCAGGAAATAGGATAAAGGCCTTTTGTAACACACGTCTCTAGAAAAATAAGTTTTCAAAGCATAAAAATGTTCCATTCTATAAAAAAAGGTAGTAGGCGCTCCTCTCTAGAAAGAACATCAAATGATAACCTGTTCTGTGCTTTTTCCCACTTTAAGAGTCCGCAGCTGTCCCTTTTTGATCACTGTACTTTTCACAAAGGAGGAATTGCCATTTGCATATCAGTCTTTGTCCCGTCCACAAGGGCCGTCCAGCTCCGAAATGCCTGCCAATCCTCCTTTGAACAAGAGTGACAAAAGCAACCCCTGAAACGTGTTTCGGTCTAGTCAGGCCTCATCACTGAGGTGGAGCTGTGCCTCTCCGAGCACAGTGAGCAAGGGATCCACACCTGCGTTCCCCCGGGTAACTTAGGGTGACCAAACCCAAGTTCCTAGAAAAATACAAAAAAAGGTAGCAGGCGCCCCACTCTCGAAAGAACATGGCATGATAACCTGTTCTGTGTTTTTTTCGCACTTTGATAGTCCGCAGCCATCGCTTTTTGCTCCCTTTACTTTTCACAAAGGAGGAATATACATTTGCATATCAGTCTTTGTCCAGCCCACAAGGGCAGTCCAGCACCGAAATGCCTGGTAATATTCCTTTGAACAAGAGTGTCAACAGCAAACCCAGACGCATGTTTTGGCCTAGTCGGGCCTCATCAGTGAGGTGGAGCTGTGCCTCTCTGAACACAGTAAGCAAGAGATCCACGTTTGGGTTTCCCCCAGGTAACTTAGGTGACCAACCCCAAATTCCTTGCAAAATACAGAAAAAGTAGTAGGCAGAACTCTCTAGAAAGAACATGGAATGATAACCTGTTCTGTGTTTCTTTCCCACTTTGAGCGTCCGCAGCCATCGCTTTTTGCTCACTGTACATTTCACAAAGGAGGAATATCCATTTGCATATCAGTATTTGTTCCGCCCACAAGGGCCGTCCAGCACCCAAATGCCTGGCAATGCTCCTTTCAACAAGAGTGCCAACAGCAACCCTAGACACGTGTTTGGGCCTAGTCGGGCCTCACCAGTGATGTGGAGCTGTGCCTGTAAAAGGTGTTACTTTGATATGCACAATTGCAGAGTTTAACTCTACAATGCTACTTTCAGAGAAGCAAAATATTGTGGAGATTAAATCGTGTGATGTTTTAGATGGTCATGTTATGCCTTTAGAGTTCAATAAGAGTGCAAACGCTTAATTAGGTCAACTAGAGAATTCAATTTCTAAAACAGCAGGTCTGGAAGGAGTTTTAAAACGGTGCATCAATGCACGAGTAATGTTGAAGAGGAACTTGAATGCAGGAATAGGTGTAGTCAATGGAGCCATGGGAAGATTGATTGCATGTCACACTTTTCCTCACAGTACCCATATTGAACATGTTGAAGTTAAGTTTGATTGTGTACAACAGGGGTGCACAACTGATTTTGACAGAAGGCTGAAAGTACCTTACATGATGGCTATAGTGGACCAAAAAGTAAATGTGGGTGGGGCGGTAGGCGCAGTGGGCCGTGCGTGGCAGGAGGCTTTTTCAACCCCCAATTTTTATTAAATACATGGAAAAATCATATGTTTTTGAGGTGTAACAGTATTTATTTGTTATTTGTATTTCAAACTTACATTTTGTACTACACATTTTCCATTGTTATCATTTATTTCTATTTAGTTATTGCATATCGTTTGTTTAATTAAAGTATATATATTTTATTGACCCTTGATTGGACATTCTGTTATTTTTGACCGCTATACTTTGCTGTTCAGGTTGCCCAAGAGGAGTATGGCCTTCGTTGAGTAAGGTTTCCATAAAAAACAAAGGATGCACATCTCCTAACTGTGCCTATTTTAGCTTTATTATTGGGTTCACTATTGGAGTGTGACACTATGCCACATGGCCTACACCCCCGAACCAAACACTATGCCCCATGGCCCCCAACCAAACACTATGCCCCGTGGCCCCAATCCCTCAACAAACACTATGCCCCATGGCTCCCACTCCTCAACCAAACACTATGCCCCACGGCCCCTACTCTCCAACCAAACGCTGTGCCCCATGGCACCCACCTCTCAACCAAACACTATGCCCCATGACCCCCACCCCTCAACCAAACACTATACCCCATGGCCCCCACTTCCCAACCAAAAACTATGGCCCATGGCCCCCAGTACCCAACCAAACACTATGCCCCATGGCTCCAAACCAAAGAATATGCCCCATAGCCCCCAACCAAACACTATGCTCCATGTCCCCCACTCCCCAACCAAACACTTTGCCCCATGGCCCCGAATTAAACACTATGCCCCATGGCCCCCACCCCTCAACCAAACCCTATGCCCATGATTCCCACCCCTCAACCAAACACTATGGACCCCAATCTCCAACCAAACACTATGCCCCAGGGTCCCTGTGAAAGCAAAAAGAAGATATCGAGGCTGAGTACCCCAAAAGGAAATACACCAAACACGGGTTCAAAAGATACACAGATCTTTATTCTACAACTGAACAGTTTCAAAGGACAAAGCAACAGATAGCTATCAGGCCCTCAGTAAAACACAGCGAATACCAGCCCTGTTCGGTGTGTTCAGTGAGTGGGACTGTACAGTAAAATAGTCTTGTCTTTTATACAATGTATAATCTGATGTTCAGCCCACTTGCAGGTTAATGAATCTCGGATCTAGGGTTCGTGCCGAGTTCATTCCTATTTATGCATCTATACATTTGCGGATCATCCTTAATACATTTGCCAACAAGTTACAATAGCTACAGTGTGTCTTCGGATTCCGCTTTGAGCCTTCACACATATCTCTATACAGTATAGTCAAACAAGTGTTCACATTAGATGCTCGAACAGTATTTTGCACAATATATGTTCATGGATTAGCTTTGTTGGCACAGGTAATCCTCGATACACAGGTCAGCGAAGGACAAGGTCTCATTACATGACCCTAACATTTGGCCTGCGGGCAATTTATACATTAACTCACATGCAGAGGTCAAGACGACCATGTTACAAGCAGAACAACACCGTCTACCATCTTAGAACACAGGATGACTTTAGAGCGAGAATCTGAAATGGCGGATAAACCTAAAATGGCGGCTAATACTGATCTAAGGTCAGGACCTTGCAACGCAGATTTCTTCGCAGAGCGACTGGGCTTAGGCCAATATATACAATAAAGGTGGCATAATATGTTTTCCCGTTCGACAAACGCTCCTTTTGGCCTAAGGCAAGCGCTAAACTACTTCTAGTCACTTTACGAGTAACTCCACGTCTCAACCTCCATACACCCTGAATCACTACCGGAGATATCTATTGCCATGAGATCGGTTACTAGAATTTCTTTCAGCACATATTCATAGGAGTTCTTGTCTGGGGCGTATACCTTGCGTCCTAATGTACCCATTGCCTGTGCGCAACATCCTCCTAATATCGAACATATACCAGGTAGACATTGTATACAGCAACAAAGAAGCAGCAGGATTCCTAAGATAATCAACAAGACCGAGAGTAGCTTCCAACCCCAAGATCGCAAGAAGTTCCAGAACCAGGCGCTAAGATCCCATTTTCCCTCAGGAACATGCACTTCTGAACTTAAGACATGCAAATTCTGTATTGCTTTGAAAATAGTTGGGGAGGAGTCTGGCACGAAAACACAGCAAGCGGACCCCGCTAATTTACATACCCCTCCATGTTCAGCCAGGCTGACATCTAATGCCATCCGGTTCTGAAGTGCTACCAATATTATTGCTTTCTGCTCTAGAGTCATATTATAGAGTATGTCGGTGGTCCGGTTGATGGTTCTCTCCAACACTCTCGCTAGTCTCCTGATATCTTCAGAGTTCATTATTTGTCCCCAAAACGGAACAAAGGATTTAGCTACATCGCCTAGAATTTGTGCTGAGGTGTCACCATCCTCGTCCCGTCATGGACGAGCATTTGAGATTTCTACGGTACTGGCTATGAATACCCCGGGTAACAGGATCCCTAAATAACAAGTTCCCTGCCAATCCCTGGGTAGCCACGGGAATGCTACATTACCGCAAACAAAGTAGACAGGTTCACCTACATACAAAGGTCTGTCTTCCCCAGTCAAATTTGCAAAGTTGTCGCAAACTTTAAAATCACCCATTGACTGAGTACCATTCCTCTGTATGCAAAAAAAAAACTGACTCGGGGCTATGGTTAACATTGTAGGAAGGAGGCGTGGCATCCTTATTGCCTATAGGAGCCATTTTAAAAGAGATCAAGGATTAAAAAGGATGGGACAGTCTATCAGATGGCCTAATAGAAGCAACATTAAGCTTACTCCTATTTGCAAAGAGCGAGCATCCCAAGGGAGTCAGAACACGTTTTTCAAACTGATTCAAATTAGTCCCATCAAAGTTCCCTGAGATGCTATCGTTCCAGCGACCGAAGAATAGTGCTCTAAGAGAAGCATAGCATGCAGTTGTCAAAAGGTAGAGGATGAATATACCAACCTAGCCCCTTATCCCCCTATTGTGGTAAATGTGAGCAGACCCAACAGTTGGACTTATTAAAGATGGCATGTGTAGCATTCATGATGAGTAATAGCATATTGTTATTATATCTCTGTCTATTCTGAGAGTCCCTAGGAGATAGAGTGTGCAGATGCACGAAAGGAGTAAAAACAGTAGGTGCATTTTCAGTCGGCAACAAATTCTCAAGTGGATGTACTTCTTCTAGATACCAGAAGCCTAAAACAGTGATTATTATAAAACCAATTAACATTATAAGGCAGCAGTACGTTTTCGGGGGCCCACATAGTTAAATGTTGATTCCCATAGCTGGTCACACAGTCTTTTCCCTTTTCCATACGAGCGGAAGCGGTTGCAGGCATTGTAGTCTTCAAACAAAAAGCTGGCGACCACCAGGCCGAGCGTCTTCTTAGTCCTTCCACAAACCCTAGCCAACAGAATCCCCTTTTCAAACAATTAACCACGCCAAAAAGCAAGCCCTTGATTACTTTCTTCTTCTCCAAGTGCACAGCCGAACAGTGCCGTAAATCTATTTCCTTGGACGCAGATCATACCTTCCGATCCCTGGTACTGATTGATCCGTGAACAATGTGTCATCACTTCCCACTGGAAGCGGCAAATGAGCGGAAGCAGAATCAGAGGCGCAATTGGGGATTGCCTCTGGAAACAAAATGGTTGAACAGTGTGGGGGTGGAATGGCTGTTTCCCCAGACCTCACAGGATCAGGTAGAATCCCCTGCACACTTTCAATGCTAGTTACTGCTTTGGGATCGTTGGTTGCAGTACTGATGAGGGGTTCTGCTTCTTCTGTATCTTATGGCACTGGGTGTGGAATTTTCTTGGTGTGCGTCGCATGGATCCAATTTTTACCACCTGTCACCCGCACCGCAGTCTGTGTGATGAGTAAAACCTGGAAGGGGCCCCGCCAATGAGGTGCAAGGCAAGACGATCGCTCAAAGGCCTTTACAAGGACCCACTCCCCAGGTCGTATGCTGTGACCGGGGCCCTCATATCATACAGGTAAAGCCTCTCGCACCTGGTGATAAATCAAATACAAGTTTTTAGTCAACTGGCTACAGTAATCTGAAAGAAGTACATTTTCGACATTTTGCAAGAACGACATTTTGGAACATTCCAGATATTAGCAGGTCTCCCCATTACCACCTCAAAGGGAGAGAGCTCAGTCTTAGTTTGAAGGGTTGTACACATTGATAACAACACAATCAGTAAGGCGTCCGGCCATTTTAGTTTGGTGCCGGCACACGTCTTAGCAAGCTTGTTTTTGATGATGCCGTTGTGTCTTTCCACTAGACCGGCACTCCGAGCGTGTCTGGCTGAATGGAACCGTTTATCGATCTGTAATCTCGCGCATATCTGCAGAATTACAGCAGCGATAAAATGTGGACCATTGTCTGACCAGATGACTCTTGGTAGCCCGCATCTTGGGAAGTACTCCTTTAACATAGTCTTTGCAGTAGTCATGGCTGTAGTGTCTTTAACAGGAAATGCCTCAACCCATTTGCTGAAAGCACAGATGACAACTAACACCTACTTCAAATTGTTACATCGTTCCATCTCAATGAAATCAAAGTGTATAACCTCGAAGGGGACAGAAGGTGGACCAAAACTTCCCCTGGGAGTTGATGTGCCCTTTCCCACATTATGCTGCAGACAGATCATACACCCCTGAACGAAGCGTTGAGCTACTTTAGAGATTTTATCATTTACCCTTACTTTTTCCAACATCTCTGTGATCTTGTGGGCACATATGTGTGTGGGAACATGAGCCATAACAACCATCATCATACTGTACGCGTCGGGAAGTAGCCACTTTCCTTCAACTCTGTCCACCCAACACCCACCATCATCGAGTTTCCCCAAGCCCTCTGCCCACTTCTTAGACTCTTCTAATGTGGCATCGGCTTGGATATCCCTTACGGAATCAATACCCCCATCCACAATGCAAGCATTTGTGGCCTCCCTTGAAGTGTACATGTCTGAAGAGAGATCAGTGGCAGTCTGTTTAGCTATCTGGTCAGCGAAAGCATTCCCCTTTCCTACATTATCTACAATCTTTTGATCTGCTGTGCATTTTATGACAGCTAGCCGAGT
The DNA here is from genome assembly GCF_040938575.1 of Ambystoma mexicanum. NCBI lineage: Eukaryota > Metazoa > Chordata > Amphibia > Caudata > Ambystomatidae > Ambystoma > Ambystoma mexicanum. The sequence goes on along the minus strand of NC_090938.1, from coordinate 465,707,485 downwards.
AGGGAGTACAAGCACTAAGAGTAGTCGTACTATCAGGGAGCCATGCTGGATCTTTGTACCATGTGAAGTCAAGAACCCTCTTTCTGACCAAAGTCTCCCAAAGTTGTGAACCACCCCAAAGGCATACTGACTGTCAGTGTACATATTCTAAGGTAAGCCCTTCAGAAAGTTCGCAAGCTCGTGTCAATGCTACAATCTCTGTGGCCTGCATGGAGTTATGCGTGATTCTCTTGGTTTCCACGACCGTGCTCAATGTAGTGATTGCAAAAGCAGCTGTGGATGTACCATCCGGAAGTTTGAAGCAGGAACCATCGCAAAACAGCTCCCCTGGTGGGTTGTCCAAGGAGTATCTTTTAGAACATTCTACCCTTTGTCTCCTGTTCGGTAGTGTAACGGCAATCATGTGACTCTTCGTCACTGCAAGCAGTACCTTGCGGAAAAGGTAAGAGTTCAGCCGGATTAAGAACACAACAGCTCTTAATTTGAATGTGTGGTGCAAAAAAGATCAATTCATATCTCGTCAACCGTGCGGAAGTGAGGTGTTGCGTTTGAGTTCTGTTCAGTAGAACATCCACAGAGTGAGGTACCATCAGGGTTAAAGCATGGCCTAGGACCATTCCCTCACTCTGTTTTACAGACGCAGCAGCAGCAGCGACAGCTCGCAAACATCTTGGCAAAGCGCATACAGGATCAAAGGCGGAAGAAAAGTAACCGCATGGCCTATTGTTCCCTCCATGTTCCTGCGTTAAGACAGCCATAGCACATCCAGCACATTCATGCACAAACAACACAAAGGCCTTTTCATAATTTGGTGTGCCCAAAACCAGTGCCGAGTACAATGCAGTCTTGAGCAAATGAAATGCACGCTGGTGCTCCATGTTCCATGGCAATGGAGAAGAAATGCCCTTCTTCGTCAGAGCCAACATTGGCTTAATCGTTAACGGAAAGTTGGGGATCCACTGCCTACAGTAAGAAGCCATACCTATCAAGGCTCTAACTTCTTTCTGCATATTTGGGAGAGACATGCTAGAAATTAGTTTTATCTGTTCAGGCGTCAATCTTCTTCCCTCCTTTGACAGGAGATAGCCTAAATAGGCGACCTCCTGACAACAATATTGAAATGTTTTAAGCAAAGCTTTATGTCCATGTTTAGCCAGGTGAATAAGTAACAAAACAGTGTCCTCCTTACAAGCGCTCTCTGAGTCAGCAGTTAAAAGCAAGTCACCAACATATTGAAGCAGTGTACAAGTAGAGGGCAATTCAAGGGTATCAAGCTGCTCTTTCAATGCCCTACTATAGATGCTTGGACTTTCCGTGTAACCTTGCGGTGCACGGGAAAATGTGAAGGAGCGTCCCCCTAAGGTGAACGCCAATAGTTATCTACTGTCCTTGTGTATAGAAATACTAAAGAAAGCGTTTTTTATATCCACAACACTAAATTAAGTAGCTGAAGCCGGGATCATAGTCAATATCATCGTCACATCAGGCACAATTGAAAATTGTGGAGCAACAATTTTATTGATGGCACGTAAATCAATTATGAAACGAAAAGGAATTGCATTATCGCCTTTTTTGTACACGGGCAAAATCGAACTATTGCACAAACTACCTGCAATTTCCTCAATCACCCATCGATGTACAAAATCGGAGACGATGCATTATGCATTTCAAAGCTTCCTCATCATCAACTGAAATCTTATACTGTGGAATATGTGGCAGCTTTACTCCATGTTTCAAGACAATTTTAACAGGTTCTATTTGCAAAACACCGACATCATTGTCGTCAATTGCCCAAAAACACTCCGGAACATCACTAAATTCCAGCGGCAAAGGTCTAGTCAAGAATTGAGAGACAGGCAGTTGCTGTGGTGAAATTGTCAAACGCACTCCATCAGAAGAACAATGAATTAGGGCATTTAATTCCTTCAACAGATTCAACCCCAGCAAATTCTCTCCACAATTCGAAGTCAAAAGGAATGTACAATGGTCCGTAAATGGACCAAAAGAAATAGGTAGGTGAAGAAACCGGACAAACAACTGGTGTGCCAGAAAGCCCTACAGAAACGTTAGTTTGCCCTGACAGTGGAATGTTTGGAACCCGAGAATGATCAATGGAGCACTTCTGTGCCCCTGTATCTATTAAGAATGGACGTTTCCTATTTCCCACTATCATTTCAACGTAGGGACCTTTCTGATTTACGGGATTAGGCGTCGGTTCCAAACCCTGCTTCGGGCAATCCTAACGAAACAGAATATCATCAAAAGGAAGGTCTTCAGAGAGGTAAGCGGCAGAAGGATGATCGAATATGTTTCTAGTATCCATACTTGGTGCCTGATTATCCTGTGAAAAAGGTTGCTGTGAATCTTGTGCAAACTGACCTCTACCAGGGCCCCCTAAACCCGGGCGACCTCTGGGTCGTCTACCCATATTCCCAAATGTGTTATCTGACCTCTGTCGGAGGATTGGGCATTGTGCATGCTAATGTCCCGCTTGTCTACAATATGCACACTGGTAAATGTTTACCGGACCCAAGTGCACATTTCCTTGTGGAACATACTGACCTCTAATTTGTGAATTACCCCCTCTAGGGCCTCTAACAATTTGCTGCAACAATACTGTTGTCTTCAAATCGCCTTTTTCTCTTCTCGACTCTTTCCTTTTAATTATTGACACAATTCTCATAGTATGAGCCATGTGAAGGACTTCTGATTGAGACTTCGCTTGCCAAGTACTCTCAGAAGATATAATTTGCGACTGGATGTCAGGCAGCAATCCACGCACAAATTTGTCTACGAATAATCTTTTCCCAGACTCTGTGCCTAAGTCTTGTCCATTGAAATCCGAGAATACCTGTTCGAACCGATTAAAGACCTTCAGACTTCCCTTGGACACAGGCAGTAAGCATGTCCCAAATAATTATTTTTTCAGGAATTATAGTTTTGAATTTTGCAACTATTCTGTCAGGCAAAGTTAGAATAACATGAGGCGGCCTCTCGTCAGCTGGCCTTTTGTCATGACCCTCAGCCCTGACCCCCACTGGCAAGCCCATTGGCCAGGTGGAATCAGGGCTCGGATCACTAATAAGGCCTGGCATCCACTTCTCAGGCCCTCTTGGGGCCAGTACTGGCGCCTTTGGCGCCAGGCTCATCAGTAAGGAAAGACATCTGCCTGAGGAACTACTTTATTTAGGCTTTCAGCCAACATGGAGGCATCCACATAGCTTGATTCCTAGAACCAAGCTATGAGGTCTAGTGTTTTGGGTGTGGTGGCCTAGGGACTACTTTACCTGGACTACTTTACAGTGGATATTTAAACCACACCCGAACAAGACAACACGCTTCGCGTTACTTTGCTTCTAGCAACGTGACGCTCACTGTGTCCAGCTTTCTCACGAACCTGGTGAATTCCGAACCTGCAGAAAATCCAAGAACATTGTTAGCAGCAGAATCTTACCTGCATTCATCATCCTTCACTGCTCACAGCTCCTGAGCAGCTCTGTTGGTGGAGTTCACCGGCCTGATTGAAGGACCTGAGAAAAGAAGGAAGACATCATTAAAGGAGGTAGTGGAGACATTACAACCACGCGCTTAAAGACTTACCTGGTTGGTTGTTTTTCGGCCGGCATAGCTCCGGAACTCCATCTCCGCTGGGAACTCACCACACCCTACGAAAGGAGAAACGCACAGGTCAGTGAGGACAAGACATCGCTGCACTACACAAAGCGCCTCCTTACCCCATCATAGCGCTATAGCACGCCATCATCTCCCGGTGAGAACCAGCATTTCCAGTTCTCCAAGCGGACACTGCGCGCTCCTAGGGAGATAAAAAAGTGACATTTAGAACAGAGAAAAGGGATGCAAGAATTACGACGGTACCAATCGCAATAAGACCTACCTGAAAGACTCTACAAGGGCAGCAGTCAGTGAAGTAACTGGACCGCCCGTGCCCACAAAAGACAACGTGCCCCTGCCCAGAGAGCAGGACGGAGAGCCCACCGTTTCCGACAACCAGGTGAGAAGAGAACCTGGAGGGGCTGGAAACACAAGAGGGGGGGAATTTACCTTGGTCGCCCAGTCCTAATATAGTCTTCATTTCCAGGCGGAATCCCATCGACACCGAGACCACACCAGGGAATCATTGGGAAGGGCACCAACGACCAACTGGCTGGGTAGCGTCCCTGTGGATACCAGGTGAGCGTAACACCTTTCTCCATTGAGTCTAATTATGTTAGCCCATGTATCTCCTAACCCTGTTACATCGTCTACAGTCCTAACCTGTTTCCACAAATCTACAGGCAGGAGTACGGGAAGTAACAGATCGATATCACTTAAAGTGAATACTGAGGATTGCAAAACAGACTCTATTTCTTTATAGAACCCTGTCAGATTCTTCCTAATGTCGGGAATATATTGTCTATTGGTGTTCACCTCCTGTCTTGAAAACGGGACATGAACAAACTGAGACACGTAGTGTGCAGGGATATCTTGAGCAGGCGTACCTGCTGCAACATTAGCAGGAATCTCTACTTTTGGAACAAACGTCGGAGGAACCTCTCTCATAGGCAACTGAGAAGTAGGCAACTCCAAACGCTTACTGAGCAACAGAGCCAAATCGGGCGCTAAAACAGCCGAAGAAGTGTCAAATGAAAAAGCTCTCTTGTAAATACTCAATAACTGTGTGACAACAAATCTTTCTTTTTACACACTCATCCTGTAGGTACTCTACCATTACCTGTATCACTTTCCTCTGCATTTCTGGCGTATACTGACTATACGTGTCATATACTTCAACAGGAGTTATCGACATGCCCGAAATCCACCTAACCACATCTTTCGTGCAAATTCGCGTTTCCTCAGATATCGATTTATGACAAGGAAGGAACCGTTTCTGCACATACATAATGTCCAAACTATCCCATCTTCATCCTCATTCTGTAGCCTTTCCAACTCCTTTCTATACTCAAATACCTTCTCAACATGCTCTTGTACTTTCTCCGCAGTGTCTCTAGAGAACGCTAAAGTGTTCAGATCCCTCAACCCTTGTGGGAGATCTGTATCATTTAATCTGTCCCACATTACACACAAATGGATCCCTAATCCCTCAATGAAAACATTTTTCTCAGGAAAATTGTTCATATTAGAAAGTGTGGCAAAAACATTAGCTCGATCACCCTACTCCATACAATGCTTAGCCCAAGCAATCAACTCGTTTTTCTTCTCTGAAGGTACAGTATTGCAAGTAACAACCCTCGATCCCGCTCCCTATTCTACTACAAGCGGTGCAAGACCACTTGGAAGAGGGAGAGCAGGTAAGTTCAACAGAGGTGCTATCACTGGTACAACAGGCAAAAGTGGAGGAGCAGGTGGAGGAGCAATAACAAAAGGAGGACCAATGAATGGAGGAAGAGGAACAGCAGGATGAACAATAGGAGCAACAGGAGGAGCAGGAGGTGGAACAACAGCAGAAAGAGGCAAACCGGCAAGAAGAGGAACATACGGAGGTGGAGCAGTGGCACCAGGCCTTCGTTCATTTAATAATTTATCAATTAGTTCATCGGAAACATGAAAGTCTTTAGAAGGATAGATTTTCTGGATACCTAGTGAGAAAGCCCTATCCATATTCCTAGCTGACTCAGACTGTTTATCTTGGTCATATAACAACGCTTTTTCGGTTTATGATGGCACGCATGTTTTTCACTACTCTTAAGCTGCTGCAATGCTTCTTTCTTCCAATTCTGTAATACGTCAAATGCTGCAGTTCTAGCCTTTTTCTTCAATAAAATTGATTCTATGTATTCAATACGAGGAATTTCGAAACTACCATTGATTGGCCACTGAAGTTCGGAAGCATGTCTAGTTTGTCTGTGCCAAATATCATTAAACACTATACTACCAATACCATGCTTACAGTACATAGTACAAGCCGGCGACCCCTCCTGTGGCGCCGGATGGCTAAATTCCAAAGATTGTCTATCGCTGCGGAATAACACCCTGAAGCAGGTAGACAATTTCCCAGGCATATCAGAATACTGATGTTACCTGGTCAGTAATTGAACTCGCGAGTGCAATACGTCAAAACAAATTATCAGGATACTTAAGAATCGGGTCACGACTCACCTGATCAAGCCTAAGGAGGTCCGATCAGATTTAAAAGTTTTTTCTAACAAATTTTACCTTGTGTTTGCTGATTTCGGCAAATCTGCCCGCCTCGATAAGTGGACCCTCGACAAGATGCCAACTCGGACCGCATGCTCACCGTCCAGGGATCGGGCCATGCAGCGCTGCTGAGGTGTCGCTTCTCATTCAGGAAAGGGGCACCTTTTACACTGTCTGATCCCGGTCCGATAGCCGCGTCAACCTTCAACGAGCTGGCATCAATCTTGAGGGTCCCTGTTCGGGCGCCATCTGTGAAAGCAAAAAGAAGATATCGAGGCTGAGTACCCCAAAAGGAAATACACCAAATGCGGGTTCAAAAGATACACAGATCTTTATTCTACAACTGAACAGTTTCAAAGGACAAAGCAACAGATAGCTATCAGGCCCTCAGTACAACACAGCGAATACCAGCCCTGTTCGGTGTGTTCAGTGAGTGGGACTGTACAGTAAAATAGTCGTGTCTTTTATACAATGTATAATCTGATGTTCAGCCTACTTGCAGGTTAATGAATCTCGGATCTAGTGTTCGTGCTGAGTTTGTTCCTAATTTATGCATCTATACATTTATGGATCATCCTTAATACATTTGCCAACAAGTTACAATAGCTACAGTGTGTCTTCGGGTTCCGCTTTGAGCCTTCGCACATATCTTTATACAATATAGTCAAACAAGTGTTCACATTAGATGCTCGAACAGTATTGTGCACGATATATGTTCATGGATTAGCTTAGTTGGCACCGGTATTCCTCTATACACAGGTCAGCGAAGAACAAGGTCTCATTACATGACCCTAACATTTGGCCTGCGGCCAGTTTATACATTAACCCACATGCAGAGGTCAAGACGACCATGTTACAAGCAGAACAACACCCTCCACCATATTAGAACACAGGGTGACTTTAGAGCGAGAATCTAAAATGGCGGATAAACCTAAAATGGCAGCTAAAACTGATCTAAGGTCAGGACCTTGCAACACGGTTTTCCTCGCAGAGCGACTGGGCTTAGGCCAATATATACAATAAAGGTGCCATGATATAATTTCCTGTTCGACAGTCCCCACTCCCCAACCAAACACTATGCCCCATGGCCCCCAACCAAACACTATGCCCCAATGCCCCCACTCCCCAACCAAACACTATTCCTCATGGCCCCCAACCAAACACTATGACCCATGGCCCCCACGCCTCAGCCAACCACTATGCCCCATGTCCCCCACCCCTCAACCAAACACTATGCCCCATGGCCCCCAACCAAACTCTATGCCAAATAGCCCCCAACCAAACATTATACCCCATGGCCCTTACCACTCAACCAAACACTATGCCCCATGGCCCCCACCCCTCAACCAAACATTATGCCCCATGACCCACACTCTCCAACCAAACACTATACCCCATGGCCCCCACCCCAAGCAAAACCTATGCCCCATGCCACCAAGCATGCACAATGCATACATACCCATACAGACCCGAACCCCCACCATACAGACTACCAAGCATGCACCATGCATACATACCCATACAGACCCAAACTCCTCCACCCCATCGCAGCACACAAACTACCAAGCATGCACCATGCATACATACCCATACAGACCCCAACCCCCCAGCATACAGACTAACAAGCATACACCATGCATACATACAGTCCCGAACCCCCACCCCAGTCTACAGACTAACAAGCATGCACCATGCATACATACAGACCTGAACCACGCACACCTCAACTCAGCATGCAACTAACAAGCATACACCATGCACCCATACAGACCCGAACCCCCAACCCCTAACTCAGTATACAACCAACAAGCATACACCATGCACCCATACAGACCCGATCCCCCAGCCCTAGCTCAGCATACACTGCCCATACACACAAAAAAAAATACAGACAGACCCTACACCCCTACACCCCCCCGCCCCTGCAACTCAACATACACTGCCCATACATACAAAAACAAACATACAGACAGACCCGGCACCCCCCATACCCGCATCTCAACATACACACAAAAACAAACATAAGGGCAGACCCGAAACATCCCCCCCACCCTGCATCTCAACATACACATGAAAACAAACATACAGGCAGACACGAAACATCCCCCACCCCGCAACTCAACATACACACAAAAACAAACATACAGGCAGACCCGACACACCGCCCCGCATCTCAACATACACAAACTAAAATACATGCAGGCAAACATGACACATCCCTCTCACCCTGCATCTCAACATGCACACAAAAACAAACATACAGGCAGACCCGACACATTCCCCCCCACCACAGCATCTCAAGATACACACACAGACATACATGCAGGCAGGCAGACCTGACAAATCCCCCCACCACAGCATCTCAAGATACACACACAGACATACATGCAGGCAGGCAGACACACACACACACAGAAACAGATATCCCCCCTCCCAAATAGGTACTTGCGGCGGATGTTCTGCAATGCAGACGTGCTGCAAACGCTGGCGTGGTCTCTGTTACTATGGCTGGTGCGGCAAGGCTGAAATGCCTTCCGGCATCAATCCTTATTGACCACGCCAGCCGTAGTGCTGGCACTCAATTGGTGCAGCACACACGCACTACATGACTCATAGGAGCTACGCTGTGCGTGTGCACTGAACCAATGAGGGTCAGTGTTTTGTCTGGCCCGGAAGAGTTACAAAGACTTTTCCTAATGGAGGGCGGCCGATGCTGCTTGCAGGCCCGCCCTCTATTAGGAAAGTCTTTGTTCATGGTGGGCTGGACAAAACAGCATAGTGGGTCACAACTGGACCGTGGGCCGTAAGTTGTGCACCCGTGGTGTAGAAGGAACTCATTTGATTTCTTGGACCTGTGCACGTTTCATGCTGTTGAAGGATACTTTTGTGAAAAGAGCACAGTTTCCATTGTGCTCTGCTTATGCAATAACTATCCATAAATCACAAGGGATGACATTAGAAGCAGAACTTATTGACATTGGTCATACAATGTTTAAAGAAGCAAGGTCATATGTAACTTTATCACGTGTGAAAAATATTGAAGGTTTATTTTTAATAAACTTTGATGAAAGAAAAGTGACAGCTGATATCTCTTGTATTGAAGAATATAATAGGTTGGGTATACTGTATGCTCCTCACCTGACCTGTACTGAAACATAAGGAGTCAGTGAGAGCACATTCAAATGAAATCAGTCCTACTAAAAACAACATAATTTAACAGAGTTGGAGAGTTGTTCAACTATAACATACTCTCATTGCAATGCTATTGTAATGCAGCTTTGTGAATGTTGTTTCAAATGGCTCCATTGGTACAAGAAATAGCTTCCAAAGCAGAGAAGGAGTGATGTGTGGAACTTCCATTTCTTAACATATCACATAGATGAAAAAACACACAGTTTACATTCGGCAATGTCAATCTGAAATGTAGTAGCTGTTGCAAGTGGAAATCAACAATTTTCTCAGAATACACAGGAAGATAGTCAAGAATGTTTAATGACTGCCTTTGATTCATTAGTGAAGGTAACTGTTTGTGTAGATAGGTATGTAGGAATTAGTTACGAGTGGAATCATATCTCTCCACAATGTAAGAAAGGTTATTCTACTCCAGACCTTTGTGAAAGATTTGTGTATGTGCCTATCCCTGATCAGAAAATGTACATTTTTCTGATCTTGTAACTAAAGCATTCCATGACATGCAATGCAGTGACTGTGGGCCTCATTACACCGAAGGCAGTAAGGGTTAACGGTCACCGGTAATGGTACCGGTGACCGTTAACCCTTACCGCCTTACTACGAGGTCCCTTTGCGGGTAGGTACTTTAACGCCTGCTGTTTAGCAGGCGTTAAAAACCAACCCGCAAAGGGACCAGGGTTCTAATTACGGTACCGCTATTTGCGGCACCGTAATTAGCGCCTTCCCCATTCCCATAGAGCCCTATGGGGCAAAAATTGGAATGGGGAAGGGCAATGGGGAAGGGGGAATTACCGCCCTGCCAACCTTGGAATAGGGCGGTAATTCCCCTTTCCACCAAGGCGGTGCCGGTATTTTACCGCCATGGACCAAGGTGCTAATGGCACCTTGGTCCTCCGCCTACCGTGTAATGAGGTCCTGTGTCTGTAATTTACAATCAACACTGTGACATCTAGTTTTTAATAAGTATGTATTGATTATGTTTCAAAGATGCAGTGCAGATGGTAGGAAAATAAACACATCAATCATTAATTTTAAATGTGGTCAAGTTTCTGTTAGTAAGAAAACTTTTAAAACGTGTGCAATTATTTTTCATGAAGGAGCATCCATTGAATGGGGGCATTTCATGACAAGGGTACGTAAAGGAGTAGATTGGCTTGTTTGTGATGACTCAATAGTCACACATTCAGCTAGATTGCCAAAGGGTTTAAAGAATGCTTACTTAATGTTGTTAGAACCAACATTTTTAAATATGTTTAATATGCTTTGTGAATATAAACATGCTAAATAAAAGTTTGAAATGGAAGAATAGGGTAATACATGTTTTTATAAAGTAGGAGATGAATTGTTACTAGGATGTACTTTAATAACAGTACGAAATAAATGTAGAGGTAATATTCTGAACATTATATAAACTAAAAGATAAAATAGCATTCTGCAATCTTCTATTTCTCTCTACTTCTCTTTTATTGTGTAAAACACTGTGGGCCTCATCACGAGTTGGGCTGTATCTCGGCAGTATTAACACTGGGGTACCGCCCGGGCTAATAGCGTTACCACCAACTGGTCTGCTCTATTAGCGCCGGGTCAAGGGTTGGGCGGTAATGGGTATTCCCCATTCCCCATTGGGTCCATTGGACCCAATGGGGCATTTTCAGCTCAATTAGCATGCACTAATAGTGAAGCAGTAATTGCGCCCTAAAATGGGTGTTAAATTGGCACATTTACCCCCATCTTAGAGTGGGGTAAATGCTGCCAGATTCGTGTTTGGACGAAGCCTTAAATGCGGCATTAATAGCGCATTTAAGGGCTACACCCCAACTCGTGATGAGGCCCAATTTATTATGTAGTGTTCCCTATAAGTGCTAAATTAAATGAATGGTTCCATATACATTTGTAATTGTATTTTATTTATTTATAAAGCACACCTGGCCCAAAGGCATTCGGGCGCATAACTTGGGAAACAGAGAAAATAGGCATTACAAATAATATACAGGCAAGCATTTACATATAATATACAGAAGAGGGGGTCAGTTGACAGGTAAGCAACAGTTACACAGTAAATATACATCAAAGATTACATATGTACAGCAGGCAGAGGACAGTTTGTCTCGGCATGTGGGTGGTTGGTGGGCAGTCTGACTCAATGGTGGTTCATGGCAGACAACCAGGCTTTAGCTTGCCTTTTGAACGCTGGGAAGGTAGGTTCCGCTCTGAGTGGGTTTGGTAGTGAGTTCCAGAGTTTCGCCATCAGTACAGGGAAGCTGATCCCCCCTGATCTCTGGAGGTTGAAGTGGGGTATAGCTAGACAATTTGACTGGGCACTTCTGGGGGGGTATGTTTGAGCTATGGATAGTAAATCTATTGGCGAGGTAGCTAGGTGCTTGGTTGGCGATGCATTCATGAGTTAGAGCAAGGGTTTTTAGGGATACCCATTTGTGATACTGATAGCCAGCGGAGACTTTGGGCCTCATTCCGAGTTTGGAGGTAGCCATGGTGCTATTAGTGCCAGAGCTGCCTCCAAATCGTTCCGGGTCCGTGTTCTCAGAATGGGTACTTACCGGGTCATTCCAACCTTGGAGGACCCGGTAAGTGCCCATTCTGAAAACCATTCCCCATTCCCATTCGAGCCCCCATAGGGCTCAATGGGAATGGGGAAGGAGCTAATAACGGGCCCGCAAATAGCGTGCCCGTTATTAGCTCCCTGGTCGCTTAGCGTCTCCCCCTAAGGGCGGCTGGTAAAACCAGCCGGCCTTAGTGGGACCCACTAAGGGACCTCGTAATAGGGCGGTAACCGGTTACCGGCATCCTGACCGGCGCCGGTAACCCCTTACCGCCCACCTCGTAATGAGGCCCTTTGTCTAGTGTCAGAGATGTGATGATTCCTAGGGATGTTTAATGCAGCTCAGGTGGCTAAGGCTAAACTTGCTTTGTTAATTTCGGTAGGTTTACTTTTCCAGCACGCTTCTAGATTGCGTTTATCTTTGCGTAGAACTCTCAACTGGGGTGTTAACCAAGAGTTGAGGTGGGAACCGTGGTTAAGGTTTTCTAAGTTTGAAAGGTGCAATTTGGTCTAGCGCTTCTAGTATAGTCTGGTTAAACATATCTACCATGACAGTTGGATCAGTGCAGATAGATAGATAGAAAACATTATTTTCAGTGTGCGGAGTGTAGAAAGGTATGACTGTTTACATATGAAACAAGTAAAAAGTAGTTTGTAGATAGAAAAACATATAGTGAAATGTTTGAAAAATAAATAATATGTAACTACTGATAAGCGTTTTAGGGAACTATTTAGGTATACTGTGTTTACTCATTATATGTATAGATGGTGAAATTAAGTATCCACACAACGTTTTTTTTTTAAGTATTCTAAATTAAATGAAAAATGTAAATACCTTACTGAAAGGGTAAGTTTCTTAAATGTATAAATACCTTCTCAATGCAGTGTGAAGTTTTCAGAAAAGTTGTCTGATTTATCCAGTCATTAAACTGTGCATGTTCTTCTATTTTGTATGGTTTAGGGGAGGCATGGTATCCCAAGTATGACACTGGCACAAGAGGTACAAGTTTCAAAACCTTTATTAAATTCTTGGGGTTTGGAAAAACTCCTACTTTGCCCTATATCTATGATGGGAGCAGTCTCTACCATCAAATTATAAAGACAACACAGTCCTAGTCAGTTTAAGTCAAATCAAAAATGCCTATGTAAAATAAATGAATGCCTGACCTATCTCTTATACCAACAGGTGTGTAACAGGAAATGTGTATGCAATGGAAAGTCAGTGTTTTAACATAAAGGATCAAGATGGCTGAGTCATCTCTGCTCACCATGTCGGACAGCATGGAGTAAGGTGGCCCCTGCAGACAGCATGACTCACTCTGGCTCAGGTTATCAACAAAAAAGGCAGTTCAAAACGTAGGTCGAGGCCCGCTTGACCTCCCACGTTAAAGTCACTTAAGTTCCCAAAAAGTTATTTCACGATTCAACTAAATTCATGTAGGTCTTGCTCTGTCGGGCTAGAACCTCTCAAGGAATCAATACTTCAGGTAGGACCTCTTAAGAACAGTACCTTATTCAATGTAGATTTCCCTCTGTCAGGCTCAGACCTTGCAATCACAGCACTTGTAGGGGTTCCTTACCCCAAGCCTTATTCACATTCAACAAAAGCACCTGATTCAGCATAGATCTCCCTCTGTCGGGCTCGGACCTCGCAATCACAGCACTTGTAGGGGGTCCTTTCCTCACACTTATTTCATGTTCTCTGACCTTTCACTGATGTCGAAGACTTTCGAATGTGCAATGCTTTTCCACATATCTCTGCAGAACCACTTTGACTTCTACTTCAGCTCTTCCTTATGATATTTGCCCAAGTGCCTCTTGGTCTGGGTAGATCCACAACACAATTATTATAGTTCAAAGAAGTCTTTCTCTTAAATCAAACCTCTTTTAACTTCACCTTTCATCGAGATTGATCTTGACTATTGGTATTTCAAATGTTCATTCACTTTGTTGCAAACATCAAACATTTTGCAGAGACTTTCGAGTGGGCTGTTTCCTGTCGCTGGACCACTCCGCCACTCTGTATCACTAGATTCACAGTTATTGCTGACTTTAAAGATCACTGCAGGTTTGCTTTCTTTCACATCTCATCAGCACGCACACAACCTTCAATTGTGAGATACACTGTTGCAGCTTCAATCTTTCCTTGACACAGACAGGCCTTTCATGTCTTTCGCTAACTCGCTGGTTGTGTGCTTTCGTTTCTGTTCTCTGCTTTGATTCTCGGGTCAAGGTTAATACCGCAGGCTTGGCCTCACCTCCCCAACTCTGCAGTTAACCCAGGAAGGTCACTGGCATCCTTGAAACACAATGCAGGCTTCTTCTTGTCTGGGTTTTGGCCTTCTCCACGTATCTCTCACGGTCTCCCAGAGGCAATTACATCCTGCAGGGATGTACAGGGTTTCCCATCCCCTCACACTGGTCCCTCGATTGGTCGTCCTGTACCAGTAGGTTTGCCTTCGCCCCCGGAACATCTGCTCCTTCTTGTGTTCTACCTTGTTCAGAGTGTGTCTCCAAGTTCTTCCTTTTATCCATTTGGGGGGAGCTAATGGTTATCAGATGTATGTGATTAATGTCAAGTGCCTGATGTTGCCTGACCTTATTAACGGGACATGTCCAATGGGATATGTAAGTGTTAGCCTCTTTTCTCTCATTCCTCCTCTTCCTTGGCACAGTGCTTGTGTAGAACGGGCGGGAGCTGGGACGTCAGAGAATCCTATAGAATAGGATGGGCCATGGAAAGGGTGGAATACCATACCGCACAATTGTTGTCTCATCCCCACTTCATAAATATCAATCAAGCAGGTGATCCTCCCGTACTGGTCCACCCCCCGGGTCTGGATCCAAAGGTGATGTTCGTGCCCTGGTCACCTGGGAGAGAGATCCCAGTGGACTAGCAAGTGAGACACCCTTGGTTTCTCACAATGATAGGTTTAAGAAAATTGCCTTTAGCTTCTTAGGTGTGTAGGTGACTAAAAAAAGAAAGACACCAAATTATGAAAGAAGTTATCAAATGGCAATGCAGATTTTTTTTTATAATTTAGAATCCATATTTATATAGTAAAAAATAAATTGCACACTGCATACAACTATCAGTGCCAATAGAAGTTTAAATAAGAATTCTTCATTTTTAAAAAATGTACATTTGATGTGTACATTATAAAATGTCATTATCTACTTCTGATGTGTGTAGGTGGTCAAACAAATGACCCACACATATTTTATAAGAATTTTGGAAATTACATTTGTTAGGGTATTAGTGTAGATGTTGTTTAATGCTAATTTGTTTACACACATGTTTTTAGTGTCTACCCATTATGGGAAATATAGGTATGACTATACTTTAATAAGATTAATACTCAAAATAATGTTACACCAATGGCAGGTCTTTTTTTATTTATTTGTAAAACTGAAGACATAGTTAGGTGGTATGTCTTGGTTACCGGGTTAAGGTACATTAATCTGTGAATGTGTCATCATTTAATATTAAATAATGTTTGTACAGTATTTTAAAATATGTTCATTGTAGTGAAATGGCTTTATTGGTGTATTAACTGTTGATGTTGTGGGCAAATCTTTTTAGAATTTGCAGATGCAAAAGCCAGTACATAGTTGCCTAAATGGTTAGTATAGATGAAGTGATAATAGTGGATTTTTGTTCCCATACTGCACAGTAGCAGCTCTTAGCTTTTGAAAGTGTTATTTTCTGAAGGGTGTTTTTTGTTACAATGTTTATTTTATAAAATGATTTACATTTTTAGTTTACATGTTATTATATACATATACCTGTAGAAAGTGAGATAGTGTATAATGTGTATTTGCATATATAATTATTGTTAAATAGTTAAAATAAATGAAGAGAGTTTTTTTTTTCTTTCCAACAAGACATTTCTTTTTCCGCTATAGAATGATTAATGAATACAACCTGGTAATGTTTGTGTACTGGGAATACAATCAGTATTCACTTGGTACCATTATGAAAAAAAAGAAACATAAATCCTTTTGTTTTCATTTTGTTATAAACTACATTTCATTTTGTTTCAGAGTTACTAATATGGAAGAAAGAAGAGAGCATGAATATAGGTATTTGGTAAGTTTTTTGATCAATATGATAAATAAATATGTAATGCAGATATGTACAGACACAGAGTTGTATATTTTGTTCAATACATTTTTTTTGTAGCCACATCTACAGCATCAGACAATCAATTGCAGGATGTTGCTTACGAGGCTAAAGCATGCAATGTCTGGGGTGCTTTTAGTTGCGGCTAAACTGCTCCACCTGTTAGCAGTGTAACCACGGTTACAAACAAGCAATTGGGGGATTTTGATTACGGCATCTGCATACAATAAATTCCAATAGATATTGTAATATATTTTTGCAGTTTGTGTTCAATTATATCTATATTTATAGCTTAAAAGGTGGCCCTTAATTTGTCAGTTTTGGGGTTGGAAAGAGGGGGGTGCAATAGTGGAGAAAAACAGATGAGGATGAAATATATAACAAAGGGAATTAAAATAAAAAGCAACATATATTTTTTAGTAATTCTTTTATTTAAAATTTTAGAAAAAAGGGGGGAATGTCCCCCCAAAAAAACCAAGCATTACAGGTAATCTGATGTTCAGCGATTTTCTTCTACCATTGCTCAATTGTAGCATCTCCCACGACTACCCATTTAAGGCATTTTTTACACATGATGTGCATCATGGAAAGATCACGTGTCAGTAAAGCAAGAGTCTGTTCAGTTGACAGTGCTGTTGAAGTTGAGGCTTCATTTCTAGTTGGTGATGTTGTTGCACTGGTGAATGAAGGTGCTGCAGATGGTGCTGATGTCCGTCGATGCAAGGAATGGGACCCATGCATTTTTCTTTTATGATGGTTGTGTGCTTTTCGATACTCATCATCAACATCATCCCAGTGGAGTTGCACTAGATGATTTATAATAATAGATGGTCCCAGGCTTTGAGAAGGAACTTTGAAAGGGTCTTGGCTTAGAGGTTTATTGCAGATTATACAAAGTATCTCCTCTACCCCTTTTTGGGAACAGTGTTTTTTTACTTGAAAGAAGTGGCAACTGTCTGCAGTGGTTTTCATTCCAGTTGCCTTCATCCTCAGTGGCAATGGATTTGCAACCCTAACTATAACGTCATCATCACAACTGCTACTCTCGTGGTTGGACATGTTGGAATGTCCAACCAGGGAGAACAATTTTAAATAATAAAAATGAAAACAAAAAAAAGACAATGGGCCTTATTACGGGTCTGACAGTAACCATGCCGGTGCTACCGGCGGGTGGCGGCCGGACCCGTAATATTTTACCGGCACCTGACTTCCCAGTGCTAACAGCTCATTATGAGTCCGCTGGTCCGTGAAGTCAGGCACCGGCAAATTGTAAGTCCCCATTCCCATAGAGTCCTATGGGACTCTATGGTAGTGGGGACACTGAAGCAAAGGCACCATTAGCAATGGTGCCAGTGCTTCCGTGAACAGTCTGCCTACCATGGCCGCAGCCCACGGGAGGGTCAGACATGTCAGGCACAGCGGCCATGTCAGGCAGATTCAGAGTTTCCCGATCCGGAAACATGGGTGCCGGTGAGCTTACCGGCACCCTTGTTTCCGGATGGGCAAACTCGGAATGACGCCCAATGCCTGTAAAAATAAAAACGTTAAAAAAAAAAAAAGTAAAACAAAAAATAGAAAAACTGAACAAATCACAAGACAAAGGAAAATAGGATTAGGGGACAACTGGGAAAAAAGGATGAAGAATGTAATGGGTAAAGCACAGAAAGCAATGATAAATGTAAACTTCTATTTTTTTGTGGATGTGGTGATTATTCGTGGCTACAGACTGCCCTGCCCACAGATTGGATGGTATTGTACGCACGGATGTCGTGATACAGCATGGGCAAAGCCGTGTCAATAGATCTGGGTGGTGATTGGCTGGTCTTTGCGTACAATGAACAAAGACATGTAGGCACGAAGTCTCAGCTCGTAAGATGATTGGCTGTAGGGTTACTGACGTGGAAGCGTAGCCGCGTTAATGTTATTCAACGTGCCATTGGTTGATTTCGCATGCGCACATGTCACGCGACGGCGTGGGCGTAGTTGCATCAATGCATCTCGGTGTGCCATTGACTCGTATTCTGAAGGACATTTTGGCCCTTCTATCGACACAGCTGTGGCCATTTCGTTGGCTAAAGCACCTCTGTTTTAAGATATATTGAGTGTACTTTTTGTACACAGTTACTGTAACACTTTAATACGTTTCTATTTGTAAACAGTACATACAATTACAAACACTTTTAAAAGTTAAATTAGTGTTGAATAAAACATTTTTAAGAATAGGGTTATTTGGGGAATATGGGTGCACAATTGTTTTTTATTTTACTTTTTACATATGATACATTGTTTGCATTAGCCCAATTGTCTGTATTATTAATGTTAGTTATGTATGGAATAACAAAACCCCTGAAATTCTAGATAAACACTTTAGTTGCAGGGACGTTAATGTGAGAACTTAACGCAACAAAAAATCCTGAAATTCAGCTCAAGCCACATTAACTTTGCGCCCATGTTGTGTAGCCTATGACCACAATGATGACATCGCAGATCACATCACTGATGACATCACTAATTACATTACAACAGTAAGTGACATTAAGCATGACCTTCAGCCATGGTCAGTGTGCATGGCCAAATATATTTTAACTCCTGAAGGGGTACTAGTCATGGCCATCAGTTATGGACATCGGTAACAACCTTCACCCATGTGCAATGAATATTTTAAAACGCTAAAAGGCTAACAAATATAGATTTTGTCCTTTTTCAGTGGATACAGCTTTCAGCCATGTCCACTGTATATTATATACACTGGTCAGGCACTAGCTATGGGCTTTAGCACAATACTGCTCAGCAGTCACAATCTTTGGTTGTGCCCACTATTTATTCTAACCTATAAATGGGCCACTAGACATGTCCTTTGACCTTGAGCAGTGTGTACATGTTTTGTCCGTGTCCACTGTATATTTTAAAATAATAAAATGCAATACGTGATGGCCTTTGGCCGTGCCCACTGTGTATTATACAACACTAACCAGCCACTAGCTATGGCATTCGGCTATGCCCACTGTATATTATATACACAAACCACCCACTAGCCATGGTCTTAAACACAAAACTAGTATATTCTAACATATTAATGGGCACTAGCTATGGTCTTTTAGCCATGGACACTGACTACAGCTTTCAACGTTTCCCACTTTATATTTTAATACAATGATGGCTGCTAGGCATGGCTTTAAACCATGAACATTGCTGTTTTTGAACACTAACTGACCACTAGCTATGGCCTTTGGTGCTTGCCAGTGACCCCAGCCTTTGTCATGGCCAAGTCCACAGGCTAAAGTGTTATTAAGTTAACCAAAGTTTCCATGATCTAACTTACAAATGATGGTATGTCTAATTCCATTATTGATGTAATCAGTTATATACAATGTAATTAGTGGTGTCACCAGTGATGACATTAGTGATGTGATTTGTAATGACATCAGTGTTCTCATACAACATGCAATTAATGATGTCAGTCAGTCAAACATGTTTATTCGAATTTTGAGAAAAAAATCATCAAACAATCAGATAAAACAAATACATACAATCAATAAAAATGCACAGTTCTTAAAAAACTGGTACTTATGATGTTAAAATAAGACATGCAAATAAGATTGAGCAATGGTAAATTCACGTTCATTACTTCATAGGATCCTATTTAAACGGGGACACAATAGAATTAGTATGCGCAATATATCCCCTGTATAGATGATTCATACGTTGCTTTCGTTTCCCTGGAGTCTCAACAGATTTTTTCTAAAATACATTGCTCTTTTTAAAAATGTGAGCTAAGCCCAAGCTGTGAAAACAATATCAGCACTGAGTAAAACGATGATTGCAGATTTATAGTGGAGTATCCCGGTTTTCCTTACGGCAGGTAGCAGAGTTACCCTGCGAATACCTGCGTAACCTGGGCAGAAAAACATTAAATGAGCTAAATCTTCCAGCTGATATGCTCAAACCAGACCCTGTCTTGGAATCCCTTCCACCCAACTGTATTTGCTTGCAGAAGAAGGGAATCCAAACGTGCCCTTGTGATTGGCTACCTATCCTTTTTATAGGGCTCCATATTAAAAAGGGTTGGATCCCCGAGGGCATACTAATCATAGAATGGTATTCATCACATTTGTTACCATATTCCCGAAGTATTCTTTTCCTTACTATGGCCTCTCTGGCCACAACTTTGTGGCCGGACACCTCGCTCTTGGTAATGAGCGAGACTGGTGGAAAGAGAGCACTAAGGTTGGCCTCCCCAAGAGTATTAGAAATATATGCAAGTAGAGGATTTTTTCTGCCACCCCACTTTCCCCACCAAGGTCCGAATAATAAAATGACACAGGGATGCAAATTCATTGGCCCACAGTCGAAACCAAAATAAGATCGGGGCCAACGCCCACTGGTCCTCCCAGAACTCCATTCCCAGTTCTCTATCTATTGAAATGCACGCTGCTGAGTTCGGGTGCCCCAGCAACGGTCTGAAGAATTTATTTTCCTTTACTTGGATATCCCCAACCTTTGTGAAGCCCCAAATGGGGACACCATACATGGTGACGGCCAAGGTTTGAACACCATAAATCTTAGTGATTACTTCTAAGGGCTGGCCCTTACATCTCAAGATAAAACAGAAAATTCCCCCAATTTGTTGGCTCATTTTGGCCGATTTTTTATCCACATGGGTTCTACCATTCAGGGCTTCGGAAAACCTGATGCCCATGTAGTCAAAGTACTTAACTTGTGGTATAATTTCACGAGCACAGAGCATCGGTTTCATAGCCACTGGCCGTTTTCTGCCAAAACAGGCCATCACTGCCGATTTTTTGGTATTGATTTTTAAACCTAGAATACACATGAAGGTTGTGTATCCATTGATCAGGGCCTGTAGTGCTCTAGGTGTTCTTGCTAGCAGGACGGTGTCATCCACATATGCCAAAACTGGGAAACCCCGGCCCGTCAGCACCAAGAAATCGGCCAAAATATTAATAAGTTCAGGTGATAGACCATTAATATAAAGGCAGAAACAAATAGGGGCTAACACACAGCCCTGCCGGACATCAGACCCCACCATGAAGCAGGCCGTGCAGTGTCCCCCTGGGCCACTGCATACACACGCCTCATTATCAGTATGCAAATCGACCAATACCTTCCAGATGTCCCCCGGACAACCCATGGATCCAAGCACGGCCCAAGGTTTTGCCCTATCCACCTTGTCAAAGGCCGTGCTCAGGTCCATGAAGGCCAGATATACAGCCTCTCCCCTACAAAACACTGAATTGGCCACCAAAAGATAGAGATTCAGGCTCTGTTCCATTGTGTCGACCCCTAGGCGGAAACCGAATTGAATGTTGGAAAGGATCGAAGCTTCTCCCAGCTAAGATTCAACGAGCCAATAAGATTCTCCCAAAGATCTTAAAGGAGGAGTCCAGTAAGGAAATCGGTCTATATGCACTTGGATTGCCCTGATCTCCTTTTTTAAAGATTGGGAAGATGATGGGCCTTTTCCACGACAGTGGATAATTCCCTGGTAGCATACATGCATTAAATACTACCAAGAAAAATGGTGCCCACAAATCCAATGAGTCTTTAAACAGATCAGAAGGGATCATATCCGGTCCTAGAGCCCTGTTATGGGCTTGCAGGTTATTAGCCTTTCTAACCTCCTCAACCTCGAATTTTTGGCCTGAAGCAGCTAGTTCTACACCAGCTTCTGTAACTGCTGCCCCAAACAGGCTACCAAAGTGTTTTAGCCAGGCCCCCTCCTCCACATAAGTCCCACTGCCCAGATTAGTCCTACACCCCTCAGAATCCCCCTTTACAAATTCCCAAAATGCTTTCTGATCTCTGCTCTCAACAGCCAGTAAGAAACCCTTCCAGGCCGCCCCTTCAATTTCCTGTTTTCTTCTTTTTATTTCCCCTTTATAGGTGGATCTTGCAAGAGCTATCGCATTTCTGCTGGATGTGGGGTCCTTGAGTTCCGACAGTAAGGTTTGTTTGGCCTCTTTACAGGCCCGATCGAACCACTCCTTCTGGGACGTTCTTCCCTTAGCCTTAAAGGTGGTCGTAAATTCTGCTGTAAAGTCAGCCACCAGTTCTACAAATTTGTCGACCACCACACCAGCTGGTAGGTTATTCCCCAATATGTCCATCAATAGTGGTTCCTTTTCCCTTATTACGTTGACATGTAAATCGTCATCTCGGATGGTCCCCCATTTGATTCTGCGAGAACCAACGGCGGCACCCAACAATGGACAGGGGGCAATGACCTTAGAGAACCCCACCCCCAGCAAGCCTTTTAGGGACAGGCAAATAGGGTGGCGATCGCTATGAACATCAGCGATCACCTCAAAACTCACAGTGCTCTCCCAAAGTCTTACAGAAATGCAAAAATATTCAATTGTGGAGGAACCCAAGTGATTGTTAAAGGTAACCTCCCCCGGTATATCCGGAGCTAGACGACCATTAACAATACGTAGGCCCCATTCATTCAGCCACATGCTCAACTGCCGGCCCTTAAGGCACACTCTCACATCTCTCATGCAGGGTGACGGAATGTTCGCTGACCAGTCCCCCCACGGATCCAAAGCGTCCCTGGAAGCTCCCATTCCCATTTTAACATTAAAATCACCACCCCATATGTATGATACATTTGTGTTACTTTCTTGAGACATTAGGACCTCCATAAACACGTTAACTTTTAATAGTTTATTTGCCTTTGTTGGAGACAGAGAAACCACCTGTAAAACGTCCATACCTGTAGGTATCACCTTAGTCCTACATTTAAGTGAGGATTTAATCAGGATACACAGACCCACAAAACATCGGCATCTGGCCTTTTTTTTTAGCTGGAATGTCAAAGGATATAAAACCATCAAGTTGCAGAGGTGCCAAAGCCCAGGTTTCCTGTAATAAAACCACTGTGTTAGCTTGCAAAAGATCAATCACAGGCCCAAGCATCATCTTATTGGATGAGCCCGCAATGTTCCAGGAAAGTAGGCGAAGTTCAATTGTCATGCTCCCCAAACCACTGCGGGACGGGGTAGAGACTAAAAACTCTGTTGCTGGGCTAGTCTCCTGGGGCTCACTACCCCCTGGTACAGCCTGTAGTCAGTCTACATCCTCGCAAGAGGTTAAGATCTCGTACTGGTTGGCCAGGGGGTTACAGTTAGATGAAACCTTCTCTCTCGCAGAATTCGGCCCCCTCTTCAATGGTATAGTACTCCAGCCTTCCCCCCACGATCTTTATTTTGGATTGGCCGGGCAAAAGCACTTCCTATCGACGCAATATCCTTGCCCTCTCATCTACCAGACAGCTGGCCACGCTGCGCCAGCCCCCCATTCTCACATAAAAATAGTCCACAGGGAGCAACCTACTGGTAAGCCTATTTCCATTTTAAATGGAGTTCAGAAGGTGGTTTACTACTAGTGCGTCTGAGAGGGTCACCACGACACAGTCCCCTACAAGATCTTTATGCCGTGTTCCAACCCAGCCTACTCTTCTAGCCATGCGGATAAATGTTGGGTCAATCTTAGGTTCCATGAAGTTGGAATTAATCCAATGCAATGCTTTGTTTATTAAAGAGGGGGTTGATTCAAAGCCACCTTTGGGGAGCCCCGGAAGACCTGTGATTTCCCCCACATACGGAACTGCTTTGGGTGGTAAATTCAGAATTATCTGGTTCCCTTGTACGTGTACTGGAACTACACCCTCAGTGTCCTCTGTTATAATAGGCTGCATAAGCCCATAGGCCATGCCCCTGGCCTCTACTAATTTCTCCGCTACCACTTCACCAGCTCCCGCGGACTGCCTACATTGTGCTTCCACAACCATATCACAATGACTTGGCTTCCCCCCCTTTGGGGACACACTGGGACCGCAAAGTCCCGCAGCGCCCCCTCCTGCCCCCTTATTATCACGTCACACAGTTTTAGGGCTATGGCTTTGATAGAGTCGTCCATGATTGCTAGGGTGTTAAGTACACCCTCCTTCAACCCCCGCAGGGAAACCAACAGCAACTGAAGGGGTTTTAACTTTTAATCTAATAGGCATTCCAGCCATACTTTGTCCCCGTCGCTAGCAAGCGAGGAGTCCAAAATCAGGCTATCCTGACCCTCAGGGGATAAATCACTGCCCCCTGGGTTGGGCAACACAGGAGACATGTGGGGTGGTTGTGTGTAAATCGAAGCCCCCCTCCCCAACCCCAATCAGAGCCTCAGGCCTGCCCTCTATGGGCAGAGTCCCTCAGCCGGCCGTGCCCATGGTTCCTTTCTTAAGGTTCTCTAGCATAGGGGCTGCCTCTCTAGAGGCAGCTTCCGCAGCGTTCATGCAGTTTACTATTTTGTTGGCCATAACATCCATGTAGGAGTCGAGTGATCTTTGGGTGGTATTAGGGACCAATTTAAGTGGGGCTTTTCCAGTTTTGGGCAGTCTAGTAGTTTTCACATTTTTGGGCTTTTTCGCCCCCTTCCCAGGGCAACCTGCCCCCCCTGGTCTCCCTTCATCTCCAGCTTTTCTTTTGCCCATATTAAATAATTAATGATGTAATCAGTGATGTGATCTGTGATGTCATCATTGTGGTCATAGACTGCGCAAAGGGGTGCGAAGTTAAGGTGGCTTTAGCTGAATGTCAGGGGTTTTGTTGCCGTTAGGTTCTCACCTTAACGCCCCTGCAACTAAAAAACCGAAACCCCCCCAAGAAATTCGACAGTAATGTAAGCTAAGCAACCAGAACTCACACCGCCACTGTGAACTGCTAAGGCTAACACCCAGGACATCACTGATGACATCACAAATATCATTTATGGCATCACTGATGACGTTCACATATCTAGGCCACTTTTCTCTTGTTCACTGACAAATCTAAGCCAGGTGTTTATGTTCACTGACAGTCAGAATATGGACATTCAAAAGATGCTATATATCTAGATGTTAAACTTGTCCTATGTTCTTAAAGTTCTTTCCTTAGGGTTTGGTCTCAGCTCATGGTACAAATACACGGAACAATAAGCATGCCTCAAACCCACAATTCATATGTATACATTAAGAGGAACTTTAATGTTATTGACATTTTCGGGTGATGTTGTTTCTTTCTTCCTTAGTTTAGTTTCCCTTTATGTGCCTCTGATTTGCATGCATTTTGGGTCTTCATGTGTAAAGCTTGTACTAACACAAGTGTGCAGTAAGTCTTGAATTGTTTGCTATTTATTTCGATTTTTTTATATTACTGAAAACTCTGATGAGGTAGCATTCATTATTTTACTATCCAATATTGCCAGCTAAAAAAATATTGTAGTTCTATGGTGCATGCTGCAGGCATTGCCTATGTGTAGGTATGATTAGGCTCTTGTATTAACAACAACACTCCAGTATAATGTTTTGTTTAGATGAGAGCATTCTTTAATACATTAAATAGTTCATGATAGGTCTCCCGATCACACCTGACATCTTGTTACCAACATTATAAACACAACCCCTTGTAGGGACTTTTCTTCAAAGTTAATTTCATCAGTGATGTCATCAATGAGATTTCTGATGTCATTTTTGATGTCCTGGTGTTAGTCTTAGCAGTGCACGATGGTGGCATGAGTATTGGTTTATTCGCTTACCATAACTGTCGAATTTATTTTTTTTGTTGGTTTTACTTGTAACCATAATGTCCCTTTAACAAAGTTGTTTCACTGAATTTCATAGGTTTTTATTAGTGAAACTTAACCATAATGTCCCTTTAATAACTTGTTTTCTGTGAATTTCATAGGTTGTTATGACTTTAAATGTTTCATGATGTTAGATCACTGTATATTAGTAATTAATAATTCCACTTTTTACATATATGAAAGAACTGTAAACCTCCTTTAACAAACATATTTTTTGCAGAGCATACTGATGTGTGTCGCTATCAGCAGCACATGCTGGGGATGCAAGTCATGGTTGAATTACCTGGGGCGTGAGGCTCGACCATGACCCCAGCCCCACTAAACCACCCCAGTTATCCACTGCACTTACTATGCATCCTAATTCAGTACCCTCATAATGTGACCAGTGGCCAATGCTCATGGCTTGCAGCCATGGCCAGTCTCCACAAACCATGGGGCATGGGCTTTGCCCATGCCACATTCCCATATAGGCAAATCATAGTAAACATGTGTCTTTGCCGAGGGCCAGGCCCACTGCCGAGACAGCAAAGGTATATCACTATTTTTATACTTACTTTTTGACACTTTGAAAAAAGTAAAACACAGGACAGATTTGCAAACGCATGCTTTCAGATCCTTGCTGATGCTCAATGCGCAAGTTTGCTGCAATCCTGTCCAGCACTTTGGGCTGCACTGCAAGCAGATTTTGTTTTCCCATTTAAACCTAGGGCTTTGGCCATGCCGCATGCCCCAATAAGTAAATCGGAGTGGGCATTTGTCATTGCCGAGGGCCAGGCCGACTGTCCATGCACCAAAGTTATATTACTATTTTTTGTATTTACATTTTGACACTTTAGAAAAATAAAACACCAGCCAGATTTGCAAAACCATGCTTTGAGGTCCTTGCTAATGCTCTTTGAGAATGTTTGCTGCAATCCTATCCAGCACTTCAGGCTGTAGCCACAAGCAGAATTTCTTTCCCATTCAAACCTATCTATATTTCAAAAAACATTACCACAAAGCCGGTCGCTGGATGACATGTCCAATTAACCCAATTGCCGGTCCCTCGTGGTCAGGGCCAGTAGCCACCTTGTCCGGTCATGGCCTTTGCCCATGACCCAGATAATCTGGCCACCTCCATGGCCACGTGCTATACCTCAGTCACCAAAGGTATATCACTATTTTGTGTACCTACATTATGACACTTTTCAAAAATAAAACACTGACACATTTGCAAAACCATGCTTTTGAGTCCTCGCCAATGTTCCTTGCACGAGTTTGCTGCAATCCGTCAATGTTTTATTTTTTGAAAAGCGTCAAAATGTGTATGCAAAGAATAGTCATATAACTTAGCCCCCAGTTGACAAAATCCATTCAGAATTTGCACAAACTATCAAGGTTGGGCCTATAATCTTTCTGAAAACATTGTTCGCCATCTGTTGACAAAATCCCACCAAACTTTGCAAAAACATTCAGATCCGGTTCGAAAATCTTTTTCCAAACTTTTGTGCAGATTCATCAAAAGGCAACAAATGTATAAGCCTTTGAAATATTTTGGGGGGCGTGGCTAACCGCCATGTAGGAAGGACGTGTTCGGCGCAGCTCCGCTCGATACGATTATGGATCCGCCACCAACTACCGCTTAAACTTGACTGCAGCCACTTGAAAACAGAATATAGGTCGTGTGAAGGAGTGTTCCGCCTGTTGACGAAGTTTGGGAGCCTCATGACCCTCTGAGGGCCCGCACCATCGAAAAGAAACGGAACGTCGTACGAGGACAGAAAATGGCGGCCATGATGATGCCCAGCCTGACGCTGTAGCGGAGCCCTGTGACCGACCGGGAGGAACCCGCAAGGGGCCAGCCTTTATGGAACTCGATCTGAAGTGGCAGAGATTGCCTAAGCTGAGACTTGTGCTCCTGTGTCCCGAAGAAGAGCAGCGAGGAGACGGAGGGGGGAGCGCCTGATGCAGCCTTAACTACACCCTCACCGGGCCCTGCTGAGCGGCCCACTGGCGTAGCCCGGTGGGCGGCCGACGCACAACCCCCCCCACGAAGTATCCCCAGCACGGCGCCATCGGACACAGACTGTGTAGTGCCTGCCGAGGCCTGACGGACCACGAAGATAGGACATGACCACTAAGGGCGCCCGAAGCAGACACCGCCAAACTACCATGGAGTCCTTCGCGGCCGCTGGAGCGATCGGACCCGCGGAGGCTTCTGCCCCTGTGGAGGTGCCGGGCGCCGCGAGACCCGAGCCAGCCAACTCCCAACTGCTAGAGGCCATCAAGACACTCCAGAAAACCATGGAGGACAAGATTGATGCGGTTGCGATCGACCTGAATTTACTGAGGCAGGATGTGCGCTCTATCACCGGCAGAACGGATGCTCTCGAGATCCAAGTCCGAGACAATACCGATGCCAAAACTCAACTTTTAAAGGATGTAGACATTTTGGCGCAGAAAGTGAAGAACCTAGAGGACAGGGCTGAGGAGGCCGAAGGAAGGGCCCGCAGAAACAATATCAGAATTATCGGCCTGCCCGAGGGCATCGAGGGCAACGACCCTACTAACTACGTCGAGAACCTGCTCATACAGGAAATTGGGGCCGGGAAACTGTCGCAGGGCTTCACTATTGAAAGAGCCCATCGCTCCTTAGCCAGGAGGCCCCCACCGGGGACCCCACCAAGACCCGTAATAGCCAAAGTCCTCAACTATAGGGACAGGGAATCAATTTTGGCCTTCACCAGGATGGGCGGATCAATACAGAGGGACGCCGCAAAGATAGCAATCTACCCTGACTACACCCTGCAGGTTCAAAGGAGCAGGGCCCAGTTCCACCACACCAAGGCGAGACTCAAGGAAGCAGGCCTGCGCTATCTACTCCTCTACCCGGCTAGACTCAAGGTCCTGCGCAACAACAAGGCCCACTTATTTGATAACCCAGCAGAGGCCTGCGAATGGATGGACAGAGAACAGATCCCGGACATCGAACTGAAGCAGCGCGGGCCCTAGCCGCCCGCAACAAAGGAACTTCTCCACTCATTGACTGCAGTCGCCGATCGTACATTCATATGACAATAGACGTGGCGACACTGATGGAACCGGAGCCGCGCCGGTCGTGGCGCACCTCCTGACAACACCTTCGGAGGCAGCCCCTTTCCTATCCCCAGGATACTTTGGGTGAGTTCACCCGCCCGTAGGGCACCGGAAGACCCTGGTCTGATGGGGCAGAAACGGGGATGTCAGAGCAAGGGCAACCTCGCTAGACGTGTTATGTTTGAAGTTGTGTTTTTTGTTAAGTTAGACGTTGTTGTTTGTGGGGGTTTGAACCCCAAGTTGGGATCGCAGTTTGAATTGGACACAAACCGGACCGGGACCAAGCGCAGCGGAATTGCAACCAGGACGACCAAGTTCGTCAAACCCCTCAACCTTACGCTTCCCACAGCCGCACGACCACACACAGACCATGGCTGAGAGGATCAGAGTCATGTCCTGGAACGTCAGGGGGCTAAACAGCTATATCAAACAGCGCCGCATCCACGCCTACATGAAACGCCACAGGGTCGGAATCGCCCTCCTTCAGGAGACCCACTTATGTGGCCCTAAGCTTGCAGCGTTGGCCAAGGTCTGGCGGGGCACCCTAGTGGGCTCCCCCTACTCCACCTACGCCAGAGGCGTCTTGATATGGATCGCCCCCTCTGTCCCAGTCAAGCTGACCCACACCAAAACGGACAATGAAGGTAGGATGGCCCTGGTTCAGGGCACCATAGAGGGGCGGGACGTCCGCCTGATTTGCACCTATGCCCCGAATCATGATGCCACTGTTTTCTTTCGCTCGCTGTACGCTCGGCTGACCCCGAGTAATGAATGCATAACGATATGGGGAGGTGACAACAACTGTACCCTGAACCCTCGCATAGACAGGTCGGATGGTAAACATGGGGACCCCTCCCCACCCGCCAAGATATTGAACGCCCTCACGCAGCAATATGCCCTGAAAGACCTGTGGAGAGTGCAAAACCCCGAAACCAGAGGCTACTCCTTTTACTCCCCCCCACATAAGGTCCATACCAGGATAGACTGCCTGTTCATTAGCGAAGAGCACGTGGCGGGATTTGAGGACACCCAGTACCTAGCCAGGGTACTTTCAGACCACTCCCCTTTGATGACCTCGTGGGTGACCACGACGCCCAGGCCCCCCATCCCCACGTGGAAATTGAGGAGCGAAGTGCTGTTAGACAAAGCCTTCAGCGAACAAATCAGGGAGGGTTCCACACATTACTGGCAGACCAACATTGATAGCGTCAGATACTTAGGCACAGCCTGGGAAGCCTACAAGGTGGTAACTAGGGGGGAAATGATAGCCGCGGCTGGAGGGGCCCTAAAATCCGTCACGTCCCTGCTAGCGCACGCTGAGACTGAACTCCAAGATCTCGAAGCCACCCCGTCCCCTGATCCCGCCCACCTGCAAAAGATGATTGATCTTAAACAAACATGCCTAACACACTGGGAGACGCTGGGGAAGTTGAGCTATACAAAATTCACGGAGAGGAATCATGCCCTGGGCGATAAACCCGGGAAGCTTCTTGCATGGCTTTATAAACGAGAAACCCCCAAATACCCCATTTGCTCCATTCGTAATACAGACGGCCTGACCCTCCACACGCAAGTGGGTATCAACGCAGTGTTCAAACAATATTACCAAACCCTTTACTCCGATCCAGCCCCGCCCCCTGACCACGCGATCGAAGACGCCCTAGACGCCATCTGGCTCCCACGCCTGGAGGACCACTTGGCAGATCCCCTCGGAGCCCCCGTCACCCCCGACGAGGTCACAGCCACCATTAGGTCATTGCCCTCGGGTAAAACGCCGGGACCGGACGGTCTCCCGAGCGAATTTTATAAGGCCTATGAGGACATACTGGCCCCCCTGTTGTCCAAAGTATATAACGAGGCGTATGACATAGGCCACCTCCCCGACACCATGACTGAAGCCACCATCATCCCCTTACTTAAGCCCGACAAGGACAGCTCTGACTGCGGCTCATACCGCCCACTATCCATGTTGAATGTAGACAACAAAATCCTCACCGCATTACTGGCCAGAAGGCTTCGTGCAGCCGTCCCGTACCTCATACACCAGGATCAGACGGGCTACATGCAGGGTCGCTCTATGTCCGAGAACCTGCGAAGGCTGCACCACGTGATACACAGCACAAACGGCATGCCCGGTAAATATGCAGTTGTGTCCCTCGACGCCTCTAAGGCCTTTGATTCGGTCCGATGGACATGGCTTTATGCCACCTTAGCAAAGATGGGGATCGGAACGGCTTTCTTGAACTGGGTCAAACTCATTTACACCAACCCCACCGCCAGAGTGCGTACCAACAACACCTTTTCTGAAAAATGGAGCCTGGCCAGGGGCACTCGGCAAGGGTGCCCCCTATCCCCTCTACTTTACATCTTAGCGATTGAACCAGTGGCAGCATACCTTAGGCAGGAATACGGTGACGGGGGAATAACGATAAATGGTGTGAACCACCTTGTCTCCATGTATGCGGATGACATGCTCCTCTACCTGAGGGATCCCGAACACCTTCTCCCCTACATCCTGGAAACCCTAGACGGGTTCCACAGATGCACAGGGGTCCAGATTAACCACAGCAAGTCTTGCTTATTCCCCCTGGCTGCACTTAGTGGAACCAAGGAAGAACACCTCCCCCCTCTGGCCCTTAAATGGGAACCCACTACGTTCAAATATCTGGGCGTCGTGATCCACCGGGACCCTGAGACCGAACATGTTCTGAACACGGGCAGGGCTAAGGAGGGACTGGCTAAATCAATCGACCTATGGTGCAAATTGCCCCTTTCGATGGCTGGTAGGGCGGGACTCCTTAAAATGGTAGCACTCCCCCGTCTCCTACATTTCTTCACCAACGTCCCCTACAACATCCCCCAGCGTTTTTTCAAAGACCTGGCCATGCTATGTAGGAAACTCTTATGGCGGGAGGGGAGGCACAGAGTTGCCCTAGACATTACTCAAAGACCGTACGAGAGGGGAGGCCTGAACACCCCTAACTTTGAGCTCTACTACATAGCGGCCCAGCTTAAGCACATGATCCAGTGGATGGCTGATGATGCCATGACGGATACACGCCTATTGCAGCCCCCAGACGCACCATGGCTGCTCAGGGACCTCCTCTGGATCGGACCAATGCCCAAAACGCTGGACGCGCACCTCATCCGCCTAGGTACTCAAATTTGGAGTCGGGCCTGCAAGTTGGTCAAGCTGTCCGACCCCTACTCCCCACAGATCCCTATAGCCGCCATCATGTCCACTAGGCCAGAAGACCGGAAGGCGATCCGGAACATATGGGAACCCTCCGGCGTCGCCACTCTGGGCGATCTGGTGGACGACCAGGGCATCCACACATTTCCCGAGCTGCACGAATTGACTGGGGTCCCACTGGGTCAGTTCCTTCTATACGGGGCGGTGCTGGACAGACTTAGGAGGCGATGGCCGGATGCAGAATCCCAATGCGCCGGACACGAGGCCATAGAGAACCTGATAGGTGTGGCAGAAGGGGGACACGAAACCTCTAGGCTTTATGAGATCCTAATTGACAACACCACACATAGCGAACTCACATGCAAGAGCAAATGGGAGGCCGAGCTGAACACACTATTCGGCGACACGGAGTGGGAAACAATAACACACTATCACAAAAAGGTTTCTAGGAATGCCCGATTCCAGCTTATCCAATTTTACATCATCCATAGGGCCTACCTTACCCCAGCTGTCATCTCGAGATTCAATGGCGCTGGTGTGGTGCGGTGCCCCAAGTGCCAAGAACCCGCGGCCTCCCTGACCCACATGTTTTGGGCCTGCCCGAACATACGAACCTTCTGGTCGCAAATTCAGACCAAGGTAGCAGAGGAGGACATAACGCTAGACGTGCAATCCCCCAAGGCATGTCTATTGGGCTCGTACCCACGAGGGAAAAAAAACAAACCTCTCAACAGGCTCAAAGACTTGATGTACATCCTCGCAAAAAGGCGCATCGCAATGGCCTGGAAGTGTCCCAGGGCCCCTAAACTTGTAACATGGTGGGAGGACCTTCGCAGATGGACTGTGGCTGAAACCGGGGCCTGGGAGCTGGCGCAAAGACAGCAAAAAATAAATGACTCGGAGGACCTCCTGCAGTGGATTGCCCTCACGACGGCCCAGTTCAGTCCTAAGGAAGCCAGCACCTCAGGCGAGGACCCGGACAGCCCGGGCTCACCCTAATGCCAGCAGCAGACTGCGCAACCCCGGTCCGGGTTCACTTGGGGAGGGAGGGAATGGGAAATTATTGTGGATATTTAATTGATTGTCGTGTTGATGATACTGGTTGTATGTTTTCTTGGAAAAAACAATAAAAATATATTTAAAAAAAAAAAAAAGCCTTTGAAATATTTTGGTTCCCCCTCTTATTGTGCTCCCTCTTGGCGAAACAGCATCAATCTTTGCAGAACCATTCAGTATCAGGTCTAAAATGATATTGCAGTTTCATTCAGTGGCGCCAAAGTTGAATGCCATCCAAAAACTGCTTTTCACTGACCCTGTAATGCAGAAATATTGATGGATGTCCCCGAATATATGAGATGTTCGCAAACATCACTGGAATGTCCCTGAACACTCGATTTGTGGCTTTTTATGGCCATATCCCATACATCCTCATCACCCCTCGCCTTCTCAGACATGGTTTCATTAGTTTGACAAGTGCAATTTTGTGTTTTTTAATCTATTTTTAATGGGATGTCTGCTGACTACGGGCGCTGTCCACAAATCCAACATGGCATCCATTCCAAAGGTTTTGACGCACTTCACGTTTTTTTAATTGAGCAATCAGCAAGCACATATGATGTTCGCGAACATCATGCTGCTCTCTGATTGGCCCAGAGGTGTGCGTGGACTCTGAATCAGGAAATTACCCAGATATCACTCATTTTTGTAGCAATTTTTTGCCTTTTTAAAATAAATAAATACTGGACAAATTTTCTACATATTTACAAAAGCATGCTTGCGGGACCCAGCCGCCGAATCTGGTGCAAATTTGGTAAAAATCCGTCCAGCCATTTGTTTTTTTCATTGCATCTATAAGGATTTCCACACATTGGGCCTCATTACACGGAAGGCGGTAATCCAGGGTGCTATTAGCACCCTGGACCATGCCGGTAAATTACCGGCACCGCCTTGGCGGAAAGGGGATTTACCGCCCCATTCCAAGGTTGGAGGGGCGGTAAATCCCCCTTCCGCCATTGCCCTTCCCCATTCCCATTTCTGCCCCATAGGGCTCTATGGGAATGGGGAAGGCGCTAATTACGGCACCGCAATTTTGCGGTGCCGTAATTAGCTCCGAGGTCCCTTAGCGGGTTGGTACTTAACGCCTGCAAGAAGCAGGCGTTGATTCCTCCAACCCGCAAAGGGACCTCGTAGTACGGCGGTAAGGGTTAACGGTCACCGTTGCCATTAACGGTGACCGTTAACCCTTACCGCCGTCCGTGTAATGAGGCCCATTGTGCCCCCCACCCCTCCTCCCTCCCTACAACTTTGCCTGCCTGGACGAAACGACACCAAACATTGTAAAATCATTCTGAGGGGGCCATATACTTTGTTTGCAAAGTTTGGTGAGGATTTGTCCAGTGGGGGCAAAGTTATAAACCACCCAAAAAGTGCTCTTTCTATGAGTTCAGCAACTTCACCATACATACAGGGCTTCTACCGCAGCCCCTGTAAAATGTATATATTTAAACATATATTTGAGTGTGTGTGTTTGAAAGTAAGAACAATTAAGAATGTCCCCACAAGAATGGTAACACATTTTCCAGTCTCCACAATGATGGTGCAGTATGAATGATTACAAATGTACATTTTTTTACATTTGAGGCAGGATCCTATATTATTATTTTTACCAGAACACATTTAGGGCCTGATTTACAAAAATGTTTTCAATGGGACTTTCCAGGGTTAAAACACATTAATTAATCAGACCCATTTGGGCTCTTTACAAGTTTCCTGGTATCTCACTGGTGATTCCGGGAAACTGCCCCTACCGTCTCCACCACCTGATATCCCAGTATTACTGAGATATTACAGGCAGTGGAGACGGCATTAAGTTCCCATTCCATGGAGTCTCATAGGACTTCATGGGATGGGATTGCCGGAATGACGGGCCCTGGTAGTACTGGTGCCAGTGATTCTGGTGTTTCTTTGCCAGTAGGTGCCTAATATACAGCAGGTCAGGCCTGCCGGTAGATCAGAGCCTCCACCAGCAAACTCAGGTTGTACTAGTCTGGTCAAAATGCTGGTATTACCAGCAATTGTTCCTGCATTTTTACCAGAGATATAGGAAAGAATATGAGTCCAAGCTACCTCACCCTTAAAATGGTGACAGCAAGCAAAGTAACAACACAGTAGTGTATGCACAAGCATGTCTCATTACAATTCATATTTTTGTCACAGTGTTTAATACACAAAATAGTTTATGAGCCATGGATTAGTTACATAGCTCATCTCAAAAGAGGACTGTCATACTGTGCACACACTACTGTGTTGTTACTTTGCTTCTGTCCCCCTTTTTTACTTTCTGTTTTAGAATAAACTTTGTTTTAACTACATGTGTGCCTACACTAGTGTAGTCTAATCATGCTACATTACTCTCTTGTTGTTGTGTGTCAACATTTACCATAGCGTTTAAGGGTGGGGTAGCTTGGACTCATATTCTTTCCTATATCTCTGTTATACACTCATGAGCCAGGCCCCCTGTGACCGAAAATGAGGGTTCACAGCCTATTTCTTGTTGACTGCATTTTTACCAGACAGGGGACCTTGTAATGAGGCTCTAGTCTGTAACATATTATTAAAAATTGGTAAAGGTTAGTCCCCACAATGCTGGTTTCTGTACATAGTGCCCACAAAATATCTAAAATGGGTCAGTATGTGTGTATAGTCTGGTATATTCGGCTATGCCATGTGTGTGCTACGTGGCTGATCTCTGCTACCCTATGCTATGGTTGCTATGCTCTACCCTGCTTTGAAAATAAAATACTGATTCTTAGGTTTGGAATGGCACACAATGTTATTTTCTGCTATGCCATGTCATACTAGCCTACAGGGAGACGTTGTGCAAAGCTGATTCTGTTGGGATCCATGTGCTTTGTTCCCAAATGCAGCTTTGGTAGAAATGTTAACTTGCAATTGTGCTTTTGATGTAAACCTTCCCTTTATATTTGTGCCCCCAAAATGTAATCCCCCTCCAGGCTTCAGTTGGGGCTTCCATTTCCTCCCCCACTTCATCTATGCCTAACCCTGTTCCACACTTGTGTTTTCCTTTCTTAGGTTCTTCTTTTTCGATTGCAGGCTGGTAACTAAATAGTCTTTTTGGCTTTAATGTAATATTGCTCCTTTTAATTTTTATTTTTTTTGTCCATTCTTTTATTTTATTTTCATTTTTATTTTGGAACCTGATGTCAGTTTTTGTTATACAGGCAATTTATATTGCATTACACCCTGGTATACTGTTGTTTCCTGTCATGTTGCTTCAATTAACGTCTTGTTGCTCTGTACAATGCTGACAAGAGCGTTGACGCAGCCAGAAGGCATCAGGTATTGTTAGGAACGATGTCCCTTTTGGCAAATTTCCTGCCGTAGTTTCTATGGACCCCCAATTGTTTTGCCTTGTTTTTTTTTTTTAACAAGGTTTATTTATTCTGCAGAAGTGTACAGAAATTGAAACATTTAAAGACTTATTCTTGAAGTCTCATACATTACATAGTAAACTAACCTGTTCTGACTTTTTGAGGTGAAGTTCACTTCACCTGCCTTTTGATCATTTGCTATAGAGAAACTGATCAGTCCTTCAGAGTATCAGTGTTGGGAACTATGTTTCCCTTTTATCTGTTAAATGTGTGTACATGTGTTCACATTACACACAACATCTTACAATGTAGTGCAAAAGGGAACATTTTTTGTATCACCCTAGTTTTTTATACTTGGATTTTTAGTTAGTTTTATAGGTGCCTAAAGACATGCTGGTGGCAGCAGGTACATGTTTAAAATGTTGGAACTATTAGCAGTGTGCACATTCATGTTTACCAAGTCTGGCTACTAAACGTGGCTAGTGCCCTAAAACTGCCATCCCACAAGATTTCCGCTTGTTCTTGGCCATATTGTAGTTTGACCTTCTTCCAGCCATTACATTCAGGAAATTGAAACCAATAGTTTTCCCTGATTGGATATCTACTGGCTGTTTGAATGGTGAAGATCCTTACCATTGGTGGGCTTGGACTTGCCTCCAGGCTGGATTCTGGATAAGAAGTGTACTCCTTCAGCCATATCTTTAGATCATTGTTGGAGCCAAGACTCCTCCGTAGATGAACAGCCACTGAAGATCCAAAGAAGACTCCCATCCCTTTGTGCATCTGGCCCTGTGAAGCCCTGTTGAACTACCTAATCTCCGAAGACCCTGGGTGGTGTTTCAGCCCTTGGACCAGTGGACCAGTGGGGCTAACAAGTCTCAATTCAGAAGCTCTGGCCAGAGCTCCTCTGATGTCCACTATATTGGATGATGGTCTCCCTCCAACATTTCCAGGTACTGTCTAGACATCTGTATTACCAGGCATCACTTAAAAAATATCCAAATAAATTAATAAATGATGTACATGAACAGTACTCATTTCACGAAAAGGTCCATAACAATGAAAAAAGACCTGCTAATTATCTGATAATAAGACTTTTCATGCATAACGGAACCTAGATTTCCATGATGTCCTTTCTTAACAGGACAAGGTACCTGAATCCCAGTCGGAAAAGGGTAAATAGGTTAGATGAGAGGCTTTCAGATGATCAGCAGTGGTCCAGCAATAGAAGCAAATTGTGAAATGAATCTCTTCTAATACCTCAATAGGGTTAAAAAGCATTTTTGTTACTTTTTAGTGATTGTGGAGTAAGGCGTTGGACTCTTTGCAGTTTACACTTCTGTGGCTGGACCATCATCTTCCCAACCTGGAATCTCAGGTACTTCAATTTAGACAGCACTAGGTGATACCCATTGGGAGTGACATTTAGTCCCGCCTTCTGGAACATCTGGGTCACTAAATACACATGGCACATGGGCTCTCTACAGGTGCGACTGTATATTTTGAAATCATCTTAGTAGGCATCGGCCTAAGCCAGGATCTGATCTATGAGACATTGGAAGGTTACTGGAGCAATGCTTAGTCCACATAGAAAGGATATAAACTAACATATTCTGTTTGCTGTTGAGAACACTGTTTACTGATTTCACGAGTATCCACTAGCTACGATGAAGACAGTGATATAGGATGAAGTTCTGATTTTCTTAATCATCCCATCAGTCATCACTCTGGGATAAGCATCGAAGTGGGAGGTATCATTGAACTTACATGGAGTCTGGATTTGATGATAGAAATCCTTCACTCTTCAAGGATCTCAGAGAAGAATAACCGAAACTGATCAATTAAGTCCCATAAATTGTGGTTTTGGTAGGGCTTCAGTCCTTCACAAACCCTTTTCCTGGCAATATTCTAGAGGGTCTCAGTTGTCAGGTTTATGTCTGCATGTGTCATTTTTACTTAGTTTTCACGGTCATTCTAGGCTTTCAACCAGTTAAAGGGGTGGATATGAGAGGGTTTCCTTCACTCAGGTTGTTGGACTCCAAAGTTGAGCTCATTCAGTAGCCCTCATACTAGGTATAGACTATGCCAAGTGCCCTTTGAGGTTGTGGTTCAACATAGGCATTGGGGGTCATTACGAGGTTGGAGGTAAGGGATTACCGGCACCGGTAAGGGTGCCGATGCCGGTAATCCCTTACCTCCGTATTCCGCGTTCCCTTTGCGGGTCGTACCTTACCTCCTGCTTTTAGCAGGAGTTAAGTACGTGACCCGCAAAGGTACCTCGGAGGTAATTACGGTACCGTAATTTATGGTGCCGTAATTACCTCCTTCCCCATTCCCATTGAGCCCTATGGGGCAGAAATGGGAATGGGGAAAGGCAAAAGGTGAATGGGGAATTACCGGTCCCTCCAACCCTGGAATGGACCGGTAATTATCCATTCACCATGCCAGATTTGGGACGGTTTCGGAGGCAACCATGGAGCTAATTACTCCATGGTTAGCTCCAAACCCGGAATGAGGCCCATTGTCAAGTACTTTGAACCTTGGAGGTATGCTTTACAATCATATAGGCCTATGCGATTCTCTTAATATTCCTTCAAATGCTTGTTGACCAATTCTCAAACCAACATCATTCTTAACTTCTTTTTTTGATAACATTTTTTAGCCCCACATACATTTTGGAGTTTTACCATTAATCAGTTCTAAAGGGCCCATGGCAGCAGATAATCCCAATTCTGTGTGTCTTCATTCAAAAGCTTTGCTGCAATATTTGTCAAGATCTGCTTGTTGCAGACGACAAAGCCATTAGTTTGTGACCAATACATGAAGGTATGGTGAGCTTTAAGTTGTAACAGGGTTTTTACTTCTTCTCTTAGGTGTGACATAAAAGTGGACTCCTGGTCTTTCTGGATTGCTTTAGCAATCTCGACCGTGGCAAGTTATGTAACACAATGTTCAATAATTTGTTTCATATTAATGGCCCTCATTACAGGTCTGGCAGAAACCGTGCCTCTAAAAATGGCAGGTAGCTGCTGAACCCGTAATGATTTACCACTGCCTGACTTGCCGGAATCATGGGGGGGTTATGACCCCGGCGTTCATTGAAGTCAGGCACCAGTAAATGTTAATTCCCATTCTCATTGAGTCCCATTGGACTCAATGAGAATGGGTATCACAGAAGCACCAGCACCATTAATAACGGTGCCGGCGCTTCGTCAAAGTCTGCGGGCAGGTGCCATTCTGCCCGCCAAGTCTGACCCTGGTGAGGGTACAGCACCCACCCGCAGACTCGCAGTTTGCCAGTCCGGAAACAACGGTGCCGGTAAGCTTACCGGCACCGTTGTTTCCAGACCGGCAAACTTGTAATGAGTGCCATTCTTAAGAAGACAGGCTTCTAGGTCTCTTGTGACACAATCGGCTGGTTCCATGTAATTTCATTGACACCCATTTTTACAACAGTTTTTTTTACATTGAGTTTTTGCTGAAAAAACTCATTGTCATTTCTTTACCTTATTTC
The DNA here is from genome assembly GCF_040938575.1 of Ambystoma mexicanum. Classification (NCBI taxonomy): domain Eukaryota; kingdom Metazoa; phylum Chordata; class Amphibia; order Caudata; family Ambystomatidae; genus Ambystoma; species Ambystoma mexicanum. The sequence continues at coordinate 465,667,648 of NC_090938.1, read as the reverse complement.
TGGGGTGCTCCCGCCCAAGCCCCCTGTCCTCTACCTATTTTGTGTTATTCCCGACGCACCCTATCCTTTATATGCCCTTTATATGCCCTTTCCCACCCCCTAAAAAAACGTGAAATGTTTTTCGGAATACTGCACATTTAAGAACTCACTTACTCATAACTGAAGGACAGGCATGTCCTGTTAATTGGAGTATTGAAGGTCAGGCAAACTCAGCCCTAACCACACACCTGCAGCCCATTGATACAACACATGTGTATAAAAGGATGCTGCTGAAACATCAGGCAGAGAAGCAGTTGGGAGAGCAGAAGGGAGGCTGCATGGCTGAGACCAGCAGGGGATAGCTTCTCAGTCTCAATCCAGGTTCTGCTGTCCAGACAATTGAATCCAAGGTGCACAGTGCAGCAGAGAGTGGTGGAAAAGCCCCCAAATAAAATAAACAAAATGTTAAAAAAGTGCAGTGAAATTTTTAAGTAATTACTTTGAAGTAAGTTACTTAAAAGTGATTACTGTTGTGGAAATTACATGTAACCCTTCTTGTTACTTCTTCCCTTTACCTCTTTTGTTACTTCCACCTCCTCCTTACTTATCATTCTTCTCACCACCTCTGTTACTTCTACTTCCTCCTCATTTCTTCGGCCCGTCAGTTTCCTGTTACTGTCCCCTGCTCCTGAGCTTCTTCTTTCCATCTCGTCTTTTCCTTACACCTCTTTTTCCTTCGTTCACCTTACACATCTTTTGTTGTATTCTGTCCTTCTCCCTCTTTCACCACCGGTCACCTCTTAACCTTCACTGTATGTTCACTTGTATTCTCCTCTGCCAAGGCCCTGTCACTATTTACTTTGACTTCCGAGATCTCATGCCCTCCTACTCCGGAGGATAACTCAGGGGCAACGTGCTCATCTTGGAAACAAGACGACACAGAGCACCACAGGTTCAATCCCCGGTTCTGTGCTTTGAAACCTCTGGGTATTAAGCGGTTATAAATATCATATCATACTGAAGTGAAGGCATTTATTTGGGAACAAGACCCTCCTCCCCACCATCCCAGCCCCTGACTGGGTCTAATGAAATGGGTTGCACCTGGGGTTGTAAAATGGGCAAAGCAGCTGACTAATGGCCCACGTCTGTTACACCTGTGTATACTACTTGACACACAAATGAATTGGTAAACTGCAAGTTTATTCAGGGGCAAATGTGGTATTGGTGCCCTGGTCAGTCTGGGTAAGTGAGACTTTCAGTATCTCTCTTTGGGCTCTTTTACTCAGGAGTTTGCAGAATGCAAACTCAACTGCAGCAGTTATTGGCCGCCTCGGCATATCACGTGAGGGCATGTCTTCCACCAGTGGCTCAGCTGAGGAAGGAAGACCCTTTTGAATATCCTAGTGGACATGAAGGCAGTAGGACGCTGGCAGCCTTGACACTAGCCTTGACTTGCAACAGGTCTTGTGGTCTCTTAAAGGGGCCGGCCATGCCTACTAATCCCACCTGAGGGTATACAATGTTCTTAATTTTAACATCACCACAGGTCAGGTGTACTCCAGTCTTGGGGATGCTCTTGGGAGATTTAACTGGGTGGACCTTTCTTACCGGGTCTCCAGGGTTATCTGTTGGGTGACTGTCCCCTCCCAAGTGACAGTGACCAAGAGAGGTTGCCCAGTAGATACTCTCCGTACCACCCCTGGTGTATCATCTACTGGTCTGAGCAGGTACCCAGCCCCCTTGTTTACCCACTTGACCCCCTTGTTTACCCACTTGATGGTCCCTAGAGTCAGGGAGGAGTTTTCATCACACATCGTATTCTGGTCTTTCCACTATTCACTTCCTCCACCCTTTACTTCTGCATCTCTAATGTTGTATTGTGACAGGATAAGGAACCTGACCGTGTCGATAGGCGAAAGATAACCCTCTCAACTTGGTGCAGGAGGCCTACCAGGGTATCTGCCAGAACGTTATTGCTAAGTAGTGTGGGTCAGGAGTTTTTGCATGGGATTTGTTCCCCATATTTCAATTGTGTCTCACAACTGATTCATGTTTTTCTGGTCAATCGAGTGTGAATCCACGGGCCACATCTTTAAAAGTGTTGCCCACCACGATGACCCCCACAGTATCCCTGTATTGGCTGTCACAGGTCCCTTGATCTTACCGTGAACTTAACCAAAGCTGAATGGCCACTGACACAAAGCTGCAGGCTGTCACAGTCCTTGCTGGTCCATCACGCCCCACTGCCATTTCCAGAGTTTAGCTGACACAGCACACCCAGGTAGCACATTCTGGCTGCAAGTCCTCAGGGTATGCTTGTTTTTTTCAAAGTGCTTTCATTCATTATTGACTGCCACAGTCTAACCAGAATTTGGTGGGGTTTAGTGATTTGGTTTACAAAGGGGTCACACAAATGGATACTGTGGGACAGGTTAACATGGGATGGTTCAGGTGAATAAATGAACACTACAGGTTTGAGATGAGCTTGAGAATTTGGGGGACCCTCCATGTAGAAGCTATAAGCCCTACATCACATAGAGGGTGCTGGAATCTGGCCCCCATAGCCTCCAAAGCACTGCTTACTAACCCCAAACATGGCACTTCATCACAGCAGTAAACAAGCATTGGCAATGCCAACATGTTGGGCTTTTGTGTAGATAAGGGAAAGGCACTTGAGGGGCACAGCTGTAATAGTATTTATTGACTGGCCATTGATGGTGGCAGGTGAAAAATGGTGTGAGTACCTGCCCATCTTCTAGCAGTGCCTGTCAAATGTCTAATGCTTATACATTAGGGAAAACTGTTGGCTTTGCCACTGCTTGCTTTTAAAAGAACTTCAGTGAAGGACACGCATAGTATTATATAAATCGAGTTGTTGAAGGCAGACCTGGTTAAGACATTTATTTATTTTTTGTGGGATTTATAACATGCTAAAGCAGAACGAACTGCATCTAAGTACATGTGGTTACTTAGTGAAGGACCGTTCAAATCCATTAGGCTCAACAAATCCCTTTAAGCATTAAAAGCCTGAATATGATTCCAGTTAATTAAACAAATGTTTTAGTGCTTTCCCGAAAATTCTACTAAATGCTACGAATGTCCAATAGCTGTGAGTTTCATAGTGTGGGACCGTAAACTGAAAAACACCTAATATCCCTAAATATGAATCTAGCAGGTGGGTTCACTAACATATTTTTCTCAGGGGATCGTAAGGAACGAGTGGGCACATAGCGAGTGAATTTCTCAGAGAGATATTGAGGGGTGATTGTCTACACATTTGAAAAGCAAACAAAGGATCTTAAATTCGATCCTCTTCTTGATGGGCAGCCAGTGCATAGATCTCCTCTTAGACGTGATAAAGAGTTGTTGAGACTCCCAAGGCCGAGTATGTTCATCCTTTTTGCATAGACTTGCATAACAGCCTGGCAGTTAAGGGGTTAAATCTAAGGTGTAGTGCCGCGTTCTCGCTCTCTGTAGCCGACTCAATTGTCTCTCTGGAATACACGTGAGCAGGCTGGCAAACCAGTGTAATCCAGTCTGGAGTTGATCAGAGCGCCCACACTGGCGCATGATCTGTCTGGGGGGGAAGGGGGAAGGAAGTACCAGCAACAGTAGGCCAAGCGAATAAAACACAAATTGCACCTTGACTCCAACGTGACATTCGCTGCAAGATTGGACTGCCAAAATGCAGCACAAACTCTTTATTTTTAACATGAAAGTCATTTGTGACCCATGGATACAGGGTGGTGGTGGACATTTGGCTTGAACCCGTAGGAGATGTTTAGGACCGAATAAACCCACCTCTGTTTGGTAGGGTTCAATTAAAGGCGGTTCATTTATATTACATTTTATTACACATTTTAATTACACCAGTAGCTGTTTACAGATCCAATTAAGTTGTTAACTCTCAGAAGACTGCTTTGAAAAAAACACTGGCAGGCTCTAAAGGCAAGGTTTGATGGTAAGCCTTGATTAAAGTGAGCTCAAAGAGTTCCCATGAGGAGGTGTTTTGGGCGGGAGGGCCAGGAACTGGGTAGGAATGGCCATAGGGATTAGCATGGTCATGGGCAGTTAAAGGGTGGGCATATAACCAAACAACACCTGCTAGCTTTGTGCCCCTCCTCATATGCCATTTCTTCTTCGCTGTACTTTAATCAATTAGTTTCAGTTTATAGGTGGTGCTAAAACGCCACCTAATAGTCCAAACTAAAAAAACTATGAACTCAGTTTGAGGCAAACATCCTGCAGCGCTTTGAGGTTGAAAGACTGCATGCAGAGTGAAGCATGATCTGCGTGAACTGACTTGCTACGTAAGCAATATGCTTCTAGTTATTTGTGAGGATGGGAGATTTTCAATATGTAAGGGCATCGGCCATTAAATAATGGGGCTCATTACGACCCTGCTGGTCCGGAAAGAACGGTGGTGGTAAAAACGCTGCCACCATTCTTTCCAGACAGGCTGATTCAGAGTCCTGCAGGCGGGAGGAGTCACTCCCGCCAGGTCTGACCTGGCGGGAGCAACGCCACCCACCTGCAGGTGCAAATGGAAACACTGTCTCCGTCATAGACAGAACCAGTGTTTCCATTCTCCCCATCCCCATGGAGTCCTATGGGGACTTACAGAATTCCGCCTCCGGAATTCCCGGGTCACCGGGGTCGCAATGCCCCGGTAATTCTGGGAATCACGGAGGTGGAATGGTTACTGCCAGACTCATAATGAGGACCAATGTCTCTTATTCAAATAGCCCACTTGCATAAGTGTTGGTACGTGAAAAACTGTGGGCTAGTGGTAGCAATGCACAAGCTTCAGTATGTATACATTCACCACTTAGACCTATACTAAATAAATCAAAACAAGTTAATGCTCATACAACAAATAAATGAAAATCATTCATTACTATTTTTGTCTTAGCATTGCTTCTAAAGGAGTGTGGGATATTGAGCATCAACACTGCTTAGGGGAATAGTAAGCATTTCATTGAAGGAAAAAGGGGTGCGCACCTTTATTTCTAAGTGCTACAGCCAAGGGGTGCTGCTATCTCAGCAAACAGCCACATCAAAGCCTGACTCAGGACAAGAGCATTGTTGGTAGATTTAAAGTTGGGAAGTCTCTGATATTCCTGCTATTCTGGGCCGGGAAGATAGTTCAGGGGCAACACACTCACCTTTGAAGCAAGACAAAGCAGAGAAACACAGGTTCAATCCCCGGTCCATGCTTAGAAACCTCTTTACAATTTTAGCCTGCTGAATCCACTTATAGTTATGTTCCCATTGTATAAGAAACCCATTAGAGTACTGTCAATGTTTGTTAAAAAGAAACATCAGGGCAAAGAATTGTCCACATACTGGGGATAAAATACAAGGGGAATGATCATCATCTAACCTGACCCAGCGTGTTAACTTCAGCCGTGACCAGCACTTTGGGCATTGTTAGGAGTATGATGGTAAGTGGCAGTAATTCTGTTACCGCCACTTTACCACTGCACTACTGCATCCCTGTTCTACGAGTTTTGGTGTAAATTGGGTGATGTACCTCCAGCAAAAACCTGGGGGTATATCATCTACCATACTACCATCAATATTGTGAATTTCCGCAGTAGAATTACTGCTCTGAGGAATTCTGAAACATTCCCTGTGGAGTTCAGTGGACTCTAAAAATGGGGACTAACACCACAGTGCCACCCCTTGTAACCCTGTGGTAAGTCCACGGGACTGAGAGGCGACAATGGATTTTGTCTGAATATCGGCAGATTTACTGACAATTTAATGCCAAACTTGTAATGAGGCGAAAGTTTCCACCTACGCATGGGATCAATGTATTTATCGTTGGTATTCAGAAACACTCAGTGACAAATTGAACTACTTAACATATCTACTTTCAGAGATCTTTAGATCATACACTCTTGAGTATTACTCATTACGATGTTGCCGCTTGGGTAAAAAGTGGAGGTAACAGAATTCCAAACAGGTTCAACGCATTGCCAAACAACAAGTTAGCTAGAGGTATTTCCTCCACTTGGCCTACAGAAAATGGAGGAATTACCTCAGGTGGAATTACCACTGGTGGAATTACCACTGGTGGGAAATTCCTAGAAACCCCAATGGAGGCCTCTGAGACTCCCAAATGGGGGATTACAACACGTCGGAATATGGAGGATATACATCCGGTTCCAAGGAGGTAACGCAGTAGTAATGGTAATTCGCTATTGCAGATTTAACATGGTGAATTTGCCAAACCCAGAATAAAAAAACAACCACGGAGAGTGAAAAAAAAGGTCAGATTCTGTCCTTGGTCCCTCAAACACAATCACCTCAACTTCAAGAAAGCCTTCAAAACTATCCAATGAGCCATTTACACAATTGAAAGCAAGAGGTCAGTGTACAGTCAACCAATTTATCAAGCAGGAGTCAATACTAAGTGACTGTTCAAGGAGAAGGCACTAGTTGCCTCCTGTGTTAAGGGGTCTCCACAGATGAATCCGAGACCCCGGGCACGTGCACTCTGATTGTATATTCTTTGCAAAACTCCAACTTTTCTCGCTTGATGTATCTCGAAAAACGTAATTGTGTTATCGTCAGGGCTGTCAGCTTACAATTAGCTTTCTTATTTAAAAACCTAACTATTCTAATTTATTCATCAAAGTCTATTTCAGCTGTACCGCGGCGTCCCTGTTCCCCTGGGGTGTTGACGTGATGAGCTGCCGCAGAAGACTGCGTGGAAAATGGTTTATGTAACAGCAAAAGAGAGCATGCATGCCAAAACAAGATGAACTCTGCACCCCCAAACTGCTGCACTCTGGGGGCCCACACATCTGAATTTGGAGATACCTCCACCTCCCAGTTGCAGAGGCAATGCATGCCTATGTACCTCATGCATAGGCATGTTGACTCCTGTGGATGCCTGACTGCTCACCGCCTCGAGGGGGTGAAGTTGGGCAAGGCAACGGGTGGTGCAGGTCTTGACATGTGCTTCAGAGGCCTGGGTTTCATTGACACACACGCACCTTATGACTCTCTCTCTCTCCCTACTGACTTGAACTACGGTTCCCGAGGGCGTTCAACCCACCAGCGCCTTGAGATCATACCAATGGTACATAAGGCGCTATATAAATGCAAAGTAACATAACATTTTAGGCCAGCGCTGAGAATTACGCTCCACAGCTACATTCAGAGATTTGCCTGCTTCAAAATGTTCTTCCTTTAGCAAAACCTACGCTGTTCTCAAGTGTGTGCCGGCAAATTCAAGCCCTTATTAGGTTATCATACTTACATGCGGAAAAACATATGCAAAGCAGATACATGCAGACAGCCAGTTTAGCTGCAAAGCGGTTAACTGCAGACAGCCAGTTTAGCTGCAAAGCAGATACGTGCGGACTGCCAGTTTAGCCAATTTCTTTTTCTACTATAACACTTATATGCTGCTGTGACTCCAGAATTCTCTTTGCTCTTTCTGTTCAAGTACTTACCTGTGTGAAATGCATTGGATAGTTTGCGGCTGACATGGAAAGGTGGGTGCACCACACCTGGGCTTCTGTGGGAGACATCAAGGCAAGTCGGAAAAAAGAGATACTAGTTTGAATGAAAAGCAAGCGCACAGTAATAGCTATCCATACAGGTCCACGCAATCCCTGCTAATTTGGGAGAAGAGTCTAAGGTACAGGAAATGGTGGAAGTTGTAAACCACAATGCAAGCCTCTGGCCAAGGACCAACAATAATCAGAGGGCCAAGAAGAAGCAGCAAGATGAAAACTGGGATAGCCCAAGCAGATAAATCCATCCAGCAGTAATAGACTGATGGGTTTTTAGGCCACTCTAGTAGATGTTAGCGGTAAGCACCGAAGGATTGAAGAAGATGCAGGCCAGCATTCACAATCTGACACCAATGCCTGCTACAGAGACCGGGGAACCGGGAGGAGAGTGCACCAGCACCATGACAGAGGAACCAAAGAAAGAATGACATAACTGATTGCTTGCCATGAGAGACTGGCAATGAGTAGATGGTGCATGAGGTAGCAGGGGGATGAGACCAAGCAGTGAGACAATGGGCAGGAAGGTAAGGGAAGTTGAGTATCATTCCTCCTACAAGGGAACATCTGGTTAGCTGTAGTTTAGGTTAGGTCAACCTGAGAGCTTCCTGGATTGGAAGAAAGGGAGCAAAATTAGAGGCCTAGATTAATGACTAAACAAACTGTGAAAGGATTGTACAGAGAAAAATAAAATGAATGAGATATTGCGTTTCCAGAGGACAGGACTAGGCTGCAATTTGCACACCTTAGGTTGCAAATTAGGGACTGTTTTCCAAATAGAGAAGAGGGACTGAATGGTGGAATGAGTAGAATAGACTAAGGGCCTCATGACGGGTTTGGTGGTCATTTGGTGGTAAATCTGCTGAATTACTGCCAAGCTTAATAACAGTTACCACTACTTGGTCCTGTGGAGTTACCTCAGGATCACAAGTAGTGAAAAATCCCCCTTTTTGGAGTCGATAGGACTCTATGGGGATCTTTGTTGGATTTACCCGTGCTGAAATTACTGTGCGGTAAATCTGCCAATTTTTGGCAGTAAGGAGGAAGATTTACCCCCAACTTTTTTGATGGAGGTAAATCTTCCTCCTTACCACCAAACTCATAGTTTATTTATTTATTTATTTGCCACCCCGTAAATCAGTCTACCACATTATTCCACTTCAGAGAGATATTGGTCGAAGAGACTGCAAACATTGTTCGTAAGTTCAAAGCTTCAAGATGCAAAGCCGACAATTGTGCTGCTCCTATCATCAAAGGCAGTTTGGACATCCCAGCCCCCTTCATCACCAGTTTCATTAATGCCTCCTTCATAGCAAACTCTGTTCCTAACAGCTTGAAAGAATCTTGGGTCCTCCCACTACTCAATAAACCCAACTTAGATTGTGCTGCCCCCAACAACTACCGGACAATCAGTACTGTACCTTTCCTGCTAAAGATCCTGGACAGAGCAGTCTGCAATCAAATACAACCCTTCCTGGAATCAAACCAAATCTCAGGGAAACACCAATCGGAGTTGTAACCGGTCATGGAACCGAATCTGCACTATTAAACTTGAAAAATCAACTGGATAATTTCTCCTTGCTTATCGGCTGCCTTCGCCCTGGTTGACCACAGAACTCTATGTCCCCACCTTATTACAACAGCTAGCTTCTGTGAGGAAGCTATGACCTGGATTGCAGAGTCTTCTTGAACCTGGTGAATGCCCCAGCCGAACCTATACCTGGTGGTGTCCCGCATTGTTCATGTGTCTCCCCTACCCTCTATAACATTTTGCCCAAACACCTCTTTGACCTGCTGGATGACCTCGGCATAGTTTACACCAACTATGCCAACGACACACAAATCCTCCTCCCCCTGTCAGGGTCATATGAGAAAGACACCATGTTGATTAAAAACATCTACACCACCATCCAGACCTGGATGGCCATGAATAATCTCTGCCTAAACGATGACAAGATGGGAATACTGGTAGTGATTTCTCTGGCAATGCTGAAAAACCAACCCCCCTCTTATTCATCATTCCTCATTGATGGCATCAAAATCCCTTCTGTGAAAACTCTTTGAGTATACCTTGATGCCACCCTCTCACTGATTAAAGAAGTTAATGCCATTGCTTCGTCAGCAGCACATACAGCCAAACTTCTCAACGCAGCTAGACAATACCTCTCACCGGCTAAGTTGTCTGACCACTGCAAGATCAATAACTGGAGCAAGACTTGACTACTGCAATGCCCTTTTTGCAGGCACATCAAAGAAGAACATATGTAAAATGCAGGTAATCCAAAACAATGCGCTAATGCTCCGCACTTAACATTGCCAAAAGAGACCATATTTCAGCAGCAAGAAAAAGGGCGCACTGGCTCCCTATACAGGAAATGATTAACTTCAAAATCCTGACAATCACTCACAAACGCCTTCAAAGCACAGCACCTGGATACCTAGCCCAAAAAAGTGTCAAAGCCAATCCTACCAGACTGGTCAGAGCCCCCCACACCCAACGCATCATTCCACCGAAATACAAGCGTGCTAGAGGAGGAGGGGAGAGTTTCCCCTCCATAGCGACATCTCAATGGAATGCCCCTCCGCCCATTGCTAAGAGCTCAAAATTCTCATTCGGCATTTAAGAAATCTTTAAAAGCGTGGCTCTTTGCCTAAACGTTGCCGTGGCAGTCTAATTACTTCAGAAATGACAAGGTCCTCCTTATATCTGCTTCATGCCTCCTCTTTCTCTTTTCTCCCAAATCATAAATGTTCAAGTTAAGTATATGTACCATGTAACTGGTTCGCAACAGTGCCTTGATGCCTCTGGGCTTACGCACTTTACAAATGCAAATAAATAAAATAAATAAATACATTTTATTTGTAAAGCGCTGGAGCTAGGCCCTTAGGCAAGGGATGCAGGACTTTACAAACACCAAGAAAACACAGAAAGATGTACACAATCAGATGTGAAAATCAAGGGCAAATCATTCAAATAGGATAGTCTTCAGCGTATGCTTGAACGATGGCAGGGAGGAACAAGATCTTAAGTCAGGAAGAAGTGCATTCCAAAGGCGAGAGGCTGCCATAGGGAAGCAGCCTTCCGATACCATAGTCAGTTTGACTTTTGAAGTCAGAAGGGGTCTCGAATTGTTGGATTGTAATGTGTGTCTGCCAGGAAGCTATCCCAGCATAGATGACAGGTAGGCTGGGCTCTTGCCAAAAAGAATGCAAACTCAACTGCAGCAGTTAATGCCCGCCTCATATCACGTGAGGGCATGTCTTCCACCAGTGGCTCAGCTGAGGAAGGAAGACCCTTTGAATATCCTAGTGGACATGAAGGCAATAGGACGCTGGCAGCCTTGACACTAGCCTTGACTTGCAACAGGTCTTGTGGTCTCTTAAAGGGGCCGGCCATGCCTACTAATCCCACCTGAGGGTATACAATGTTCTTAATTTTAACATCACCACAGGTCAGGTGTACTCCAGTCTTGGGGATGCTCTTGGGAGATTTAACTGGGTGGACCTTTCTTACCGGGTCTCCAGGGTTATCTGTTGGGTGACTGTCCCCTCCCAAGGGACAGTGACCAAGAGAGGTTGCCCAGTAGATACTCTCCGTACCACCCCTGGTGCATTATCTACTGGTCTGAGCAGGTACCCAGCCCCCTTGTTTACCCACTTGATGGTCCCTAGAGTCCGGGAGGAGTTTTCATCACACATCTTATTCTGGTCTTTCCACTATTCACTTCCTCCACCCTTTACTTCTGCATCTCTAATGTTGTATTGTGACAGGATAAGGAACCTGACCGTGTCAATAGGGGAAAGATAACCCTCTCAACTTGGTGCAGGAGGCCTACCAGGGTATCTGCCAGAACGTTATTGCTAAGTAGTGTGGGTCAGGAGTTTTTGCATGGGATTTGTTCCCCATATTTCAATTGTGTCTCACAACTGATTCATGTTTTTCTGGTCAATCGAGTGTGAATCCACAGGCCACATCCTTAAAAGTGTTGCCCACCACGATGACCCCCACAGTATCCCTGTATTGGCTGTCACAGGTCCCTTGATCTTTCCGTGAACTTAACCAAAGCTGAATGGCCACTGACACAAAGCTGCAGGGTGTCACAGTCCTTGCTGGTCCATCACGCCCCACTGCCATTTCCAGAGTTCAGCTGACACAGCACACCCAGGTAGCACATTCTGGCTGCAAGTCCTCAGGGTATGCTTGTTTTTTTCAAAGTGCTTTCATTCATTATTGACTGCCACAGTCTAACCAGAATTTGGTGGGGTTTAGTGATTTGGTTTACAAAGGGGTCACACAAATGGATACTGTGGGACAGGTTAACATGGGATGATTCAGGTGAATAAATGAACACTACAGGTTTGAGATGAGCTTGAGAATTTGGGGGACCCTCCATGTAGAAGCTATAGGCCCTACATCACATAGAGGGTGCTGGAACCTGGCCCCCATAGCCTCCAAAGCACTGCTTACTAACCCCAAACATGGCACTTCATCACAGCAGTAAACAAGCATTGGCAATGCCAACATGATGGGCTTTTGTGTAGATAAGGGAAAGGCACTTGAGGGGCACAGCTGTAATAGTATTTATTGACTGGCCATTGATGGTGGCAGGTGAAAAATGGTGTGAGTACCTGCCCATCTTCTAGCAGTGCCTGTCAAATGTCTAATGCTTATACATTAGGCAAAACTGTAGGCTTTGCTACTGCTTGCTTTTAACAGAACTTCAGTGAAGGACACGCATAGTATTATATAAATCGAGTTGTTGAAGGCAGACCTGGTTAAGACATTTATTTATTTTTTGTGGGATTTATAACATGCTAAAGCAGAACGAACTGCATCTAAGTGCATGTGGTTACTTAGTGAAGGACCGCTCAAATCCATTTGGCTCAACAAATCCCTTTAAGCATTAAAAGCCTGAATATGATTCCAGTTAATTAAACAAATGTTTTAGTGCTTTCCCGAAAATTCTACTAAATGCTACGAATGTCCAATAGCTGTGAGTTTCATAGTCTGGGACCTTAAACTGAAAAACACCTAATATCCCTAAATATGAATTTAGCAGGTGGGTTCACTAACATATTTTTCTCAGGGGATCGTAAGGAACGAGTGGGCACATAGCGAGTGAATTTCTCAGAGAGATATTAAGGGGTGATTGTCTACACATTTGGAAAGCAAACAAAGGATCTTAAATTCGATCCTCTTCTTGATGGTCAGCCAGTGCATAGATCTCCTCGGAGACGTGATCATGAGTTGTTGAGACTCCCAAGGCCGAGTATGTTCATCCTTTTTGCATAGACTTGCATAACAGCCTGGCAGTTAAGGGGTTAAATCTAAGGTGTAGTGCCGCGTTCTGCCTCTCTGTAGCCGACTCAATTGTCTCTCTGGAATACACGTGAGCAGGCTGGCAAACCAGTGTAATCCAGTCTGGAGTTGATCAGAGCGCCTACACTGGCGCATGACCTGTCTGGGGGGGAAGGGGGAAGGAAGTACCAGCAACAGTAGGCCAAGCGAATAAAACACAAATTGCACCTTGACTCCAACGTGACATTCGCTGCAAGATTGGACTGCCAAATGCAGCACAAACTCTTTATTTTTAACATGAAAGTCATTTGTGACCCAGGGATACAGGGTGGTGGAGGAAATTTGACTTGAACCCGTAGGAGATGTTTAGGACCGAATAAACCCACCTCTGTTTGGTAGGGTTCAATTAAAGGCGGTTCATTTATATTACATTTTATTACACATTTTAATTACACCAGTAGCTGTTTACAGATCCAATTAAGTTGTTAACTCTCAGAAGACTGCTTTGAAAAAAACACTGGCAGGCACTAAAGGCAAGGTTTGATGGTAAGCCTTGATTAAAGTGAGCTCAAAGAGTTCCCATGAGGAGGTGTTTTGGGCGGGAGGGCCAGGAACTGGGTAGGAATGGCCATAGGGATTAGCATGGTCATGGGCAGTTAATGGGTGGGCATATAACCAAACAACACCTGCAAGCTTTGTGCCCCTCCTCATATGCCATTTCTTCTTCGCTGTACTTTAATCAATTAGTTTCAGTTTATAGGTGGTGCTAAAACGCCACCTAATAGTCCAAACTAAAAATACTATGAACTCAGTTTGAGGCAAACATCCTGCAGCACTGTGAGGTTGAAAGACTGCATGCAGAGTGAAGCATGATCTGCGTGAACTGACTTGCTACGTAAGCAATATGCTTCTAGTTATTTGTGAGGATGGGAGATTTGCAATATGTAAGTGCATCGGCCATTAAATAATGGGGCTCATTACGACCCTGCTGGTCCGGAAAGAACGGTGGTGGTAAAAACGCTGCCACCATTCTTTCCAGACAGGCTGATTCAGAGTCCTGCAGGCGGGAGGAGTCACTCCCGCCAGGTCTGACCTGGCGGGAGCAACGCCACCCACCTGCAGGTGCAAATGGAAACACTGTCTCCGTCATAGACGGAACCAGTGTTTCCATTCTCCCCATCCCCATGGAGTCCTATGGGGACTTACAGAATTCCGCCTCCGGAATTCCCGGGTCACCGGGGTCGCAATGCCCCGGTAATTCTGGGAATCACGGAGGTGGAATGGTTACTGCCAGACTCATAATGAGGACCAATGTCTCTTATTCAAATAGCCCACTTGCATAAGTGTTGGTACGTGAAAAACTGTGGGCTAGTGGTAGCAATGCACAAGCTTCAGTATGTATACATTCACCACTTAGACCTATACTAAATAAATCAAAACAAGTTAATGCTCATACAACAAATAAATGAAAATCATTCATTACTATTTTTGTCTTAGCATTGCTTCTAAAGGAGTGTGGGATATTGAGCATCAACACTGCTTAGGGGAATAGTAAGCATTTCATTGAAGGAAAAAGGGGCGCTCACCTTTATTTCTAAGTGCTACAACCAAGGGGTGCTGCTATCTCAGCAAACAGCCACATCAAAGCCTGACTCAGGACAAGAGCATTGTTGGTAGATTTAAAGTTGGGAAGTCTCTGATATTCCTGCTATTCTGGGCCGGGAAGATAGTTCAGGGGCAACACACTCACCTTTGAAGCAAGACAACGCAGAGAAACACAGGTTCAATCCCCGGTCCATGCTTAGGAACCTCTTTACAATTTTAGCCTGCTGAATCCACTTATAGTTATGTTCCCAGTGTATAAGAAACCCATTAGAGTACTGTCAATGTTTGTTAAAAAGAAACATCAGGGCAAAGAATTGTCCACATACTGGGGATAAAATACAAGGGGAATGATCATCATCTAACCTGACCCAGCGTGTTAACTTCAGCCGTGACCAGCACTTTGGGCATTGTTAGGAGTATGATGGTAAGTGGCAGTAATTCTGTTACCGCCACTTTACCACTGCATTACTGCATCTCTGTTCTACGAGTTTTGGTGTAAATTGGGTGATGTACCTCCAGCAAAAACCTGGGGGTATATCATCTACCATACTACCATCAATATTGTGAATTTCCGCAGTAGAATTAATGCTCTGAGGAATTCTGAAAAATTCCCTGTGGAGTTCAGTGGACTCTAAAAATGGGGACTAACACCACAGTGCCACCCCTTGTAACCCTGTGGTAAGTCCACGGGACTGAGAGGCGATAATGGATTTTGTCTGAATATCGGCAGATTTACTGACAATTTAATGCCAAACTTGTAATGAGGCGAAAAGTTTCCACCTATGCATGGGATCATTGTATTTATCGTTGGTATTCAGAAACACTCAGTGACAAATTGATCTACTTAACATATCTACTTTCAGAGATCTTTAGATCATACACTCTTGAGTATTACTCATTACGATGTTGCCGCTTGGGTAAAAAGTGGAGGTAACAGAATTCCAAACAGGTTCAACGCATTGCCAAACAACAAGTTAGCTTGAGGTATTTCCTCCACTTGGCCTACAGAAAATGGAGGAATTACCTCAGGTGGAATTACCACTGGTGGAATTACCACTGGTGGGAAATTCCTAGAAACCCCAATGGAGGCCTCTGAGACTCCCAAATGGGGGATTACAACACCTCGGAATATGGAGGATATACATCCGGTTCCAAGGAGGTAACGCAGTAGTAATGGTAATTCGCTATTGCAGATTTAACATGGTGAATTTGCCAAACCCAGACAAAAAAAACAAACACGGACAGTGAAAGAAAAGGTCAGATTCTGTCCTTGGTCCCTCAAACACAATCACCTCAACTTCAAGAAAGCCTTCAAAACTATCCAATGAGCCATTTACACAATTGAAAGCAAGAGGTCAGTGTACAGTCAACCAATTTATCAAGCAGGAGTCAATACTAAGTGACTGTTCAAGGAGAAGGCACTAGTTGCCTCCTGTGTTAAGGGGTCTCCACAGATGAATCCGAGACCCCGGGCACGTGCACTCTGATTGTATATTCTTTGCAAAACTCCAACTTTTCTCGCTTGATGTATCTCGAAAAACGTAATTGTGTTATCGTCAGGGCTGTCAGCTTACAATTAGCTTTCTTATTTAAAAACCTAACTATTCTAATTTATTCATCAAAGTCTATTTCAGCTGTACCGCTGCGTCCCTGTTCCCCTGGGGTGTTGACGTGATGAGCTGCGGCAGAAGACTGCGTGGAAAATGGTTTATGTAACAGCAAAAGAGAGCATGCATGCCAAAACAAGATGAACTCTGCACCCCCAAACTGCTGCACTCTGGGCGCCCACACATCTGAATATGGAGATACCTCCACCTCCCAGTTGCAGAGGCAATGCATGCCCACGTACCTCATGCATAGGCATGTTGACTCCTGTGGATGCCTGACTGCTCACCGCCTCGAGGGGGTGAAGTTGGGCAAGGCAACGGGTGGTGCAGGTCTTGACATGTGCTTCAGAGGCCTGGGTTTCATTGACACACACGCACCTTATGACTCTCTCTCTCTCTCTACTGACTTGAACTACGGTTCCCGAGGGCGTTCAACCCACCAGCGCCTTGAGATCATACCAATGGTGCATAAGGCGCTATATAAATGCAAAGTAACATAACATAACATTTTAGGCCAGCGCTGAGAATTACGCTCCACAGCTGCATTCAGAGATTTGCCTGTTTCAAAATGTTCTTCCTTTAGCAAAACCTACGCTGTTCTCAAGTGTGTGCCGGCAAATTCAAGCCCATATTAGGTTATCATACTTACATGCAGAAAAACATATGCAAAGCAGATACATGCAGACAGCCAGTTTAGCTGCAAAGCAGATACATGCGGACAGCCAGTTTAGCCAATTTCTTTTTCTACTATAACACTTATATGCTGCTGTGACTCCAGAATTCTCTTTGCTCTTTCTGTTCAAGTACTTACCTGTGTGTGCTGCATTGGATAGTTTGCGGCTGACATGGAAAGGTGGGTGCACCACACCTGGGCTTCTGTGGGAGACATCAAGGCAAGTCGGAAAAAAGAGATACTTGTTTGAATGAAAAGCAAGCGCACAGTAATAGCTATCCATACAGGTCCACGCAATACCTGCTAATTTGGGAGAAGAGTCTAAGGTACAGGAAATGGTGGAAGTTGTAAACCACAATGCAAGCCTCTGGCCAAGGGCCAACAATAATCAGAGGGCCAAGAAGAAGCAGCAAGATGAAAACTGGGATAGCCCAAGCAGATAAATCCATCCAGCAGTAATAGCCTGATGGGTTTTTAGGCCACTCTAGTAGATGTTAGAGGTAAGCACCGAAGGATTGAAGAAGATGCAGGCCAGCATTCACAATCTGACACCAATGCCTGCTACAGAGACCGGGGAACCGGGAGGAGAGTGCACCAGCACCATGACAGAGGAACCAAAGAAAGAATGACAGAACTGATTGCTTGCCATGAGAGACTGGCAATGAGTAGATGGTGCATGAGGTAGCAGGGGGATGAGACCAAGCAGTGAGACAATGGGCAGGAAGGTAAGGGAAGTTGAGTATCATTCCTCCTACAAGGGAACATCTGGTTAGCTGTAGTTTAGGTTAGGTCAACCTGAGAGCTTCCTGGATTGGAAGAAAGGGAGCAAAATTAGAGGCCTAGATTAATGACCAAGCAAACTGTGAAAGGATTGTAGAGAGAAAAATAAAATGAATGAGATATTGCGTTGCCAGAGGACAGGACTAGGCTGCAATTTGCACAGCTTAGGTTGCAAATTAGGGACTGTTTTCCAAATAGAGAAGAGGGACTGAATGGTGGAATGAGTAGAATAGACTGAGGGCCTCATGACGGGTTTGGTGGTCATTTGGTGGTAAATCTGCTGAATTACTGCCAAGCTTAATAACAGTTACCACTACTTGGTCCTGTGGAGTTACCTCAGGATCACAAGTGGTGAAAAATCCCCCTTTTTGGAGTCGATAGGACTCTATGGGGATCTTTGTTGGATTTACCCGTGCTGAAATTACTGTGCGGTAAATCTGCCAATTTTTGGCAGTAAGGAGGAAGATTTACCCCCAACTTTTTTTGATGGAGGTAAATCTTCCTCCTTACCACCAAACTCATAGTTTATTTATTTATTTATTTATTTATTTATTTGCCAACCCGTAAATCAGTCTACCACATTATTCCACTTCAGAGAGATATTGGTCGAAGAGACTGCAAACATTGTTCGTAAGTTCAAAGCTTCAAGATGCAAAGCCGACATTTGTCCTGCTCCTATCATCAAAGGCAGTTTGGACATCCCAGCCCCCTTCATCACCAGTTTCATTAATGCCTCCTTCCTAGCAAACTCTGTTCCTACTAGCTCGAAAGAATCTTGGGTCCTCCCACTACTCAATAAACCCAACTTAGATCGTGCTGCCCCCAACAACTACCGGACAATCAGTACTGTACCTTTCCTGCTAAAGATCCTGGACAGAGCAGTCTGCAATCAAATACAACCCTTCCTGGAATCAAACCAAATCTCAGGGAAACACCAATCGGAGTTGTAACCGGGTCATGGAACCGAATCTGCACTATTAAACTTGAAAAATCAACTGGATAATTTCTCCTTGCTTATCGGCTGCCTTCGCCCTGGTTGACCACAGAACTCTATGTCCCCACCTTATTACAACAGCTAGCTTCTGTGAGGAAGCTATGACCTGGATTGCAGAGTCTTCTTGAACCTGGTGAATGCCCCAGCCGAACCTATACCTGGTGGTGTCCTGCATGGTTCATGTGTCTCCCCTACCCTCTATAACATTTTGCCCAAACACCTCTTTGACCTGCTGGATGACCTCGGCATAGTTTACACCAACTATGCCAACGAAACACAAATCCTCCTCCCCCTGTCAGGGTCATATGAGAAAGACAACATGTTGATTAATAACATCTACACCACCATCCAGACCTGGATGGCCCTGAATAATCTCTGCCTAAACGATGACAAGATGGGAATACTGGTAGTGATTTCTCTGGCAATGCTGAAAAACCAACCCCCCTCTTATTCATCATTCCTCATTGATGGCATCAAAATCCCTTCTGTGAAAACTCTTCGAGTATACCTTGATGCCACCCTCTCACTGATTAAAGAAGTTAATGCCATTGCTTCGTCAGCAGCACATACAGCCAAACTTCTCAACGCAGCTAGACAATACCTCTCACCGGCTAAGTTGTCTGACCATTGCAAGATCAATAACTGGAGCAAGACTTGACTACTGCAATACCCTTTTTGCAGGCACATCAAAGAAGAACATATGTAAAATGCAGGTAATCCAAAACAATGCGCTAATGCTCCGCACTTAACATTGCCAAAAGAGACCATATTTCAGCAGCAAGAAAAAGGGCGCACTGGCTCCCTATACAGGAAATGATTAACTTCAAAATCCTCACAATCACTCACAAACGCCTTCAAAGCACAGCACCTGGATACCTAGCCCAAAAAGTGTCAAAGCCAATCCTACCAGACTGGTCAGAGCCCCCCACACCCAACGCATCATTCCACCGAAATACAAGCGTGCTAGAGGAGGAGGGGAGAGTTTCCCCTCCATAGCGACATCTCAATGGAATGCCCCTCCGCCCATTGCTAAGAGCTCAAAATTCTCATTCGGCATTTAAGAAATCTTTAAAAGCGTGGCTCTTTGCCTAAACTTTGCCGTGGCAGTCTAATTACTTCAGAAATGACAAGGTCCTCCTTATATCTGCTTCATGCCTCCTCTTTCTCTTTTCTCCCAAATAATAAATGTTCAAGTTAAGTATATGTACCATGTAACTGGTTCGCAACAGTGCCTTGATGCCTCTGGGCTTACGCACTTTACAAATGCAAATAAATAAAATAAATAAATACATTTTATTTGTAAAGCGCTGGAGCTAGGCCCTTAGGCATGGGATGCAGGACTTTACAAACACCAAGAAAACACAGAAAGATGTACACAATCAGATGTGAAAATCAAGGGCAAATCATTCAAATAGGATAGTCTTCAGCGTATGCTTGAACGATGGCAGGGAGGAACAAGATCTTAAGTCAGGAAGAAGTGCATTCCAAAGGCGAGAGGCTGCCATAGGGAAGCAGCCTTCCGATACCATAGTCAGTTTGACTTTTGAAGTCAGAAGGGGACTCGAATTGTTGGATTGTAATGTGTGTCTGCCAGGAAGCTATCCCAGCATAGATGACAGGTAGGATGGGCTCCTGCCAAAAAGACAGGAGTGAGCAATGCACAGTGTGCAGAAGACAATGTGCTTCCTAATAAGAAGCCAATGAAGGGATTGTCTTGCTACAGATACATGGGGCCTCATTATGAAGACAGGTTACCGGCCGGACTCGTATTACCATTCCGCCTCCGTGATTCCCAGAATTACCGGGGTATTACGATAGGCGGAATTCGGTAAATCCCCATTCCCATTGAGTCCGATAGGACTCAATGGGATTGGGGAAGTGGAAAAACCGGCACCATCATTGTGATGGTGCCAGTGTTTCCACGTCCGCCTGCAGGCGGGTGGTGTTAAACCCGCCAGGTCAGACCTGGCGGGAATGACACCTCCGCCTGCAGGACTCAAGTTCACCCGGTATGGAAACAACAGTGGCGGCGGGTTTACCGCCACCATTATTTCCACACCGGGTGACTCGTAATGAGGCCCATGGTCTGATTTGTGCAGGCCACAATCGACTCTGACAGCGTTGTTCTGCCCAACCTGGAGGAGATTCAGTTCCCCCTGACCTACCCTCTGTAGGAGGCTAGAACAGCGTGGCACAGCTGCTTGCATAAAGGAAGGTGCAGATATGCGTCAGGAGCTTGATATAATAGGAGGAGCAGGAAACAAGATGACTAACATGAGCTTTCATGCCCAGCTCTTGGTCCACAACAACTCCTAGAGTCTTGACGTTTTGAGAGAGCATTCGGGTACTTCAAAGGTTTGGGATGCAGGGTCCAGTTTACAGAGTTTCTGGGCAGTGCCCACAATCATGATTTCCGTCTTTGAGTTGTTAAGTGCCAGGCCATTAAGCAGCATCCAACTACGAATAAGTTGTAAGTGGTGTTTATTTTCAGGGAGTCAGCTGCATGATTGCCAGTGAGGGGGATAAGACACTGCGTGTCATCAGCATAGTTTGCATAAATCATATAATTGGAGTCCATCACGTCTAAAAGAGGCAGGGCAAACATATTAAAAAGAGCAGGATGGCCCTCTTCCGCTGGGCAGGGCCTCGGACGCAAAGTGCCTACGCTGCAAGCGAGAGGAAGGTACTTTTTTTCATATCCTGTGGGAATGTAGTAATATTCAGCTGCTCTGGCAGAAATGCTGCGACAAACCGTCTAGCGTTCTGGGAAAGACGATACAGAGGTGCCCAAAGGAATTGCTATTGGGGGTCTCCCGTGAATCTGACTTATCCCGCTATGAGAAACTGCTGTGGTCAACTGCGTTCGCAGTCCTTAGGCGGAACATTGCACAATTGTGGGGCTCGGAGCGCACACCCAGCTATGACCAGTGGGTCACAGACGTGGACATATGTGCAGTAATGGAGAACCGGGTGTACAAAGCAAGAGGTTGCCCGCAAAAAGCTGAGAAAATATGGAGAAGATAGGATGAGGATAGCTGAAGGCGCTGACACTGAGTGAGGCCCATCGAAAGGGAAATATTGACTCTGTTAAGAACACCCTGTGCCATGATGTCATCCTATGTCAAATTCGATGGTCTGTCGGACCATGGTCCCTGAAGCTGAGTTTGTTATTGTTATTGTTTTTTTTCTTTGATTGCTTTGCTCTCTCCCCTCCATTACCTTTCCCTGGCATTTGACTTTCCTATTCCAGCCCCCTTCCTCCCTCTCCCTGCCCTCGCCCCCCTCTCCTCCTCCCGTGTCCCTTACCTGGAACGTAGAGAGATGAATGTAATGTTGTTTTAACCTTGAAAATCAATAACATTTTTGATCCAAAAAAAAAAAGAGCAGGGGACAGACATGGGCCCTCAGGGACCCTACAATTCAGAACAAAACCCTCTGTAGCAGCATTGTCTCAATAGATTCTTGCTGTTCGATCTGTCAAAAAAGGGACAATCTATATAGCCACTTTAGGAAAAAAGGCAGCTGATTCTTGGAGTCAGGTGACTAACATGGCATGATCCAATAGGTCAAAAGCCGCAGTAGTATGGTAGTATGGTATTGAAGTGGTAAAGTGGCAACAATAGAATTGCAACCACTTTTCAACTCATGGTACATTTCACAGGGGGGAAAAAAAATCAATTTGCATATCAGTGTGGTCCCACCCACCTGGGCAGTTCAGCACTGAAATGTTAGGCAATTTCCTTCTGAACAAGAGTACAGCAGCAACACCAGAGATTTGTTTCAGCCTTGTTGGGCCTAGAATTTCTGTGATGGAGTCCTTGTGTGGATGGAACCAGACTGCTATCAAGATGGTTATTCCACCTCTTGTAAGGGTAGAGTGAGCTAAAACTCTGTTTTGGACCCTCCTGAGTGGGATACATCCCACAAAACAGGTCATTTGAACCATATTCATTCTCGATGGAGAAGCTCACACATTTTTGTATAATTTGTAAAACTTTGGTTTTACCCTAAATTACTAAGGTCAAACCAGATGTAGATCCAATGGTCTTTCTGCCTTAGTGATGCACAGCTCCATCTTACTAATGAGGTCCAACAATGCTGAAACATGTGCCTGGGGTGGCTGTTGGTAGTCTTGTTGACTAGCAATTCTGTGCTGAACTTCCTGTTTTGGTATGACAAGACCGATATGCAAATTGAAATGTCTCCTCTGTGAAGGGTACGGTGAGCTAAGATGTGGTGGTAGCCCATCCTGAGTGGGATACATTCCACCAGACAGATTGTTTGAATCATGTTCATTCTCAGAGTGGAAGGACCCACTCACTTTTGCATAATCTTGCATGTTTCACTGTGATGCTGGAAATGCATTGGAGGGACAGGGCCTCCCTGTCCTTGTCCTGTAGTTCTTTTCCATTTGCGTTCTGTATTGTTTTCTGCCCAGGGGTCCATGTGGGACTCTTGGCAGTGCAGCGCTTCCTATTTTTGGTTTGGAGTACAGACCCATGCGATACCCTTATGTCACCCATGGGGGGGTACAACCCTGTGCCCCTAGTGTATGTTTTTGGGCACCTTTGTGTGGCCCACAGAGCTGGGCATGGGCTGGTGGCAGCTCCATGTTGAATTTGACAGGTGCTCTGACTATCCTCCATTTTGGGATACCCAAGTCCTGCCATTGGAAACAGTTTATTCCTGATAGGAAACAAGATGGCCCCTTTGGCCTCTTGCTCTCTATTGCCTGTTAACCTTGTTTTCCCAAAGAACTGGGAAGCCCTGACTCTGTCCCTTCCCCCTGACTGGCTGTTGTGTGGAAGTTCCATATATGGTATTGTAGTGAAGTCCAGGCCAGACTGGCTAGAGCCTTCCCAGTGACTGTATGTTGTGGGTACACCCTGTGGGTGGGACCTGGGTGAATGGAGTGTGTGACCAATATGCATTTCCTGTTGAGGATGTCTGGTTTCTAGTATGAAATACAATGACTGAGACAGCCCTGCCCGAAACTGGTATGAATGTAGTGCGTAGTGTTGTATGGCTGGGTACTTGTCCCAATACACATTCCTTGTTGTGAGTGTCGGAGAGGGAGGAGAATGGCCTGAATGCACTGAATGCCTGATTGGCTGGCTGACTGCTGAATGCCCTTCTGAGTGATTGGTTGCCTGAATGTGACCCAGCAGAATGAATGGGAGATCAACTAGTTTATCTGGGGGCCTCTCACTGCTAGAATTTGTTCAGAAGCTGAAGTTGAAACTGACGCTTTATCTTGACAACTGAGCCTGAAGAAGAAGGTTGACTGCTGTCTCCCTTCGCCGAAATCCGAAAGCCACTGAGCCGTCGAGACTGATCCAAGAGAGGGCCTTGTTAGGCGCCCTCTTCCTGAGCTCTGAGGGACCATCGAGCACCACTAACCTTTGCCGAAGCTCCCCAGAAGTCAGACCCTTGACAGGCTGCCGACCGGAGAAGGGGACCGCCAGGGAGAACAACGATAAGCACTGTACATATAACTGCTGCAGGCCCGTCAAAGCTGTGTTGCCCAGCAGAGCGGACTGCTTGATGCCATGCCATCGACGACTGGAGCCGCAATGCTCTCTTGATTAAGACACTTGATTCCCGGATGAGCTCATCTGCACCACCAACCGCCTTATCCCACTGGAGGCCAGGCCGTCAACATGCCGAGGTGGGTTTCCTGCCACCCAAAGGCCATAGACACGCTGGACAACTTCACACCCTTGCTGGGCCACAGTTCTTCACAATCTCTTTGTGGTCCGGAACTATCGACATTGAGGTGCCCCTCACGCCTCTTCCTTGCAGGATGTCTGCAACCCGTTGTCGACGAGCACCGCCGGGACCGAAGCTGCCGCCTCGACGCTGAGTTCACTTTCTTCGAGAGATCTCAACGATCTGTGGCTCCTGCTTTAAAGGGAGCCGCTCAAGAAGGATCAGTCGACGACTTGTCATCAAACTCTGCTATTCCAGGTACATTGGGGTGATAGAAACATTTTAGAAGGAAACAAGACTTATTGAACAATATATGGACTGGGCTTGTAGTATATCTTTATTTTACAAGTTGCCCAGGTGGGGGAATCTCTACACAGAACTGTGTCTAGTGGTAGGGGCCAGTATTCTGCCAATTGTTATAACCAACTGCTTTCCCTCCTGTGCCTATTGTTGGTTACCTTTATTAATTGATTTGTGTGACATTTGACCAGAGTACAGTTGAAGTACTTTAATGAAATCTGATAATAATTGTGGTACCACTTAGAACTGTATATACTTGCCATTGTAGATTAACTGAGCACAAAGTGAGCTATTGTGATTGTATATATAACGTTGAACCTTAATTATATAAAAACTGTGTTTTAACTAATACAGTGTGTGGACATTCATTTGTGGGTGCTTGGGGACTACACTGTACTTAAGAATTAGCCTACATCACCTCCTGAGAAGCTATCTTGGGAGTGCTAAATTCATATTTTCCCTGTAACTTCCCTTCCGGATCCATTCCAGGATTTTGTCAGCCAGTATGTTGCTTTACTCTAAAGACTATGCTTACCAGAATGCCTAGCACACTGCTTTATCTCCATCCGTTAAGGACAAGGTTGGGTGGAGGATAAGCAGCACCTGTGGCTGGCATTTGCAGCAAGCAGCGCACTTGAGGAGTGTGCTTGTTAGCCAGCTTTAAAAACCTCAGTTTGCTTCAGTCCAGCGCTGGTCATTGATGCAGTGTTCCTGTTTGTGACTGGTCCCTTGTTCCTGGTTCTTAGCTTAGTGTATCGTTCCTAGTTTCTATTTTCTTGTTCCATTTTCCCTGGATTTCAAATCTGGTGTGCTTATTAGTAATTTCTGCTTCCTGGATTCCCTTTCTGTCTTCCTCTGTTTTGCAGTCAACACTTCCCAGTGGTTTCCTTTTTCTGTGCAGCCCAGTTTGTTTGTGTTCTTTATTCCTTTGACTTGGCCCTATTCATCAGCAAAATCTTGATACTTTAGGCACTCCTCATTTATGGATTTAGTATTTTGTCTCAGTTGGTCTTCCCTTCCCTGGGTAGAAAAGGGGAGGTTTTGCCCTTTTAATTTGTGTTCCCTGCTCCTGTTGCTTACATTTCTCTTGGAATCGGTTCCAGGTTTTCCCTTGCACTTCTTCATTTGTTCCCTATTGATTTGTTACATGTGGTGTGCTGTTCTAGCCAGCTCCTGTGTGAATGCCTATGTTTTCCTCACTAGTCTATCACTATTCCTACTTGTCTCTTGTCAGGAGTCTGATGTGTTAAGCTACCCTCCCTTTGCTGTTATAACCTTTCTGGGTCCCTGTTGGATTAAGAGGGTTTGTGGGCTTCGCTGACATTTCAGGTGGTATTTCTCGTCCTCTTGAGTATTGTCTTTAAGTTACCTTATACTACCATCAAGGGTGTTAGCTCCCAGATTCTGTTGTCGCATATCCTGTATGTGGTTCTAGCGCTGAAAGTATCAGTAACAGCAATTGTGAGTAAGGAGCTTGCCAACTTTCCTTGTAATCATAAGGAGTTTCTTAGCACTTACTCTCATCCCTTTTCATATATTTGTATTCTTATCATGCTCTACTTGTACATCCTGGGTTTTAGTATACATGAGTCTTGGTTCCTCTTTGCATGTTGTTTGACTCAAAACTATTCACTGTGTGATCTTGTGCACATTTCCCTTGCCATATTAACTGCCTTTGTCCTATCATAACACGTACCCTGAACAAGGTTTATAACTGCAAGAATTTTAAAAACAGCCACTGATTAGTGGGCAGAGTCAATTACAAATAGTCATAGAGAGAAATTACAATTAAAGTGACGCTGGAGCAGAAGTGATCCTGAACCTTATCTGTATAGCTTAGATGTATGAAGAGTGGTCCAGTAGTTCACTTGTTTAAGATTGCTTAAGGCAAGAAAGGGTGTTATGAAGGATGGAGATGCTATTGGGACACCTGGTTCACATTAATATAATAGTGTAAACTTGATACTAAGGGCCTCATTTCAAGTATGGTGGTGCAGAAAAAAGTAGTAATACAGTGGTAACTCTGTTACTACTACATTACTTCTGTAGTACAAATTTGTTGGTGAGGTGGAGGTAAACCCTCCAGCAAAATGCTGGGGTAATTCCGCCGCCTTACTGCCAAAAATCAGGATATAGATGAGAATCTGGAGTAATTTGACTAAAGAACCGGGAACTGAAACAAAGGGCGAGCAAGTTAGAGGATATAGTTGACAAACTAGACAAGTGTGTGAAAATGCTCAGGGCACATTAAGGGGGCCATGAACATAGAGAGCACTGCTACAATGTTCGTGCATATGGCTTACCAGAGGTTGTGATGGGCAAAGAGCCCATCAAGTTCATGGTAACCTTTGTGACCAAATTCCTGAAACTCCTCCCATCAGCGTCCTCAGCATATGACGACTGCTTCACATAGGTCCAATGAGAAAGCAAACCAGCAAGACAACACAGTAGATAGAGGCATAATGATGCTGTTCCTGGAACACACCCAGGCGATCAGTACACTGATCAGTACAAGATTCAGGCACAGCTCTCTTGGTCTGGCAGAACATCACATCAGCTGCCTCTAGTACTTCTAGTATCCAGATTGGAGCTTAAGCAAGTGGGGCATATTAGGGTCCCTTCATCCCTGCACATTCCAAGTTACAATGAATCACAGAAATTGTTCATAAAAGTAGAGGTGTAGCCCCTATTTATTTTTTGTTTTTTATCCGGCTCATGTGAGCACAGTATTAAAAATACTCTGGACCTGATGCGGATCACACTGGCACCACCCCACCGTCCCAGACCAGCTGCTCTGGTGGGGCGCTGAGCAACCTGTAAAAAAAATTTATGTTAATTCAGGAGATCTTAATAAGGCACAGTACACCGGATGGGAGTTTTGGCACACTTACAGGCTTTTATATAAAACTTAGCAATATACTCTTCCTTCTGCCCAATACTTGCCCCAGTCTATCTACTCATTCTATGGTTGACACTGCCTTAATAGGAGTAGAGGATTCCCCTCGCACAACCCCACTTCACATTAACCTTGAGCAGGTATACAATCCCTCCAGCCCGAGCGTTACATCATTACATCGGTACATCCCCACATCAAAACCTCCTACTAAAACAAAGCACCTTTGTACTTATTTTAAATAACCTTGGTAGTTGCAGTCTGCCCTTATTAATAAAAACTCTTAATACAGTCTTTACCTGTCAGTCCAATAAAAGCAATTTTCACACAGTAACTTGTTGCAGCATCACAGCCACGTTGCCCCAGTCCAAATCAGTTGAACCCCCACTCTACTGCAGGTGGGTGCCATGGGCTATCTGGCTGGGCATTGAGAGCCCTGCATCCCTATGGAGCTGTTGGAGGCCTGCTTTCCTCCATGGTGGTGGTGTTGCTTGCAGGGCTTTGAAAGTGCTCCCTTTCACTATGCTCCATGCTGGTGATTTTAGTTTCTGTGGGGTTAAAGTCAATGGGCCTCATTACAAGCATGCCGGTCCGTTAAGAACGATGCCGTAGGCTTCAGACTGAATAACATCAGAGGGACAGACGAGAGGAAGAGGGAGGGAAAACATAGAGTGGGAGGAGGAGAAGGAGGGACAAGAAGTATGGGGAAGGAAGAAAAGAATGTCAGGGTGAGGAATAAGAAAGCATGAGAAGGATAAGAGCGAGTGAGACCTTGTTGGCTGGAAGTCAGAATTTCCT
Organism: Ambystoma mexicanum; assembly: GCF_040938575.1. Lineage (NCBI taxonomy): Eukaryota > Metazoa > Chordata > Amphibia > Caudata > Ambystomatidae > Ambystoma > Ambystoma mexicanum. The sequence goes on along the minus strand of NC_090938.1, from coordinate 465,639,485 downwards.
GATTTGAACACCATCCAAATTCTTTTGGGATACCGGAGGGAGTAAGATTGAAATGGCTGTTGCCTTTGGCCCACCAGTAAGATTTTAGAAGGTAGGTGTTACTTGGGGATTAGGTAGGTCTATGCTATGGTGGAGGAAGCCCATGGCAAGAAAAGAGGGAGAAGGGCCACTTTTTGTTAGACCCCCTTTAAATAATAACCCTTGAAATGTCTTCAAGAGTTTGTTTGCTCTTTTGCGCTTGTTTCGGCCACACCTCCAACTCGTCATGCCTATGCCCTCTTTAACTCCGGCTCTAATGGGCCCTGTCAGTTAGGGGTTTATATATTGTTAGAGAAATAAACAACCGGACACAGGAGTTTGTTTTAATAAAATCTTCATTAACTTTATATGTGCTTGTCTTTGGACTTACCTGGATATACCAGCTTCCACACCATGGGGGGACATGTGAAAGTTTAGTTTAGTTTAGTCTAGTTTAGGTTATTTTATTTAGCACACATGAAGACCCAGAGGCATATGGGTGCTACAAACAACAACAAAAACACACCAAAGGACAAAATTAAACAAACACAAAAAACAAATCATGGGGCAGACAACCTTGGGAGTGAGAGACAATGGACAGGTCTCCCCCGCCAGTGAACAGGGACATGGACTAGACTTACCTGAAGAGGACCGTTAAAAAAACGAAAGTTAGTAGAAGGGGCACAAGAGGAAAGACAGAGAAACTAAAATACAGCAGAGAAAGGAAAAAAGGATAGCAGAAAGAAAGGGAAAAGAAGATCAGTGCTGCCTGGGGGTCACAGCCTCGAGCACCCCCCCCAGGGCCTCCTGAAAACTCTGAGCCACGCTGTGTCTGCAAGCTGCAGTCGGCCGTGAAAGCAAGCCCCAAGCCACATGTGCCGTCCAGCCTGGGTGAAGGGTAACCCCTGCACATGGGGGGAAACCCAGACGGGCCTGAAGATAGAAAAGCCCCAGGTCAGGTGTGCGGTGCATCCCATATGAGATAAACACCCCTTGTCCGGGGTCACGTGGCAGGGCGACATGAAACAGGGTGTGGCCTGAGGGTTACAGACCATCCGGGGACCAGTCCGGGTGGTCCGGGGCAGAAAGAAGTCACGGGTCGTGTTGCGCATGGCAGCCCGTGTTAAAACTCCGGCTGTCTGGGTTAAGCCCACTCACACTCTGACCAGGCGGGGCGTTAGTGAAGATGAAGAAAACCCTGACGGCACCGGCGGGGAGAGAGTGAGACCACCAGCACTGCCGGAGGGCCTGTGCAGCATCTGCTCTCCATGGTGCCAGACAGGGAGAGCAGTGTGAGCTGGACCTTTACTGAAGCCCGGCCATGATGTCCTATGTAGCTGGGGCTCAGCGCAATGTGCGTCAGCTGGGTGCTGACTGCGCAGAGTCCACCGAGGGCTTTCCCCACCTGAGGAAACCCACCACCAGAGATGACATATTGGCCTCATTATGAGTCCGGCGGTAGCCGTGTCGGTAAAAACGGCACAGCTGCCATCGGAGTCATTTCTTTCCGGCACCCGTCAATAGGGACTTACCGGAGCATTACAGCCCCGGCGTTCAGGTAATTGCCCATTGCTGGGCGCCGGAAAATATCTTTCCCCATTTGAGTCCCATTGGACTCAATCGTAATGGGGAGGACGGATGCACCAGCACCATTCATGAATGAATCCGTTAAGGTCTGTGAGCGGGTGCCGTTCCGCCCACCAGGTCAGACCTGGCGGGCAGAAAGGACCCCACTCACAGACTCAGAATATGCTGTTTCGGTAGCAATGGTAGCAACTCCTACCTTCCACTCTAATCTGAAGTACTGTACTCTTCCCCTCTACTCTCAACTACTCGTCCTTCCCACTACTAGCCACTGACTATGATCCAACCTCCTTCTCTCACACTCACACTCCTTTGCCACTCCCATTCACCTTTCTCATCCAGAGGTACTGGAGGGGTTCTACGTTATTTTGCCGTGGGATTTTCGTCGCAGGACTTTTCATCGCCGTTATTTTATCGAAAAAAACATTGTTTATTTTATTTTTTTTGGAGGGGGGTTACCCCACCAACCCCCCCTTTTTAAAAATTATTCCCTTTCACCCACAAATATTTATTGAATTTTTAACCCCCCCCCAAAAAAAAACCAATTATTTTTTTTCAATAAAAAAAGGCGATGAAAAGTCCTGCAATGAAAAATCCTGCGGCAAAAGAACTGTATACCGCTGGAGGAGGGTCTGAGGCAAGGGGAATTCTGGGACAGGCTACAAGAACATTTTGGTCCAGTTCAATGATGCTTCTTGTCTCGTGAGTTGAGGTCCTTTGATGAATGGGCCATACGGGGATGTTAACATGGTCTGGATTAGCCCCTCTTTGTTGCTCTGCCCGGATGTAATGCAATATGAAGCAATAGTTTCCTTTCATTCATTGTTTTTAATTATCGTTTATGGTTAAGAAAAACCTTTACAATGTACAATTAAAACAATTTAAAACAGTTCATTTTACATAAAAGTGCAGAGTCTATCAAACATTATAGATTGAAAATTTTAATTCCGGATAAACACATTTTTTCAGTCTTTTACACATGTATTGGCAGATCATATCCACATCCCTATAGACACAATAGTCGCACTTGATAACAATGGAACACATGTAATTCCAACATAATTTGAGTTTTGTTACATAATATACATTTGTATTAACATTAAGTTACTTAGAGAGGCTAGATATAACCATGCTTGACCATCTGTAGGTTAACGCCAGTCCATTCAAGCACTGATGTACATTTATACACGTGTCCTGTTCACAGATGACCATGTGTCAAACTAAAACAGTAAAATAAGATACTTTATAGTTGATTCTTGGAGGTTAATCTCTGTAAGCAAATTGGGATTACGTACATTTTGCAAGCCTAATAAGCTTTGCACACTTTTCATTGATGTTTCCTTTATGTTAAGTTTAATAGCTAATATGCATGTACTTTTATGCTCATAAGAATTATACTTTTGCGGACACCCTTTTAATTACCATGCTAAAAATGTCCCTCTTTGTTGCTATGGAGGAGAGGGATTCAAGCTGTGCTACTCTACACCTGTGAGCGGTATAAACCTGCCACACCGCCTTCCAAATCCAGAGAGTTTATACATTCCTGTGGTTCAATTCTTTTTGTGGCTTGTTGCGTCTGATGGGTGGTGTTCAGGCGTGCAACTCAATTCAACTCCATTGTTCTTTTTTTCCTTTTAGGCCTTTGACTCAATGCGGCTTGCCCCTAGATTTCTATCAGTAACTCATGCGTGTTGTCTTATGTGGTTGTGTGTCGTCACCACCGCCATATGTATTTTCCTTGAAGTAGCACAGAGTAGAATGGTATTAGAAAGTCTATCTGTGCTGTGTCAGAAGATGGATCATATCAAGCACTGTCTCCCTTATGCTTTCTCTAATTCCCTGCAATGTAAAAATGCTTGGCCATCCTTGGAACATGCCCACACGTGACTTTGGTTTAAATGTAGCAATGATGGCAAGCCTTCCTGGATACAAGTCTGTACTGTGGAAGAGTGCAGACCAGGTTTAGTTAGTAAATAAATAAGTACATCTGAGGCGAAGGTTTTTTTTTGTCTTTTCAGGACAAGTATATGTATATCTTGCCCCCCAGTGACATCATCCTATGTCCCCAATCCTTTGACACTGGGCATCATGGAATGGAGTGTGCATGTGCGACAAAATCACTCAGTTGTGAGTCTTCTGTCTGCTGAGGGCAGTGGGACGAGGTCGTTGAACTGAGGCAAAAGGATTGCTCACTGGTCGGGACAATGATCCCTACATCTGGGGTGGAAGTTGTCGTTGGGGTTGAGGCCCTATTTCCCTCGCCACAGTAGGATGGCACCGGAAATTAAAGTGGTCACCCATCTTTACCCAGAAGGACCCCATCATGTGGTATTTTTCAACATTGACACTGACAACTGACTATGTTTCAGAATTAATAGACTCCTTTGTTTTAGGCGGGACATGGGAGTGGTGTGCTAGAAGGCCTGTTCTAAGGGTTCTGAAATAATTAGCAGTCATGTGGCTGTTACGTCCAATATATTATAAAAGTGGCGGGTCTGGAGGGTGGATTGTGTAAGTCAATAGCGAACGCGTTAAATTCAACAATGTGTCTGTTTAACTTGCAAGAAAAGTAATACATCTCTTTTGGTTTACTATCACCAGAATTGAAAGGACAGGTCTGATTGACTTTCACAAAAGCAGACCCCAATATGTATAGGAAGCCCTCATTCAGGCAAGGTATGTATTCATGGCAACATGCCTAGACTTAACTTTGGCGTAACAGCTCTAAACGCAGGTCATCCAAGCCTTCCTTGCAGGAATTCACATAAGTGACAGTAGCGCGACTGAACACCTGACCAAAACCCAGCCAAGCTTCCTGACAACATGGTCGTGTGTGACTAAGGTCTGACTCTTGCCTTCATCAGAGGCCTTCCTGGTAACATTATCAAACCTGACTTTGGTATAACTTTAGCCTTGAAGTCAGGTCAGCCAAGCCTTCCTGGCAATAGTCAGATACTTGACTTTGGAGTTACTATGGTACTAATTACTGGCCAGCCAATCTGTACAAGCAAAATGGCCATATGTGACTTTGGTGTAAATATAGGCGTGTTCACAGGCCAGCCAAGCGCTTCTAGCAACATGCCAATATGTGACTTTGGTGTGTGACATGGCCGAGGGAACACCCAACTACTGATACCAGAATAAAATGAAAGATTTTTTTAAGCAAAAGTAAAACATAAGACTAATTAATCTAAATAGTTTCTGAATGGCTGCGATTAAAGTCCTTCAGAAAGCTAATCCTTGAAAGCAGGATTATATATTGTTGTAGTCTAAGCGTACCCTTTTCCCCAAGGGTCGCCAGGCCTGGACAGAATTTGTCAGCAATAATGAGATCTACACCAGACTGATGAGTAAACCACGCTTCTTGAATTGGGAAGGAAATCAATACAGAAAAGTCATCACCTGATAAGCAGGAAAATACAGAACAGACAATCATCCAGGGAGCAAGCACACAGAGCTCTTCTGGCACTGAGAGGGCAGGTTATATAGCCCGTCATAAGCAATCAATAATATGTTTGTGCAATTTCACAACGGCGGTGTTATTTTGCATGACATTAGCAGACATTTGGCAATAACGGTCAGCATCTCACTTGCAACCTTGTGAAGCAGTCTTGCGTGTACAGGGGCTACAGGGCTGGGTACATTGTGTTATAATTTGGATAAGCAGCATTCACACAAACAGAGATAACGGTCTAATCTGCACCAGGTGGGGTAGGGCATGTCATATCAGCAGTGCTCAGTGCACAGGGAGATGAAGGAGAGGCAGAGGGATACCGCAGGCAAAGATAAAATCGAGGGTCTGACGCCTGGAAGTATGAGAACGCACAATGTAGCATACCATCGCATAACCATAGCAATCCTGCCACATCAATATGAAGGGCAGCAAATAAATAAATAAGCATACAGTAAGGTCCAGAATGGAACTTCTCCTGCAAAGTGATTTCTAGGGATCTACGTGATTACATCACATTTATTTTGCCGAATTCAATTTCATCTAATTTGTTTTTGCATTCTTCACTGCATATTAATGCAGGTGGAGACTCCCCGCAGCCCTCCCTCACACTCGGCCACCTTCATTTATACCCTAACCCAACCCTTGTCAACATTGTGGTGAAAAATGCAAAAAGAAATCTGATGGAATCGGGTTCAGCAAAATACTATACAATGTAATGGTGTGATACTGATTTCTAGAGCTCAGTTCCTATCCTTCCTTCTAGGGACCACAAGGGTTCTCGTCTCCCTCTGGATTGGATGTCATTCTCCCTTTGCCAAGTCTCTTAAGAGTCTATCCTACTTGAGTCTCTCCTTCTCTCTATCACTTCCGGGGCTAAGAGGCTATCCCCCTCTGTTAAACATCCCCTCTACTGGGGATCAAAGTAACTCTCTATTTCTCTCTTTCTTCACTGCAGACCACCTCTCTTCTGGACTCACGTGGTTCTTCTCCCCCTCACTGCAGCATACTCCTGCTCTGGGGTTTAAGCGGCTCTCCTCTGTTGTTACACATCCCCTCTTCCAGTGTTCAAAGTGACTTTCTCTTACTCATTTTCACCCACCTTCTATTGGTTCACGGGTCACTTTCTCCTAGTCTGAAGGGGCTCTCTTCCTCTTACTGGAGCACCCCCACCCCTTCTGGGCTCATGGGTCTTTCCCCTAACTCAATGGAGTACACCCCTTCCTCTGTGGTTTGCAGGGGTACACCTCTTCCTCACAGTAGCACACCACTCTTCTGTGGTTAAGGGGGCTCTTAGGCCCTTGCTGGTGCACATCCCTCTTCCAGGGTTCAAGAGAATCGTATACCCTCATTGGTGTACACCCCTTTTCTGTTGTTCAAGAGGATCTTCTCCACTCATCGGGGGTTAAGGGATCTCATCCCTCCCTCACTGGAGAACATCCCTATTTGGTGGTTAAAGGGGACCATCCCCTTCTCACTGGAGCACATCACTCTTCTGGACACAAGGGGTTCCACTCCTCTGGTCCCCCCCAGCATTCTTAACAAATTAATCTGCCTGTCCTCTAGCCCAAAGTCACTGTCTGTGGATCTTAGCCCCAGGTTTAAAGTCCTCACTTTTCTACCATTGGCTGAGGACAACTTTCAAATTGATGGGTGAAATGGCTTCCTATTCCAATCAAGGCGAGGGAAGTCTTTGAAAGAATTACAGTTTTTTTGTATTTCTTTCAGTCTGTTTCACATGCAGGAGTTGGTGGTTGCCTGATGTTCTGATCCTGCCTTGCCTCCTGGAAGTCCCCCTGCACAAAAGTTTGTTTTGTGGATTTCTAGTGTTTAAAAGGGCATCACAAGAGGCGGAAACAACTCTAGTAATTTGACGCCTGTGCACATTACTTTTTAAAAATGTATTTGTGTTACAGTTTAAAAGACACATTTCACAAAACACATCATCTGAACAATTACACAAAACACATGATCTAGAAAATTAATTTAATACAGTGACGTTAACATAGATATCAATGTATACAAACTAATAAAACATTCTAACAGCATTCATCTTAACAAAGTATCATTCTTATAAGCTGTATCATCTTTAGTAACTAATTCATCAAAATCCTATATATTAAATATAAATATATTCTTCGAAAAGTTCATGAACAATTTTAAAAAATGTAATAAGAGCAATAATAAGAGATGTGTTAGATCCCTCCATTAGCCTAGACCAGATGTTCTCACTTAAAACCCTACTGGAGTCATGTACAAATCTTACAAACCTACTTTCTCTATGTGCGCTTAAAGCCTTATAGTATAAAATACGATGTTTTAAGGTTTCACAGAAATGGAGATCCTTACATGGCTGAAGGTGCGATCCTTATGCCCCAGACCACAAATCGGACCCCATTTTACCAAAGTGCCTAACAAATGAAGACAAATTCTTATATAGGCATTCCAGTAATATTTATTTGGATAAAGGTACAAATACTTTGGTAATTGGTAAGGTGGTCTCCAAAAGTCACATATTTTGAATACAATTTATATGTGTGCAATTGTTGGCACCAGTCAAGAATTTTCAGTCTATCCATAATCGTTTTGGCGTTTACAATAAAGTTATCAACATTGCTTTCTTTGTCCAGTAAGATTTGCTCACATTCCTGGGTAAACGTCCTTATAAGTTTGGAAGTATTTTCAATATATATTGTATTCAAATCTATATATATAGAGTTGCTTGTCGGATTTACAATTTTGAAAAAACATATTCAGTTAATTCCTATTTAATCGGGATCCCCAAGATTGTAGTGCCAGTTTATGTCATATTAAAGCTTGAAGAATTGATTTAGGTAGGCCCAGAGGTGTCTTCCAAAATACACCTTCCAATGCATACAATACTTGGACGTTTGGTCGAAATTCCAACCTGTAAATTAAAGTAGGAATTACTTTCCCACATTAATGTTTTTCAAGTTTTAAGGGGTACCAAATTGTAAGCACAATATTTCAATTTAATTTTCTGTTTCTGGATTAGTAGCAGCAGTAACCTTTTTTAAAATTCTTTGGATAGTTTTCTTGCTACTAGGTTTTTCATGCCCAGATAGGACAGCTGTGTTACTAGACCAATGTTTAGCCCTGCTATTACCCATGAGAAAACTTAATTTAAGGTTATATCAGCTTTAGATATGAAGATTGCTGATTTTGAGGCATTGATCTCCAGATTATTGGTCCGCATGTAAGATTCAAGCGCTGTTAGTGTTCTTTGTAGGCCTATTTCTATCTGGTCAAAGCATAATATCATCTGCAAAAAATAAGATTGGTATACAAAGATGACATAGCCAGGGGCCGGCAACGTTCCCTAGTTGTTCTAAAATGTCTTCCACATATTAACTAAAAATTGTTGGGGCAAAGACACAGCCTGACCTCCGTCCCTTGTAAATCTATTCGGGTTCCATTCACATCCAGTCTAATACGTATTGAGGTCTCTTGATATAAGCTCATTCTTAGCTTAAGTAGGCTGTCATCAATTCCACAAGACCATAATTGCTTTGATAAACAGTTCCAGTCTAATACATCTAATGCAAGTGGTAGGTCTATAAAGGCACTGTAGAGTGATCTATCCTTCATTTACAATGCCTGCGTTGTAATAAAATAAAGATGATTCCATTTAGTGTAGTTCCTATTGAAATTGTATAGGTCTCCCTGTCCTTTGCAACCACTCAGTCAATGCATCCAATACAACTGAAACAAAGATTGTTGCCTGAATCTTGGAGGGCTATTCCCCTATAGTTGCCCGGAAGATTACTGTCACCTTTCTTATAGATGGGGAAAATGTGTCTATATGTCCATGTACTGGGGATGATACCATACAGCCTCATGGTATCAAATAAGTTGCTCATTACAGAGGCCCATAAGCCAACATTTGCCTATAACAATAAATTGGGGAGGCCACCAGGACCCATTGATCGGGAACACTTACATTTTATTATTTTCTTTTCGATCTCAATACATTTTCCACGTCAAGGCTACAGTGACTTAAGATCAAATTGCAGTTCCGTTCGTGGAAATATTGCAAATTTCATTTTAAAATATTCGATCCATTGGCTTTCTTGGATCACATTAGACATGTGGTTTAAGGTAGCAGAGGGACATTTATGAGTTTTCAAAAAGAGTAGGAGCATTTGTCCCTTAGACTTAGTAGGAGATTATTATAATAAGTAATATACTTTTTTGCATATATGGAACATTTGCTTTTTTAACTGTGTTACTAAGTGTTGGGGAAAGGAACCCCGAGTTCTGACATGGGGAAGGGAACCCTGATTCCTGAGACATTTTGTGGAACTGTTTTACACTGGGCAAGGGAGCTGAAAGGAAGTTGCGGGCTGGAAGAAGCTCAGAACTTTGTGTTAAACACTGTTTTCTTTTTGGTTTCTGGTATCCCTACACATTGTACAGATTTAGTTGTGGTGGCAATGTAGGTTTTGGACACAGACAGATTCTTCAGTTGAACTCTTTGACTCAGACTTTCACTTCTTTAGGTAAGAAAATCCCACCTTAGCATATAGCAAGTTAGGCCTCTTTCCATCCTGACATTTAAGTTAATAAAAGTGTTTATTTTAAATTCTGAATCTGCTGTCTGTGTCTTGCTTCATTGTGCCTTCACAGGTACCATGAGTTCATTAAATTTCCTTATCATACTAGCTGACAAAATCAATTGATTTCCTTGCTTATTTAATTCCACTAGCCATACCTGTTCATTACATCAGCGCTATTTGCCTGGAAAGATACATGTCAAATTTAGACTAGAATGATCACTCACTACAGAAGGTTTAATCTTCAGTGACAACATACCTGCCCACAAGGACACTGAGTACAAAATATAATCAATGGTTGAATAAGATAAACCACGCCTCTATGTTGTCTGACCAGGGATGTCCCCGGTTACACTTCTGTTCATCTTCCTGAGGGGCCCATGCTCTCATGAAAGTAGACAATTTTAAACTGTCAACATACGAAACCCTCATTTCCCTAAGAGGTAATTTCATCATTTATCTGCACTTAATCTGAGCAATAGCAATTGAAATCTCCCGAGATTAGCATTCTGTCTAGATATCCCCCAACATTTGTATTTGGTTTATTTGTAGTGCGCACCTTGCCCCGGGGCATCTGAGTGCATGTTTAAAAAGGCAGTTACAAGTTACAGAGATATACACAATATACATTTTTTACACATATTTACATACAGTTAAGAACATCGTATAGTGAGGAACGGAGTGAATCTAAGTCTACATTATAAACAGTCTATAAACAGTGAGCAGTCGGTAAGGTAATAAACAACTGTACAAGGATTATAGAGAGGAGGCTAGGGCATCCCGTTCATGTAGCCACAGTTTGATGTTAGCTTTGAAAGAATGGATATATGGAGCATTTCTAAGAGCGTTGGGTAGGGTGTTCCACAGTTTAGCAGCAAGGACTGGGAAGTTCGAGCCTCCGGCTGTTTGTAGCTTGAAACTGGGAATAGTCAGTGTGTGATCCTGAGCAGATCCCAGGGGTCTGGTTGCTGTATGTTGTGTAAACCACGTGGATAGGTAGACAAGGGCTGCGTTGTTCAGGGCCTTGTGGGTTTGAACGAGTGCTTTGAGGGATATGCGAAGAGTGATGGGTAACCAATGCAAGTTGCGTCCAGTGTTGGAGATGTGAGAACACCTGGGTAGGTTGAGAGCTGCCCTTATGGCGTTGTTCTGCGTGACCTGGAATTTCTCGAGGTTTCTTTGACTGGTCCCTAAGTAGAGGGCATTGAAATAGTCGATTTTGGACATGATGAGGGTTCTGGCGAGAATCAGGCAATTCCCCATTGTCAAAAAGAGGCGACATGCTGTAATCTGTTTACAGGTATAGGATGATGCTGAGACAACTGCATTGGTTTGTTGATTGAGGGACAGAGTGGAGTCAAGGTATATTCCAAGTGTTTTTGTGATGTTAGAGACTTTGATATCGTTCCCGTCAATAATGAAGGATTTATATTTGGGGTCAAGTTTAGTGAGTTTGTGTTGAGAGCCTAGAATGGTGAACTCCGTTTTTTCATCATTAAGGCAGAGCCCATGATGTGCCATATAGGCCTGGATGACAGTGTAGACTGAGTTGAGTGATTTGGCATTGGTTTCATAGTCGCCAGTGATAGGGATGAGTATCTGGGTGTCGTCCGCATAATTAGTGTAGGAAACACCCAGATAGTCCAGTATATCAAAAAAAGCGGTTTTGTAAACACATTGGCCCTCATTACGACCCTGGCACTAAGTGAAAAACGATAGCGGTACATTTTTACCGCCATCGTTTTCTGCTAGGTCCGATCATGACCCGTGACCGTTAACTACGATGCCATTAGCGGCATCGTAGTTAACGCTGCCGCTAACTGCACCAAGGATGCGCGCACGCGCCCTCCCACACCGTAATTACCGGCATGGCGCAAAGGTACGCAAATGCTGACCCAAGCGGACATACACCTAACGCCATCACCCAGCCCGTTAAGTACCTTACCGCCATGGTGCTAATTACGCCATCGCGAACCAACCGTAAAGGGCCTTGTGCAGTGAATCCAGCTGCCACAGGTGCACAGAATCAGCACAGGTGGAGGCAATACAGACTCAGGAAGTAGAAAAAGAGCACACCCAACCCCTTCCCAGACCCAGTCACACTCCACAATGATACCAATAGGACTAGCAATGTTGGGGCTGGAGGACCTGATAGCAATGCAAGTGCTACAACTTCAACAACAACAACAACAACAACAACAACAACAACAACAACAGGATGCACAGAGGAGACGCAGGAGGAGAAGGAGGGCAAGGCAAGGCCAGCAAGCCCCACCAGCACAGCCAGTGGCACCACGCAGGCAGCCCCCAATCCCACGCATCAGAGCCAGTCCATTCAACCTCACCGCTGAGCAGATCCACACCCTGTACCGACTGGACCGGGACACCATCACCACCATTGTGGACATGATACACAACGACATCATCAGCATGATTGAAACACCCACCGCCATCCCCCCTACTGAAGGTAGTGTCCGTGCTCCACTTCCTGGCCACAGGCACCTACCAGCACACAGTGGGGCACTTGCATGGCATATCACAACCATTATTCTCACGTACACTGATCAAAGTGCTCGATGCCCTCCTCAAGCACACAGACGACCACATCTCATTGCCACGGTCTGCCCAGGAGATTGCTAACACCAAAGTGGGTTTCCATGCACTAGCTGGCATACCTGGTTGCATTGGTGCCATCGACTGCACCCATGTGCAATTGGTGGTCCCACATGCCCTGGAGGTAGCATACCGCAACCGTAAACTATTTCACTCAATCAACGTGCAAATGGTCTGTGACTCCAACAGGCTCTTCACACATTGTTGTGCCCGATTCCCAGGATCAACCCATGATTCAATGGTCCTGAGGAACTCCACAATACCACGCTACATGGTGCGACATGCAGGCCCAAGATCCTGGCTACTCGGTGAGTCTAATGTCATGAGCATGGAAATGTGAAGTGGGTAGGTGATCGACGTACCAATGCATCCTTCACCTGGCAGAAAGGGGGGGGATGATGCATACTTCACCTGGCAGAAAGGGGGGGGGATGATGCATACTTCACCTGGCAGAAAGGGGGGGGGGGGTGATGCATACTTCACCTGGCAGAAAGGGGGGGGTGATGCATACTTCACCTGGCAGAAAGGGGGGGGATGATGCATACTTCACCTGGCAGAAAGGGGGGGGGGATGATGCATACTTCACCTGGCAGAAAGGGGGGGGGATGATGCATACTTCACCTGGCAGAAAGGGGGGGGGCGGAATGATGCATACTTCACATGGCTGCGACTAGCAGTAGTCAGATCATACCCTGAGGCAGCACTTACGTCATCTGACAACTGTATACATGATGCCTGACGTAAGCAGCCCTAACATGGGAATGAAGGTGTCTCCCAACCATGACACAACCATCTGCAAGTGCATTGTACAAAATGTGACCACATTGACTCCAACGAAAAGCACCTACATGCACGTCACCAAACACCATCAACTGAAAGGCCTGTTCCCCATAACTGCGCACAAAGGAGGCACATGACGGACAGGAACATCAATACACCACAACACAGACAGCAAGGCCCACAAACTGTCCCTATTGACATCAGTATTGTTCACTGGGGTCATAATGAGGCAGATAGCAATGTTGCAATCATGTGAGCGTTGACCTCACAGGACACGTGCCAGGTCACCTAAAGAAACGGCCTGAGCGGACACAGTGGATGGGCACTCACAAGGCACTTGTCCCCCCTGCATTGTGTCTTGGCATGCAAAACTGTACATGAGAGCCATGAACATATACCGGTTGCATAGTGTGAATCCATTAGCGCAACTAAAAGTGGTGCAAAGTAACAGTTGAATGCAAGGCATGGTGGCACGTCATGTACAGAAATCAATCTCATGCCTGACACATACATTGTTGCCCACTTACAGGTGATGCAGGCTATCTCCTGAAGAGGTGGCTCCTTACACCAGTCCGGAACCCACAGAACCAGCATGAGGAGGACTTCAACCGTGCCCATGCACGTACCCGTGTGGTGATTGAGCAGGCATTCGGCCTACTGAAGGCACGTTTCCGCTACCTCAGCAGGTCTGGCGGGGCACTCCTGTACCGCCATGAGAAGGTTGCGAAGACCATCATGGCATGTGTCATGCTACACAATATGTGCGTCAGACGAAATGTGCCCCTGCCCCCTGACGCAGAACTGCAACCACCTGACGATGAGGATGATGAGGGTGGGGATGGGGCAGCACCTCAAGGAGGCAGCGATGCACAGGAGGGGCGTGAAATGCATCAGAATCTCATTGACCAATGCTTCTAGCACACACGGCGTGTGCGTGTAACATGGAGACGGCACTTGGGGCACTGTGTGTGTCTGGGACATGCACACTGTGGACTGTACAACAATAAAGCACACATGCGCAATGAGCAATGTCCACACATTTGATTTGTGCTAAACGAAAAAGTGTATTATGATTGTGAAAAGGTATGACACACCCACTCCCCCCTCCCCCCTGAACACCCCAACACACCCACTCCCCTCTCCCCCCTCCCCCTGAACACCCCAACACACCCACTCCCCCCACCCCCCTCCCCCTGAACACCCCAACACACCCACTCCCCCCTCCCCCCTCCCCCCTGAACACCCCAACACACCCCCTCCCCCCTCCCCCCTGGAATCCCTACGAAGGTGTGAGTGAGTCTGTGCAGCAGTGTGTGATGCAGTAATTCTCCACTGTCCAGCCACTAATGACAGTCCCCTCCCTTGGCCCCCGGGGCACCCCTGCCCGTGCTGCGCAGGTTCCTCCCTGATCTTCGGATGGGGCTGCTCTGTGCCGAGCTGGTTGACGAGGAGGTTCCTGCATGCACATTTGGACGCATGTCCCGAATGGTCTGCACCAGTTCTGAGATTACGTGCCGCACAGCGGCGAGTTCTGTGCAGATGTCCTTCGTGGAGGACTCAATGGCAGCCGTGACTCTGTCTGCACATCTCTCCATTGCATCCTTTGCCCCCCCACACTCTGCAACGTGCTCATTGAGGAGCGAGGATAGTTGCTGCTGCCGGGTGACGATCTCATCCAGGGTCTGTTCATTCCTCTGGCTCATGTCTGATGGCATTGGCATACCCATTGGGCTGCTCACCTCCGGCAGCGGGGATGGGGTGGCTGGCCAATCCTCGTCCTCTACCTGCCCCTGTGTGGCATCCGCATGCAGGCTGCTTAGAGATATGTAGGGGGAATGTAGGTGGGCAGTGGGGCTTGCATCCTCAATCTCCTCAATGATCCAAGCTTCACTATCGGAGTAGGCTGCAATGGCACAGATTTCTACAAGAGTGCTGCTTGCAGCAGAGCCTGTCCCTTCGGTAGGCACGATTTGTGTAATGTGCGCTGCTGCTGCTGATTCTGTGGTGACAGTTGTGGTGGCTGTCAGTGCCCTGTCCTCATTCCCTGGCAGAGATTGTGGCTGCTGTGGTGTTTTCATCGGGACGGCAGAGGTGGAGGCTTGCGGTCTTGGCACAGTTGTCCTGGCCCTCTTGGTGGCTGTGGAGGCAGTGGTGTCCTCATCCTGAGGGTCTGAATCTGAGCCTGTGGTGGAGCAAAGGAGGGATAGTGTTATTGATGGGTCAGCGGACATTAGGCCTGCATTGCGACGAATGGCATTTTATCAGTTAGTACATGCAGCACATTTGAGGCAGGGGCATACAGGTTGTCTGCCTTTTGTGTGGAAGTAGCATGGAGGTATGTGGGTGCCGGCAGTTAGTGTGTGCATGCTGCATGTGTACAGGGTGGAGATCGGATGTGTCTGTGGGCAGTCTCCTGCTGCTGTGTTGCATTTGCACTATGGGGCAACATTGTACTTCACATGATTGGACTTTGGTGAATTTTGCCTGGCTTGATTTGAGCCACCTACCTGCATCTCCTGATGTCGGGGCTCCTCTCTCCATCCCTCCTACTCCTCTATGCTCTCCATTCCAATAGTGGAGGCACAGATTTCCTCCCATGCTTGCAATTTGATGGGTGAATCAGATCCTCCCCCGGTTGCCGTGGCCAGGTTCCTATTCGCCGAGAGGATGCTCCTGACGCGGAGCCTCAGGTCGTCCCACCGCTTTCTACACTGCTGTGCGTTGCGGGGTACGGTTCCCACCGCACTGACATGCTCTGCCACCAGGGCCCATATGGCCTTCTTCTTGGCAATTGCCGGCCTGGTCATTTGCGTGGAGAAGACCACCGCAGCATTGTCCTGGAGGGTCTCCGCAAGCATGGTGAGTTCCTCACGAGAGAAGCGGTCCTGGCGCTGCCGATCGCAGGCTTTTTTGACAGCTTTTGGCATTTTCAAGTTGGTAAATGGGTGGGTAATGGGTTATGACAGGTCTAAGGGTCGGATGTGGAGTGGTTGGGAAGGATGGCAATGGATTGTGTTTTTAAAGATGGCCGCTGTGCTCTTTCCCGTTCCACCGCAATGACGCTACTTCCGGTTCCACTTATTTACGGTCACCGCTAATTACGGTCACCGCTAATTACGGTGACCGCTAATTGCGGTGACTGCTATGATGGGTGGCGGAGGTGCACCTTGCGCGGCGTACTATGCCGGTAGGGGCCGTTTTGGGGTCATTTACGGCATCGCATACTTTACATTACCGCCATGGCGTAATGCTCGTGCGTGATGGGTCGGAATGTGCCGCACTTTACGACATGGGGCCAGGGCGTAAACGTAAATTACGCCATGGCGATAATGTTCTATACTTACCGCCTGGGTCGTAATGAGGGCCATTGTAAAGTGTGGAAGATACACACGATTCTTGTGGGACTCCGCAGGGGCCGTGGGCTGAGTCAGCTGCAGCTAGGGAAGATAAGACCCTCATGGTTCTGTTTGCCAGGAACGAGCTGATCTAAGATGTGGTTGCGTCCGAAAAGTGGGCGGCAATCTTGAGGTGGTGGCAGAGGATTTGATGATCGACCAAATCAAAGGCTGCTGACAGATCAAGGAGGAGCATGAGCACCTGTTTGCCCTTGTCTTTCAAATCCTCAATTTGGGTTTTAAAATCAATTAAGGCTGTCTCCGTACCGTGTCTGGGACGGAATCCAGATTGCCTAAGCCCTAATAGATTGTTGGTTTCAAGGAAGTCCTGGATTTGGATATAGGCCGTTCGATCCAGAATTTTGAGAAGGTAAGGCACCATGGTGATGGGCCTGTAGTTAATGGGATTGCTAGGATCAAGATTGGGTTTTTTGATTAAGGGGATGACCCAAGCATCCTTGAGGTTGTCGGGTACCGTGCCTTATTTGAAGGAAGCGTTAATGAATGAGGTAATGAATGGGGCAAGATCATGTGCGGCTTCCTTTATGACCGTGCAGGGCAGGCATCACCATGGCAATTGGAAGGCTTGAGCTTCGATATGATATTTTCGACTTCCTTGATGTTAAGGGGTGAAAAGGTGAAAGGTTTGAAGGAGTGTTTAGGTGAGGGGGTTTTGTAAGACGGGGTTACCTGTTGAGTCAGAGAGGTAGCTTTTTTTAGTGTTAATTTTGGCTTGAAGCAAGGCAATTTTGTCAAGCAATGGCTTTTGAATGTTGGAGCACCACTCAGTGTAACGGGTGCACGTATCGAGTGGGGCAACTGGAGACTCAAGTTCCTTGAGGATCTTGAAAAGTTCCTTGGTGTTTGATTGGGCTTGAGTGATCCTTGTGTTGTACACTTCCTTTTTTGCAGCTAGGATGGCTTCTTTGTAGATAAGGGATGCTGAGGTAGGGTTATTTTTGTTGACTAGAGAAGGTGAGCATTTCCAGTGAGCCTCAGCTTTTCTTTTTTCTTTACGCAGGTCGCGTAAGTGCGGGGTGAACCAGGAATTAAGGTGGTGCTGCGGTTTTTGTTTGCGCAATTTGGGGGGGCAATGATGTTGAGGGCTTTTAGCATGGCGCGGTTGTATGTGTCTACTAACACCGTGGGGTCTGAGCAAGTGGAGGACGCTTTGTTCAGTAGTGGGAGGATGAGTGGGAGTAATTTCTCAGCCGTAATATCCTTTTTGTTGCGTGTGTAAGAGGGAGGGGCAATGTTGGGTTTATCTGTGGGTGGGCTGGAATTAATGGTGAATGATATTTTGTGGTGGTCAGACCATGCGCAAGGAGACACAGAGGTAACGTTAAGCGAACAGTTCATGTCTGAAATCCAATCAAGATTGCGACCCTTGATATGGGTAGGCTCGCTGACATGTTGGGTGAGGCCGAAGTCGGCAAGGACACTTTCTAAATCAGTGGCTTTGGAATCATTCATATCCTGGTAGCCTAGATTGAAGTCTCCCAATATAATGATTTGAGAGTTAGGCTTAGTGCTAGTCGCTAGGATAAATGAGATGTCCTCTACGAAAGACGAGGTAGGGCCCGGGGGCCTGTAGATGAGATGCACGGTGGCCGTGTGATTAGGTGAGATCGGTAATTTGATGGACAGTAGTTCCGCTGATGGCAGCGCGCTCTTGAATATGAAGGCTAGTCCTCCCCCCTTGGTTTGATTAGTGTCCCTGTCACACCTGATAATGGAGTAGTTGTCGGGGATGGCGAGGGTCAGGGTTGAGCCGGAGGCCTCATGCAGCCAGGTTTCCGTGATTGCGAGAAAGTCAAGATTTTCCGTGACAATGAGATCTGCAATATCTAGGGCATGCGCGGGGACGGACAGAGCGTAGATGAGAGCACCTTTGAGTTTAGAGTCTGTGATGGCATTATGAGCATGAAGAGAAGAATCAATTTTAGGAGCTGAGTGGGCAGTGGTTTTGTTATCACTCGAGTTGGGAATTTTGTCGTGGGATTGTTCAGGTGGTAGGACCAGTGGTGACATCTGGAAGCTAATCTTTGGTTTCTGATTGATAAGGCACATGGTAGGTTGGATTGGTCTAGTGAGGATGCTATGGAGTAGTGAGGCAGAGGTGGACAATTGGCAGCGGTGTGTGACTGAGATAGAGAGCAGGGAGAACTCACATCAGGATTCAATAAGCCTGTGTCTGGCACAGTGTGGTGTCTGGCTGGTGTAGCTATGTTGTTGATTGTTATAGATTGGTGGTAGGGTATGTGGCGCAGGCGTGAGCCGAGCCTAGATTTTCTAATGAGAGTGGAGCATGGTTGATTAGGGGTAGGTTTGGTGGCGAAATGCAGTAACCAGAGGGCCGGTGCATTGAGGTAGGGATTGGGACCTTTCACGATGGAGGCGAGAGGTAGTTTGGGAGATGTAATTGTACTGGTTGTGGGAGAGGGCGAGACGTGGAGCTGTCTGGTGATGGTGACGAGTGGTGCCCAGGTTAGGACCTGAATGGTAAGCAGTAGGTATGTGGCGAGATGTAGCTTAGACAGGTGTGCATGCTTTAATGCACTGTCATATGAATATAAGTGGTGAGGGCGAGTATCAGAGGTACAATGCATTTTAGGAGCTGAGTCAATGGTGTAATAAAATAGAGGTGGGCCGAGAGTAATAAACCTAAAAAGCGGTTTGGAACCAGTTGGGCAGGAGAGTGCATTAAGATGCAAGATGGGTTGGCAAGCAGTGTGCCAATGCCGGCATGGAGAGGCAGCCTATAGAGGTGCAGTGCGTGGGATATGCGGAATACGATTCAAATGACTTGCAAGGCACAATAAATACAAATCAATTTGGCTAGTATGGCACACATGCAGCAAGCCTAACGTGGCAACCGAACAATAGATGCACAGTGATCAGGCTAAGTGGTAACAATAGAAATTGATTGGCAAGGTATATAAGGAGTAGACAAAGAATGGCAACTGACCAATAGAGATACAAAAATGCAATTCAGTTTGGCTAGTATGGCACATATGCAGCAAGCCTAAAGTGGCAACCTAACAATACATGCAGTGACCAGGCTATGCGGGAAACAATTCAAATAATTAGCAAGGAGTATGAGCAAGCACGGGGAGTCAGGCGACACAGGCACGGCGTGAATGTGCTTTACAAAAGTACAGGATGAGCTGTTAAACGGGGCACATAATCACTGATAGAGCTTGCAATTTGCAGATGCTGGTAGCATATGCGAGGCATTGTGATTAGAGGGTGAGTAGAATACGTAAGTTGGAATGGGGACGGTAGGAGCATGTGTGACTAACGTTACAGAGACTGTGAAGAGACAAATGGCTAGGCACCAGGACTTGGAAGAGAGTCGATGAAGTAGCGCATGGCGATAGCATACAAAGTGTCTTTGGCCCGGGTGGCGGATAGATCAATAAATAGCGCTGCAAAAACGGTGCTGGTACCTCATAGTAGCCTGGCAGGGGTCTGGGCTGACGGCTGTATAGGCCTGGACAGGCAGGGACAGGCAAAGTAGCCTTAGTGCAGGCCTTTATGCACATGCTGGCTATGCCTACCGGCTAGTGTAATTGGCTGTTTATGTAGCCAATGGAATGAGTTGCTCGCAGCCCCATGTCTGGTGTGTCGAGGGCTGCTGAGTTAACCCAGATGGGCGCCCATGTTTGAATGTTGCCGACGCTGTTGTGGATGGATGGCCTTCATGGTGCCGCGCGGTGTAGCATCCGCTCAGGAAGCACGAAAAAGGATTTTACTGCAGTCATGCAGGCAAGCGCATTTGAAGGAGCGCTTTTCCGATTTGTTCTCAAATTTCAATAGAGGTGATTGCGGGCCAGCGGGCCTACCGCAGAATAGTGGGGGGAAGCTCTGGCTTCTCACCCGCACGTTACACTGCTCCAGCAGTGTTTGGAGGGGCACCTGCTCCTCCCGATCATGGCGATGTATAATATGGAGTCAAGTTTTATCCTTGCTAGATTAAAGTCAATTGTTACCAATAGGATATCAATTTTCTTCATTGAGAAATTATCATAGTATGAAATTCTAATTGCAAGGTTGCAATTAGTATTTTATTTGCAATAATTGCAAATTGCAATACGAAGGAGATTTCCATTCCTTTATCCTGTAATCTAAAGAATGTTTTATCTCTTTGATAAATCCACCACATGGGTGCCCTCTAGAACTATTCCTAGAAGGTTTTAAAACAAGCAGAATAGCCATCTAGGAAAGACTCCCCCAGCCATACTTCCTGCAGAAAAACTATATCATAGCCCACTAAATGTGGGTATTTACCCATGGTATGCAAAACACTGGAGTACCTTCTAGAGTTCTATGAGAGGACGTGAAGCTCACTAATACTAAAGACATTCCCTTCCAATAGTTGTGTTTTTATTCCCACATAAGACTACAGGGAGCCAAGACCATTCATGTATATCCACAGAAACATTTGTTTATTTAGAAAATTCTCTTTCCTATCCACATACTCCTGTATTGTAAAGTACATAAAATCATCCTTAGACTTATGGGACTGACTTCTTACAGATTCAGGAACATCCAGTCATCGATGCCCTATGGCTTCCATGGTACAATATGCATGTCAATAACTCAAAGGGACGAGGGTATCAATCCCCTCTCCCGAACCACAGAAGCCGAATAGATCGACCCTCCCACCGTGGTTGGCACGGGTGCCTGAATATAAACAATACAGAAACCACGTGGCAGCCAATGGGGGGAAGACAGAGTTAGGGAAAGGGGATGGAATGATAAAGGAAAGTTAGGGTAAAGAAACATGCAACTCACAACAAACACTAATAAGACAAAACCTGTTTCCTGCCTCCCTAGCATACACTACTCCTAAGCACCCTACACCTATAATCTTGAAACACCTGTAACCCTTGTATTACACAGACAATGCATAAGGAGAATGCCACAAACAAGGGAATTCCCTGTAATGACATACACGTAGACACATGGCCCTAATGGGCAAGCATAAGCCACAACACATGAACATAATATGGTACATATAGCATGAAGATTTCTCAATCATCTTCCTGTAGGTTGGTCCTAGCCCATACCCTCAGATTTGCACAGTCCTGTAAACGTTACTCAACATGCCATGAATATGCCTCAACATGCCATGACTGTGCCTTAATGTCTTTCTTTTCAGTTCACACCCATAACCCCCAGCAAGTCAGCTTCATAAGTATACAATGGCTACTGTGGCATACCATACTTAAGTAAATGCTCGGACGCCTTCCGGTGGTCGCTCAAGCCTGTAGATATGCAGCAATGTGTGTATGATCCACTGCAAAAAATCACTGCCGCGACCCAGGCTGTAGCAGCTGAACATATAGGAGCACCGTTTCCAAAAACACAGAAAAAGCAGCACTTTTACTGGGTGCTCGGATGCCTCTGGAGGCCATTCGACCCCGCAGGGATGACGCTATGCATCTGGCCGGCTCCTCGAATCACTGCCGCGACCCGGCCTTCCTCAGCACGGCTCCCGGATGTCTGGAGCCCAACTAACTCTGTCCCATGAGCGGTCCTGCAACGTGCCTCAAATCTCACCTCTGGGTCAGCCACTGGGTCCGCCGCTCGCTCCGCCGCCGCTGCCCCCCGTGCTCCATAACATCAATCAACGGCACCGGAGCGTGGGCGGTTGGCGGTTATAACCCCGCCCCTAGATTGCCTGCAGCTGGTACACGGCGCGCAGGCTGAACAACAATTATCCCATTGCCTGCTGGGAACTGTAGTTTTTTAGCCCCTCACATCCACTTTACACACCTCTTCTTAACGAAGCCCTGAATTCTGACAATGCACCCACTCCGTTCTCATAAGAAAAGATGTCCACACAAATGCTCGAAAAATGTTCCATCTCTAACAATAAGAGATGATAAATCATTCTAGAATATAGGTGGGCTACAACCATATCATTTCTTTGTGGATTTATAAATTCCACCTGGGCTGTGTCTTTAGTACTTATAAAACAAAGAAGAGGAATTTGGCCCAATAGCTCTAATATTGATTCTCGATTAAGTGATGGAGCTCCAGGATCCTTAAATACGAGTTCAACACTTATTTGATAGTAGTAAGATGTTCTCTGCTTCAATATGGTATCTTTATTCTTGAGCCAGGGGTAATTGATTTTGCCCAAGGTTGAACCACTGGTAAATTGTGGTCTGGTACCAATTATGTTTTGGACTGATCTGCCTCTAGATGTTTACTTCTGTCACTGGAGGCTTTATGTGTGGAGTTAAAAATCTCCACCTCACATTTAAAATTGTTAGCAAAAGTGCTAGCATCCTCTACAGTTTGCAAGTCCTTAAAGGAAGTACTACTACACTTCTGATGCAAATCAGACTTTAGAAATAAGAGTATTAGTTGTTGCTTGGAGCATTTCAAGCTCAACAGATGTGGGGATTCACTTTTATATTCAAGCACTGGACCAGTGCTCGATATATCTTTTACCCTTTTACCCCTTTGTTTTTTTTTTCTTTTTTCTCCGTAGGCTTTTCATTTTCTTATTTTCCCTTTCCTGCTGAGCCCTCAATGGTGTCATCTGGTAGAATCAGTGCTGAGTTGTTTTCCAAATTTAAGGAGCAGCAGAACTTCCCAGAGCTTTTTGTCCAATCCAGTTGTGCATTTTAGAATTTGCATTGGTTTGGGACTTCCCTTTAGGCTTTTTTGATGGAACAGACTTTGTGATAGTAGAATTAGTTGTTGCTTCCTTTGTAGTTTCAGTCAATGTTTCAAATATACCTGAGTCCAATCACAATTCACCATCCCTATTAAGGTGCTGATTTCCACAATAGACTGACATACTAAAATAGACGATTGGTTAGGAAGGCTTAAAGTATGAATAGAATTTTGCGATTTTCTGACTGTACAGGTGGGACCTTTCAAAAAAGGCCTTGCCTTCTTTTCCAGTTCAATCACCCTCCTTCTCGCAATAAGAGTGGTTTGAATGTCCCTTAATATGCATGTTTGATTCTTACTTTCTTGAGATAAGACACTGTAAAGTCTTACAAATGGATTTCATTACCAAGTTTAAAGCTATGGCCGCATGAGTGTCAAAGTGAGCATCAAGATAGCAAAGGGCAGTTTTGGGGATGCAGAAGGAAATATGTATATACGTAAATGCTGCAGCTGCAGGTGAGGGAGAAAACTGTTCTCCTTCGCAAGCACTGCAGCTGGCAGGGCAGGTTGAGAGTTAGTTTTTACCCATGAAGATCCACACCTGTTGACTAAGGGGGATCTCTTGATATTCTAGTGGTTTCCCATAACATATCTCTTTCTGAATCCCTGCAAGATATTCCAGAATCTTCTCTGGGTTTTGGATATCTAAATCTTGGGAGACCTAATCCTGAATACCCTGTTTATTTCAGATCTGCTAGTTCCCCACTAGTTGCTTGCTCAGGGGATTTGGAAATCAGTGAAGATTGGTTTGCCTAACTTCCTGGAACCTATTTAAAAAAAGACTCTCTGACAGAGTCTTCAGGCTTAATCCTGCAGGTTATTTTGCAAAGGTTTCCCTCCACCCATGGCTTTAATTGTTTGCCTCGTGCAGATAAAATTCCAGATGCTTAACTGGTCAGGATTGGGTTTGGATCAGGGTCCTGTAAATCAGATCGTGGGCTTTACGCAATGTGAATTTGTCATAGGTAAAGTAATAACACTGATCACTAACCTGCTAAGCATTCTCGACAACATGACGATACTTGAATTTGATGCAACAATACCCTGATCACAGGCTAAGTAACCCTTACTGGCAACAGAACCATACATTACTTTATTGTAACCATAGCACTGATTACAGTGAGAGCCCTAAGCATGCCCATTCCTTACTTTGCCTATAAATATAGCAGTAACCATGCACCACCTAAACATTCCTGGCAACATGCCCAGAACTGCATTTAATTGATGAATAGATGCTAGAATGGATTTCTAAATTCTGACCAGGTGATCAGATGTTTAGGAGGCCACCCTTGTTAGTGAAAAAGGGGACACTTCTGGGAAGATAGCCAGACAGATTCACGGTAGCTTGGAGAACAGTCAAGGCTAGGTCTCAGGAGGAGTGAGGGTGATCAGAGGTCTACAATGAGCACACACAGTGAAACACCAAGAATAATCATTAGACAGAACTATACCATAATATACTATTTATTAGAGGCCCAAGAATCAACACAAATGAAACACAAAAAGCATTAGTAAAATACCACACGAGCAACACACTATGTAAAATATATACAATCACTGGAGTCAATGCGATAAAGTTAATAACTCCACCAATACATGTATGGGAAGAGGATGAATAACCTTTTGAGCATAGACAAACTTCAGAAGTAAAAATCCCAACTTTCGAAGTCCAGCCCTAGGATGAATGGAGCCTTGTGCTCAATGTTCGATTGTGCGTGTAAATGCGCTTGGTCATGCGTAAAAGGCACAAAGTACCTTTTTAGGAATCTGGAAAAAGTTAGGGACAGAATTCTGAAGGGGTGAAACAAAGTTCCAAGAGCAGGAGGGGATTTGCTATGATGAACAAAGTTATTCCCAACTTTATGAGGACTTTAGGAAGCGAAGGCTACCCAAGTCAAAGATAAGACCACAAAGGATCCTCTATGCATAAAAGCTTATGGATGAACAAGGGGCCACATGTAAGTGACTTCAGTACTCATCCCCCATAGCTTGCTTTTGGTCCAACCTTTGCAGGTCAGGAAAGGGTTGTCAGAGGTTTCATGTCCCGCCCCTGGTTTGGCTTCAAAGTGCACAGGCATTGTGGGTGCAGATGCAGCTTCGGCATGGAACAGGAGCTGTCATTTTCGATTTGGGTGATGAAGAAAGAAAACACTGATACAGCTAGTCTCAGGGCACAAGAAGGAACAAGAGAAAACTGCCTTCAGAAATTTGATGGAAAGGTTCTTTGCAATGCAAACTAGGATTCCCCAAAGTCTTGACTCAAAACTTGACACAGCGACACTCCTGCAAGGTAACCAAGATTTTAGCTGGAAAGTCCACTGGATGGCCCAGGGAGACTTCAGATCAGACTCTTTTGCAGTACAACCAGGAGGAGTTGAGAGCATTATTCCCACTAGTCCTAAGGTTAAAAGCACCTGTGCAAGTCTTTTGAGATTGAGCGCAAAGCAAGGCTCCACTGGGACAACAATGGGTTTCGGGTGACAACCGTGTTCTGCGTCTCTCGGAATCTCCCTTTGCTCTGCTCAGCTCTTTTGGGATACTTGGCGTAATCTCCAGGTCAGTACTGATCTATTGCTTTATTCAGGACCCCTCCTCATATCAAGAGTCCGGCGAGTGATCGCACCCGGTCAGCCAATGAGAAGATCTGCCCCTTTCATGCACACCAGCAGTGATCCAATCAGGGACCACTGGGGTTCCTATGTCCTTGTGCACATCAGACATCCTGGCACCAGTAGTATGGATGGGGACCAGACAGTCTGAGCCCACTTTCTGGGTACCCAAACCCTTCACCTGCAGGAGCCCGCGAAAAAAGCTCCTTTAGTGTGTAACTGCATGCCCAAATAAGGACATACAGGGTCAGGAAGACTAGGGGGAAGGACGTAGGACAAAATGGCCTAAGGAACAAAGGACCTCATGGCATGGCCATAATTGACACTAGCCACATTCATTAGTCAAACATAGTAAGCGCGGTATGGTAAAAAGTTGCAAACATACAGGAAGAAGCTTCTGTTGCCACAAGTCTATTCCTAGGCACACTGTACAATCACTGAAACATCCTCAGAGGGTGACTATGCCTAGAAAACACAAGGACCCCATTGCACAGTACAGTAATGTACAAAAGTGGTAACAAAGAGACTAAAAAACTGAATTTCTCAGTACTGACAGCCTGAATAATATGTCAGTTTCCCCATAACAATGAGCGAAAACACAGAGGGGTGCAACTGAAGGCTTTCCTTGCTGTGAAAAGTCAGGTCAGGATACTGTAACAAAAAGCAAACTGTTTGGGGGGTCCATAAATATGGAGGGAAGAACAATTGCATTCAAAGAAATCTTCCTAACACTCACCCCTCCCAGGCTAAGGACAGAGGGAGCTAATCCACCCCTGGATGAGTCTCATGTTCAGGTCAGTTAAACACAACCCATCAGCATTGCAATGTTGGGGACCTGGCCTATGCTCAAAAGTGATGTCAAAGCCTTGCAAGCTAATGGACAACCTGAGCAATTTAGGATCCTCACCATACATGTTCGTCCACCATTTTAAGGGCCTATGGTCAATGTGCACAGTGAGGTGGGTCCCATAGAGTTGGGGCCTCAGCTTCCGAAGTGCCCACACTATGGAAAAACATGAATTTTCCACAGTGGACCACCTGAGCACTCTGTCCTTAAGCTGGAGATTGATGAAACCAATAGGGTATTCCCTGCCTTTCCTATCTAGCCGTAATAGAACTGCACCTATTGCAGTGTCATAGGCATCTGACAGCATGATAAAAGTTTTCTGTTAGTCAGGGGCCCTGAGAACAGGGGCCTGACACAGGGAGTCTTTTAATCCTTGAAAGGCCTTCTTACATTCCTCAGTCCAAGTGGTCTTCTTGGGTTTATTTGGAGTAGTGAGGGCAGTCAGGGGGGCAGCTATGGTTCCATAATCTTCCATGACGTTCATGTAATACCCAGTGAGGCCCAGGAAAGCTATCACTTGGTTTTGAGTTGTGGGGTGGACCAGCTTCGTACTGCTTGTACCTTACTGGGAAGAGGCTGCATTTTCCCTACACCGACCTCATGCCAAGGTAGACCACTGAGCCCTGAGCAATTGGACACGTTCTGCCTTTATGGTCAGATGGGCCTTCTGTAGAGCGTGCAACATTATCTCTATCTGTCTCACACGTTCTTCCCAACTGGGGCTGAAGACTGCTATATCATCCAGATATGCAATGCAGAATTTATTCAACCCATTCAGAACATGGTTGACCGGCCTTTGGAAAGTGGCAGGTGCATTCTTTAATCCAAATAGTGTTATCTTGAATGGGTAAAGCCCTTCTGGGGTTGAGAATGTAGTCTTATCATTGGCATCTTCTGTTAGGGAAATTTGCCAATACCCTGCAGTGAGATCAAAAGTGCTGAGATCCTTGGAAGCACCCAGCTGGTCTACCAATTTGTCTGTTCTTGGTAGGGGTGAGCATTTGTCTTGGTGACAGCATTCAGAGCCCTGTAATCCACATAGAACCTCAACTCAGAGGTACCTGCCTTTGGCACCCGAACCACAGGACTGGACCAAGGACTACCGGAGGGTTCAAACAACCCCTAGAGCCAACATCTTGTTGACCTCAGACTTGATGTGGGTCCTGACTTTGTCTGACATTATATAGCTCATTCTATTTGTAGGCACACTGGGCCTCATTATAACCCTGTGGGTATTCTGGTAGTTAACCTACGAGGAGTCCAATAAAACTCTATGAGGGGATTTGCTATCATTACCAGCACCGGCAATTCCGGTACCGATAATGACCACTTTTTTGCCAGTAGAGCACTTGCCCTACCTACAGCTTTGAGCTGGAGGTAACCCAGGTGACCCACCGGCAAACCTGTAGTCGGCCAGTCCGGTAAAGTGCTGGTATACATGAATACAAGCACTTTAATACCAGACCGGCCGACTCAGAATGAGGCCCACTATCTCAGTGTTAATGTCATGTGTGCACCAACCTGTCAAACCGGGAGTAAGTGAGAACACAGGGGAGAATTGCCTCAGCAAAGTCCTCACTTCACCTTGCTGTTGAGGAGACAGTTGAGGAGCCAGTTTGATACCCTCAATGGAGACATCTCAGGGACTCCCTCGGAATAGATCAGGAAGGGTTTCAAATTCCTTTTCCTCCCTTTCTGATGCCAACAACAGAGCAGCCATTTCATCCCCAGGGATGAATGTCTTCAGTCTATTTATGTGGAACATGTTAGGGGCTTGACCAGGCCTCCTAAGATCCACTAAATAGTTCACATTACCCAGTTGCTCCACAACTGTGTAGAGGGCAGACCACTTATCCTGTAAGGCCCCACGCCTGATGTGATTCATGATTAGGACTTATTGTCCTGGGGGAAAGCGACAAGTGAAGCCTCCTGGTCATACCAATGTCTGACCAACATCTGACCATCCTTCAACTTGTCACTGGCCTGAGCCATCAGTAAGGTCATCCTCTTTCACAAACCCAGCACATAGTCCACCACGTTTGTAGTAGCAGGAGGAGTAGGGAGCTCCCATCCATCCTTGACTATAGCCAGTGGTCCCCTGACAGGGTGACCAAAGGAAAGTTCAACGAGGCTGCAGCCAACCCCCTCTTGAGGGACCTCTCTGTAGGCAAAGAGTAAGCATGGTAAAAGGAGAACCTGTGTTCTTCTCAGGGGCTCCTCAAGGGCTCCAATCACGTTTTGGGAGTTCTGTTGAATCTCTCAAGTATGCCGTTTATCTGTGGATCATAAGCTGAAGAAAATGTATAGGAGACCCCACACTCCTTCCACATGGCTTGCATATGCTTACACATAAAGTTGCTGCCTCAGTCAGACACAACCTCTTTAGGGAAGCCAACCCTGGTGAAAATGGCAAGTAATGCTTTAGGAACTGACCTGGCAGTGGTAGATTGGATTGGTGGGTGTAGTGGATTTAGGATACCTGGTGGCATGGTCAACCAGCACCAGACTAAACCTGCTGCAACAGGATGTTGGAGAGCCAAGGGGACCACAATTTCAATCCCTACCTTCTCACATGGTGCACCCATAACAGGGAGTGGTACTAAATGGAGCCTGAATTGTTGTACCACTTTTACCAGAGATCAGGCAAGTGGCACAACTCCTGCAGTGGCTTTCTATCTGGACCACCATCATGTACCTTTAGAAATGCATGGTTATCCTCTCCTTGGTCTTCTTGATCCCAAGATGACCTGCAAAGGGGACCTCATGTGTCAACTGGAGGAGGATGGGCCTCACTTGAAGGGGGACCACTAACCCCCTATGGTCTCCTTCAACGGGATTAGTGGAATCACTATACAGGAGCCCACCTTCCCAATACATGCTATGTTTCCCAGGAGGCACACCCTCATGCTGGGGCCAGGCCTGTCTCCTACGTCCTTCTAAAGATGGGTTCTCATGTTGGCCCTTACTAAACTTTGCCCTGTCAGGACCAAATTCAGCAAGCAAGCTATTCTAAACAGTCTTCCTTTCTTATTCTTCTGTATTTCTTTGCAGACGTTGACATGGTGGAGCATTCTATCATTTGCTCTAATGTACCTTCTCTTGTTTTATATAGAGCAGCACTTTCCTGGATTTCCTCCAATTATTCCAAATGCATCCTACCCTATTACTTGCACTGAAATGTTTGGCATACTGCAAATAAGGATCACTAATCCTCTTTTGTTCTCGTTTTACAACATTCCTCTCTCTTCTAGCATGCACTTGATGGATCTTTGTTTCTTTGCTGAAGACTGGCACATCTTCCCATTGTTCTCTTCATGAGACTCAACTAATTTGTTTCCTGCTTGTATTCATTGGATGCGTTCTTATATTTTTCTTCTCAATTCTACCAAAACTGAGTTTCTCTTCTTCTTTGCCCATTCTCCTTGTGACCGTTCCCATGCCTTGTATGGGCCGGATTCACAGAAGCGTTTTATAATGGCAAAGCACCATTGGAAAACGCTTTGTGAATCAGGGCCTATATCTTTTTGATCCTTTCTTCCACTTTCTTCTTCATCCACTCAGAATCTAGTTGTCATCTTTGAACTATCAGTTACCTTCTGATCTCACAGTTGCTCTCTTGCTTGTTCCAGTTGTTATCAGTTCTTTAGAAAATGCAATCTTTTATTTATTTCTCTGCTAACAAAAGTCATACACGATCACTAGTTTTCTCTCGATTTGACTGTTGCCATATCCTCTGCTTGGGTCTTCCTGCTCCTGTGTTATCCTTTCTATCAACCACTCTCATATCCATCTTCTCTGTCTTCCTTCTTCATCCTCATTCTTAAATCTCTCCTTCTGTAGTGACCATTTTGTGGATCTTCTATCCTGTAAACTGGCCCTGTCGGTTTAGATGGGAGCTTGGGAGATCCTCATACAATAAATCGTATCAACATTCAATGTGATGGGTTTAGAAATAACTTCAAACATGGTTCACAGTCAGTCTCATTATAATGTGTGAAATGGTTCTACAAACATGTTAATAATGAAAGAAAGTTCCAATTTTGACAACACAGGCAGAAAGTATAAAGCTGATTCCAGCGCATGTTGGACTAGAAGTCATTCTTCAGGGAAAACGGTCTGTTCTGATTGGGTACTTGTCCTCAAGTGTGCACCTGTTGTAAGTAACTGAGGTGCATATTGGTAAGAGATCTAGGCTAAGGCATCATGGTTGCTTCTAATACTCCTATAGGGAGTATGTTTCAAAAGTATGGCACCCTCTAGGTAGCCGCTCCTGCTATAGTGTGTGTGAATGCCTGCAGTTTTGCTTTCTATGAATTGTCGTTATGTGTCTCCATGGACTTATACCCATGTATCTCCCACTGCTATTACTTTCTATTCTCAAGTTTGCATGCTTCATTCCTTGTCTTTTCTCAATTTTCACTATGTTCAGTCATATTTCTGCTCCTTTTCTCATCTTACTCCCAAACTGTGGAGTGCCCTGCTACTGTTAGTGCATTCTGAAAAGAAAACATTTTCACATTCTGCTCCTCTATATAAGCCTATTTGTTTTATCTTACTCTCAAAATGAACATCCAGTTTAATGTTGATTACCATGTGTTTATCATTTTTCTGTTTCCACTTAGTTTTTTTCAATTTTCCAGTGCTTTGGTAGAACGGCGTATACATCAAAATAAACAAAAGGCACATCTCATTTACTAAATGCAAGATAACTACAACCTATTTTATTTTTAAAGGTCAAAGTAAGAGCTCTGTGTGAAAAGTTGTTCAAAACATTCTGATAATAAAAGGCCAGATGTCTGGTTGTCCGAAGCGTGAAATGTGCCTGCTTCGCCTGT
The DNA here is from genome assembly GCF_040938575.1 of Ambystoma mexicanum. Lineage (NCBI taxonomy): Eukaryota > Metazoa > Chordata > Amphibia > Caudata > Ambystomatidae > Ambystoma > Ambystoma mexicanum. The sequence continues at coordinate 465,608,086 of NC_090938.1, read as the reverse complement.
TACCACCACTAGACAGAGCTGGTGTCTTACGTATACAACAATAAGACTTCAAGTTGCACAGTAGAGACTGCCCGCTTTGCCTGTTATCACTGCTAGAGGGAGCAGTTGCCTTACGCATATATTCATAAGAACCAAGTTCCTCTTCCAGGTGAACAAAATATACTTTGTATGTTAACACTCTGAAATTGTCTACCTTTAGGGACTTTAGCCTGTGTACATGGGCCTTCACAGTAGTTTACATATATTGGGCCTCATTGCTGCTTTACTGGTACGGTAATAATATGCTGGTAATTCAGTTTACCGGCATGTTACCGCATCAACAAAGATCAAGTTTGTCGGTGGGGTGGCATGAATTACCTCCTGCCAACAGCTGGAAGTAATTTTGCCTCTGCACCAGCAAAAATAGCTGGTACTACCGATGTCGGTAATATCGGCAAATCCCCCCCATGGATTTACCACTCTTAACGGCACTTGTAATCTGGCAGTAATTCCACCAGACCAAGTGCCGGTAACAGTTTACAGGTCGTAGATAACTTGGCTGAAAGACCGCAAGGATACCAGCAACCTCGTAATGAGGCCCATTGCTTTTTTTTTTACCGAAAAAAAAGCCATTTAATCAACACATATCATCACTGGTTTGAATCCAAAATCAACAGGGGTTGAAGCAACTGCACATGAATACCCTGTCCACTACGCCCATGGAGGCAGTATTCTCAGCTGCATATGCACTCAAGTGTGACTCATAGCGAGAGCATTGGTGAGTTACAACTCTAACTAGGGAAGCGAGCAGTCATGAGTATTGGGTTTAACCCTTATCACTAAGGCATTCCTTTAATTTTGTTTACATTTATTTTCATTTCAGCTATAAAACAGTGAATATTAGACAAGGATGGCTACCCTGCAATTGCAGTTGCTGGCAGGTGCTCTCCACTTTCAGCTGCCTCTCATGAGACTTTTCAGGCGGGGCAGGAGGTGGTGGCAGCATTGATGGTAAATATATTCTCACAGGAGAGATTCTAATGGCAATGACTAACACTCCACACTCCCCTCCTTCCGAGATCTGGTATCTGCAGCATCGAGGCTGCAGTTAAGATATCCACCCCCATACCAAAACTATGATGATCATTATTAGCCCATGATGGTGACTGGGTAAACTCTAAATATATACTATGCCTGAGTTAAGAAATGGAGCATGGTACGACTTATAATCATTGCAGCCACATCCAGTTTGATATCACAAATTGTCATCTTGTGGCAGCTTCTGTGAGCCAGTGCAGCTGTAGGTGGGGATGTGCATTCTGGGCAGACAGGCTGAACCTGCCAAATGACGGAACAGGAACCTGAAAGACTGTGCCTCTTGTATCTCTTTGTGCGGCTATCTAACAACATCCTCCGGAGACAGCCACAAAACACAACACATTCAAAGGGAATAACCTCACACCAGGCTGCATTTTTGAAAGGCTTTTGATCCTTTTGAGAATAGAAGGGGGGCAGGATTAATGTAGACAGGAGATCTACACTACACCATCTTGTTTCTCTCTGCCTCCTTTTCTCTGTACTGTCGCCTACACTTCCTTTAGAGCAAAACACTCTGGGTGTGATGTCATCAGGGCAAAATCCACTCATTTCAAGAGCAGGGATTGGATCACTAAGGCAGGCTAAATTTAGTCAAATCACCTGTGGACTTTTACTTGTAAAAGACAATGGGCCTCATTACGACCCTGGCGGTCCGGAAATAACGGTGGCAGTAAACCCGCCGCCACCGTTGTTTCCGGACCGCCTGATCCCGACCCCTGCAGGCGGGAGGTGATGTTCCCGCCAGGTCTGACCTGGCGGGTTTAACACCTCCCGCATGCAGGCGGACGAGGAAACACCGGCAGCATTACGAGATGCTGCCGGTGTTTCCATGATCCCGATTCCCATTGAATCCCATAGGACTCAATGGGAATGGGGATTTACACCATTCCGCCTCCGTGATTCCCGGAAAACCGGGGTTGTAATGCCCCGGTAATTCCGGGAATCACGGAGGCGGAATGGTAATATGAGTCTGGCGGTAACCAGGCGGTTTTACCGCCGCGGTTACCGCCGGACTCGTAATGAGGCCCAATATCTCCCACTGCTTCTTTGAATCATTCTTTGGAATCAAATCCTGAAAGATTTTGTTAGACCCGGCTGGGAGAGTCTTGTAGTTGAGAGGTGAATTCAGGAGTTCTAAGGCAGAGGAGAGCTCTGCCCCCAAACCATCTCCAGGGACCATTAGTGGTTACCTGCTGCTGGAACATGATCTGCCTCTCTGCCAACCACAGCGGTAACTAGGGCCTCACCACGTTGGAGGGACCCTGTAGTTGTGTGCCAGCCTTCCCCGGGTTTAGGAGCACAGGATAAGGAACCATCTAGTCTCTGAGTCCCTGGAGTGGGCCTTAAAACACCTGAAAACCAGACCAGCGAGGCACCCTGTATTTTCGCCATCAAAATGCTTCAAGACATGATTTAAACGTGTTAGACACAGTTTGAACCAGCAGAATCCTCCGAAGCTGCCTTTGGCATTCTTTGTTCTTCGAACTGCAGTTCATCTGTTCCAACCAGTTCACTGCCACAAAGTGCCAGATGAAGCACGCTGTTGCCTTGGCTTGAACCAAGAAGTATCATTGCTTTTGCATTTGCTCAAACTGCCTTCAAACCACCACCTGCCCCATTGCCGCCCCCACATTAATCTGGTGTCCATTGAACTGCGACCTTCAAACTGAATCACCATGCCTGCTGCATCCTCGAACCAAACCGAACCTGCAAACTGAACTCAGAAGCCTGGCTCAACATCATCGAACCACCAAGTCACCTGTACAAGTATTACAGACTGATACCTTACTCCTTGGTCCATCTTTGAGCCTTTGAGACTAGATAGGTCAATGCAATCCCTTTTTCAAGCTCAAGAAATATCCCTTTTGAATATGGTGGTCTTTGAATTGCCTTTTCTCCCCTTGTCTCATTGCGGAGAGTGCTGCATCTATACTATCTTTGCATATTCATAGTTCCATCTGCAGGGTTGGGGTTCAGTTTTTTCTAGATAGTTATTATTATACATGTTTTGTGTGATTAGAGTACATATTTTGTATAGAACTTTGATTGAACATTCCTTTATTTTGGACTGTTATACTTCACCATTTAGGTTGCTAATGAACCGCATCCACAATCCTCTTGAAAGTATAGCCTTCCCTCAACCCACATTACCACAAAAGGCGAAGCTAGTATATCTCTTAGCTGTGCCTGTTTTACCTTTATGATTGTGTTGGCTCTTCGTTTGCAGAAGTGTGAGGGTTGAGTGGGGGCTTCAGACGCTACTCATCTTTGTGCTCCTGCAGGGCAGAAGTCAATTTGTAACATTACTACAGATGTCTGGCCTTTAATTTCTCTTCCACTAGGATGTGTAGTTTTGGATACCTTTAATTGAATACAGTTAGTACTGAAATATCAGCTCCAGGAATGCTCTTAAACATACTATTGTTTCTCTGCTTATTCTTAAAAATACATCTTAATATGGTGTGTGATAAACCCCCCCCCCCCAGCTGGGGACCACCAGGGTAGTGGTTCAGGACCCCCTGAACCAGTGGATGTTGGGTAAGGGTTAGCATGAGGAGGATATCTTGGTCACATGGCAGAGGAAAGCCGAAGTGGCCCAGTATAGGGTTGTCTTGACAGCCTGGTCTCCTCCCAACCAAATGTTCATCATTGCAGTGTCATGATTTATGGACGGTCACTCCCAACTCAGGGAGTTCCTTTGCCCCTGATCAAGGTATCGCACAACAAAGGGCTTAGCAGATTCAAATCTGGTTAGGCCTCCAACCTGTATAACACTGTTCAGCAGATACGCTCTGTGTCACCAATAAGCTAGAAACCAGGTTGGAGAACAGAAATAATTGTATATATTTAATTACATTTCTAAAATAAATACTTAACCAATCATCAGAACACTAAACCAATCACCAGAACACAAGCCACCAACTCAGTGGCACAATATCATAAGCACAAATGCAAATTACTTGCATAAACTGTATTTCTTTATAGACTTTAAGTTACCACAACAAAGACAGGTTGGATTTTAAGTCAAAACACACATAGGAGTTATTTGTGCATTAACAAATAGGACATTTTATACACACAGTGATTACTTGGGTTATCACAGTGCTCTTCTCTTTCAGCAACCCTCCCCCACCCCCAGGCATCAGGTATATATGACCCCTTTGGTTTGAAGGTAAGGTACAGGGAGTGGGAAGATAATGGGAATTTTGTTTGGGATTTTTATTTGAAAGGCAAAGTTTGGGTAAGGAACTCAATGGAAACATTGTTTGGGGAACACACATTCCAATGAAATGCAGGGTTTGGGGAATTTGGAATGAGTGGGAAAATGTGTTTGGGACAATTTATTTTCACAGGGAATGCAGGGTGTTGGGATTTTCGTATTGGGGACAACAGCAGAATCAAAGGAACAGCAGGGTTACCCAATGACATTAAAGACTAGAGCCATTTACTGTGCACTGGGATCATCTTTGTCAATTTTGAATTTTGACAAAAACATCACCCTGTGGTAGCTGACCCTATGGGAATTAATTAAATTATATTTTTAGTTAAATAAGCTAAGGGTCTAATGCTTTTAGCCCCATTCCTACTAATGGATGAGCACCCACTAACGGAAAGGAATGGGTTAAAACAGACAGCTTCCCCTCAAACCTCTGGTTAAAACGGACATGGTGGCTTTCTCAGAGGGAATTAATTAGGCAATATTTTTGTCAAATATGGCCAGGGACTACACAGTTTTGCCCACCCAAACCCACTAATGGAGAGGGATTAAGGCAGGTGGATGCCTAGACTATTGATAGCTTTGGGCTAGATCTACTTACATGGGAGATCTCTGTTCTTAGCTCAGGAGGCCAGCCAGATTTCATACCCACTTTCAGGAATAGGTAGGCAGCTCACACCTGTGGTATCTATTCACAGCTAGGTTCCTCCTGCCCGATTTTAAGCCTCTCTGTCAGATAGGGCTCCCAGCTTCCAGGCAAAAGTCCCCAGCAAGTGTCCCAGGGTTTCCTGTCTATCTGCTCTCCTGGGTATCATCCTTCCTTTTGTCAGCTTTCTGTTGTTGTCAGTCTGCTCTCCTCTTTTTGCCATTCTGTCCCTTCAGAATGAAAACTGTATTATATAGCGCGGATGACAAATGCATATTATGAATATTCCCATGCTACGGATTGAATTTCTCTCGTTCTCCCCTCCCATCAGTCCGCCCACTGCCAGCTGATAGGGCAAGGAGTTTAGAGGTCTGTATTTGTATTATGGATAATGGGACAGGAGGAGAATGCATTATTTGAAAAGTGACATATTTTTACATTTTGTTTTTTCCTAGAAATCTCACTATATGGCAACTACTATCTCTTTTCAGATAACTGCATTTACATATATATTTTAGAATTCTACATTTTATGGCCAATCAAGGAATAATACTTTTATTTTGGCACAACCGTTCTGGTTGAAGCTATTATTATTTGTGTTTTTTTTTTCCTGAGCTGAAATAGTTACAAATATAACACTTCACCATCCAAGCATTCATTTTGTATTCTATCAGGTCACCAACTTTTGAGTTCCTCTGAATTATGAGAAGACCAGGATCATGGTTGTCTTCCTAATTCCAAATATATCAATCACACATGGTTAATATTCCCATGGAACAGACAGTAATTCTGTGATCTTTAATATGAGTCTTGGATGAGCTCACTGTGACACACGCTTTTCCTGTTATTAAGGTGTCCAGTGTTAATCAAATGGCAAGACATAATATGGAGAGTCGTAGTTTTGTATTCCAAGCAAATCCTCCTAGTACTTTTTTCCTCAGAAACATGTGTCCTGAACATCTGCTTATTAATAGTGTCTGTTTCATACACAGTCTTTGAAGATCCTTTAGTGGCTCCGAGAGGCACTTTACTCGGGTCAAACAAGTCCAAGAGGTCATTGCTGTTGGCTGGCTTATCTGACCCTTCCAATATTTTGATCTAACTCTTTGTTTTTCTTTGCGTTTACACCTGAAAACCAAACCTACTTTTCCTGGTGGGCCCAGCCCAAAGGTCTTGAGGTCAAAGTTTCAGAGGCACAGACCTTTCAGTTTAGTGGGGAAAACAAGCTACATACATAATTGTAACAGAATGGCATTTTAAATTGAAAAGATGTGTTTACCATGGAACATTTTGTATTGCATCTGGGCCTAATGTCCAGGAATTAAATCATTCTTTAATACAATAATTAAAAAGATGTGAGTCTCACTTTCAGTAACATTCACACATAGGCCACAGTTAACATAGTGAACTGTTCACTTCAAATAGGCCTCTACTTTTAAATTATATAATTTTGAATGTTGAAAAGTAAGTGTTTTATCTGTGACAAATGCAAAGTGCTTGGCTTCCCTTTAGATTTCTGGATCTCAGTCTTGTGCTGCATTGAAGTCAATGTAACATGCTGATATCTGTCTCTTTAAGTGAAATTATAGTTTTCATATTTTATGAAAACAGAATTTTCAGCTGAAACTGTCTTTTGAAACTGCATTGGGCACATTCTGCTGTATTAAAGGCTTCCTTCGCCCTGGGCACCTGTCCATTTTGGGAAAGTTGTACTAGCCACTTTTTTGTTCCTTCACTAGGCCTTATGTCATAAATCAATGTTTGAACTGGCCTGTATAGTCCAATGGGTTTCAACATCAGCCAGCTCCCTTCTCACAATGGGGCATTGCATGGCTTCTCAGTCTCTGTCACGTCACACTGGGGCTGAATTTACACCCCACATATTCCCCCTCCTGGATCTTTAACCTGGCTCACTCATACGAAAGAGCAAGGGAGAGTGGGGTTTTTGTTTTCTTTTTTGCTTTTCATTTATGCTTTTCCTTGTTGGAGCACGTCCCCTCTTGATCCCATCCTGAGGGAGTGGGTGCTCTGGTCTGCACTCCCCCTCTTCGGATCTTGGGCTTTTGGTCCTGGAACCCCTCCCTTTTTGGAACGCTGTGAAGGTAAGGAGTTATTGAGTGTGCAGAGAGGAGCAAAAGACAGGTTAGGTATATATGGTGGTCAGTGATAATGTCGAATCCAATAATGTCGACAGTCAAAATGTCGAACAAAAAATGTCGAAAAAAATAATGTAGAAAAGCAATAATGTCGAATTTTTTCTACATTTTTTCGAATTTTTAGAAAAAAATAAATAAATAATTAAAATGTGTTGAATATGAGGGGTGAGAGGGTGGTGGGGGGTGGCAGGGGGGTGTTTGGTGAGGGGGGTTGGGGGAACCCCCTAGTAAATGATATTTTCCTTGTTTATTTATTTATTGAATAAATAAATATATAATTAAAATGTGTTGAGTATGAGGGGTGAGATGGTGGAGGGGTGGGGGGGTGGCAGGGGGGTGTTGGGTGAGGGGGGTTGGGGGGACTCTTCTTGTTTATGTATTTATTGATAGTGCTAAATGACATTTTTTTCGACATTTTTTTTTCTAAAAATTGACTCTTTTCATTATATGTATAGGTTTTCGACATTATTGTTTTCGACATTTTTTTTTCTACATTTTTGTAAGTCGACATTTTTTTTTCGACATTATCACTATGAACATAGGTATATATTACAGTCCTTCTTTCCCCGGTAATTGGCATACAATTTGTAAACAAAACATCACATAACTCATTGATATTTATTTCCCTTACATGAACATTTCTACACACATTATTTCTCTCATCCCGGTTTTTATACATTCTTTGAGTATAAATTACTTTACTCCTTGAATATATGTAATATTCTCCATCCAGGTTTTTTATTCTTTCGTGTCATTCTTCAGATGGTTCCTGCAGTCTACCCTTACTGGGCTCCTCATTCGGTTGTAAAGCCTGTCTACGGTGTCAGCCCTTCAACTGATTTATATGAACCCATTTCTCTTCCATATGTTCTCCTTTAGGGATGCAGATTTTATAGGCAAGGAGGGAAATTCTATCGATGATTTCAAAGACAGTGCGCCTATAGAGAAGGAACTTCCACTACTTGGTCTGGTTACTTTGAAAATTGTACAAGTACACCCTTTCACCTACTTCGTACTCCTTCTTGGCAGTCTTTAAGTGATAGTAGGTTTTCATTCCTTCTGTCAGCTTTCCTAAATTGTGCTGAGCATAAGCAAAAGTGTGCTGAAGTTCTTTCCTTAAATTTTCAGTGTCATGCAAGTCAGCCAATCCTTGCGCTAGAGGAGTATTCTTGTTTTGGCCATAACTGACCTCGACAGGAAAGCCTTGCATGGACAGAATCCAGGAAGTAATTCTGGAATTACTTAAGTTCCCTGTTCGGATTTGGTCACTTTGTAAGTATTGCAAGGGTTGGTGAGGTGTCACAACAATGATGTGCTCTCCCTGGATAAATGGGCAGTAATTTATCAATGCTCACAAAGTTACCAGGAGTACCTTTTCACAAGTTTTGCTCGCGTATGAAATTACTTTGTTCACCTTATCGTGCTTCTGATACAATACTGCTGTTAGGCAGGTATCTGAAAACCCTGTCTCTGAGAAGAACCCCCTGTTCTTTATGGGGTAAGCCAAATAAGGAGCCTGGGAAAGGCTTCTTTTTAGTTGTTTTCCTACCTCTGATTGTTCCGGACCCCACTCCCACTTGGCCCTGGCCTTTAATAAATGGACTAAAGGTCGAGTCACCTCTGCGTAGTCGTCAATGAAGTTTGTACTATAATTAGTGAGTCCAAGAAGGCTTCTTAATTCTTGCAGATTGATAGGGTCTTTGAATTTCAATAAGACTTCCACCTTTTTCACCTCAGGGGACCTCTCATGCCCTAAGAACTTCACAGAGGTCTTAAACCACTGTGCCTTCTGGAAGGAGAGTTTTGCTCTAGCTTTCTGCAACTGGGTCAGAACATGATGTATTTCTGCTATATGTTGCTCCACAGTTGAACTCTTGATCAGAACATCATCCACATAGGACAGGTTTCCCATTTTGCCGAAATTGGTTATGGCCTTATGTAGGAAGATGTTAAATGTGTTGCCAAAGTTCATGCATCCAAAGGGGTTCGGGGCCATGTGTATTGCTGCCCTCAAAGGTAAAGGCAAGCTTGTACTGGTCTTCCCTACTCACGGGTACTGTCGGGTTGGTTGGTTTGGATATGGGCCAGCCCTTGATCAATGTAGGGAAGTGGCCATCTTGGCATGTGGACCCGTTTGTTCAACTCCCTCAGGTCTGCAGCTAGTCTCCATTGGCCATGGGTTTGAGCATCCCCAGTACAGGGTTGTTAAAGCTACTGTGGATTGGACAAATTATCCTACAGGATTCTAGGCTTGTAATCATCTTAGTGAGTCACTCCATGGACACAAGAGGTAACCGGTATTGTTTCACAAATATTGGAGCCATCTTTGGGTCCATGGGTAGGGTGGTTGAATGCATATCTGTGCATCCACACTCAAATGAGTCTACTGAAAAGATATCCTGAAAATTGAGAAACACCTGTTTTAGCTTCTGTTTTTGCTCCTCAGTCTCACAGGCATCAGCAATAATGATCTATTATTCAATCATCTGCTTAAAGCCTGAAAAGACATCAGGCTTGCCAATTTTGTCAGTATCCTCCAGTTGGGTGGAGAGATCTCTTGTTTTGCTGTTGGCCTGGGCATACTGTTCTAAGGATGGGAGGTAGTCATTGTTGACTTGGAATACCACCTCATCCTTCCTGATGTCCCAGGTCACCTCTTGCACACCATAAGGGCAAGAAGAGTACAGCAAGAAATTCCCCCCCTGTCAGAGTAAAAATCTTTTCAGGAGGGATACTTTTGTTGATCTTGAAGCAGTCATTTGGGATTGGTCCAATGATTTCATTACATATATCAACAGAATAATGTTGGTCATCAACCGGCATTCCAATAAAGTTGTCTGAGCCCGAAGTGATACTTCGGGGGTCGCTGTTATCCACCAATATTCGAATGGTGTCATGTTCTAGGTCGATTAGGGATGTTGGATTTAAATACAAAGCTTGTTGTTGGAGATGATAATTCAAATGTATGTTGGCATCCTTATTTTTGAGGTTCTGTCCTCGCTTACATTTTAGGGGAATTGTAATTTTTTGCACCTGTCCTGGGATGATAACCTCTTCTCTCACTTGAACTTCAACCGCATAAAGCAGCAAATGAGCTGACCAAAATGCATTTTCAGTATTGTCAACGCCCATCGGGCTGCCCCTCCCCCCTCCGTCGGAACCAGGCTTTGTTATTAATTAGGTCCAAATTAATTGGAAATCGATTGAGAATGTCACTGCCTAAATAAAAGGCAGAAGGGACATCTCTCACGACCCAAAAAATTATCTTCTATGCTTTTGTCGCCAATGGACATTTTTAGCATACACCTGCTAGGCAGGAGGTGTTTGGAATGTGTGTTTTCCTGGCCTACTTACCATTTATCAATCAATTTAAATTTGGGAATGGTCTGATCTTTTGGTAATTTCCTGAATAATGCTCAGCTTGTGAAGCTTCTTCTGTTATTTAGGAATACTCTGGCGAGAACAGGCACCTCCCCCTCGTTTAGCGGAAGGGGAAAATCAGCTGTTCACCATTTATCTGGATGTCGGTCAGATTTTGAGCTGGTTTTTCATCATCATTTGTCATGTGATTTGGGTTTTCCTCTGATTTTGGATTGGTATACAATGTCAGAGTATTCCCTCCAGTGTGGAATGGCACTTAAAACTGAGAGGGAGGTTGATTTTCAAGAATGGAGAAGGATTCCCATCACCAGTTTGTTCTCCTACAAAGATGATGGTGATATCTAGGACTTGATTGTTCCTGAAATGGAATTCTATTTTGTTGGACCGCTGTTCAATCACATGGCATGTGCCAATCAAACTCACATAATTTATTCTTTGTTTTACTTTGATTGGCCGTAAAGTCTGAGTTCAGAGGACATTGTTCACAGAGTCAATCAGGGTTGATAACCTCCAAGGTAATTCCCCAATTGACAAGGTGTGCCCTCTGGAGTCAAGACTATCACTGGTTGTTTCACCCTACGTCGCCCAATTTTTATTTCCAGATCTGCAGTCCATTTGATGGAAATATAAATCCCATCAACGTTTTGGAGTTGTCCAGAAAGAGGTGTGAGGGGAATTTGGTGGCTCTCGCCCCTTCCTGAGTTCAGTTGGTTGAAGGCCTTTTTAGACAGGAGTGTGGCTTGGGATCCAGCATCCACCAACGCTGAAAATGCACACTGAGCCTGTAGCCTGATGGGAGCATAAAATCTTCCTTCTCTCTCCCCAATGGCAAAAAGAAAATGTGAATTATGTGCCAACTTGCAAGTTAATGTTATTATATTGAACTCTGACACTGTGTGATCTTGGAAAGTTTTCTGTGTCAGAGTCTGGGTATCTGTAAACAAGATTTGGCATCCAGACAAACATGGAGTTGGGGAATCCTCTTTCTCCCCTAATTCTTTGCTGCCCTTGTTTTCCTGGAGAAAGTTCCCAGAACCTGTTTGTGGGGAGCATCCCTCTGTGATTTCAGGGTCAACTTGGTGACATTGTTGGGGTTTAAGTACTTCCTCCTCTCGGTCGGTTCCCATACTTACCCAGTCAAAAATCAGGGTCTTTTACTACCCATTTTCTCTTGGGAGGGATCCCTCCATCCCTGAAAGAGGGAGGTTTTCCTGGGGCAGTACTTACCTGATTGAACCCCCCTCTTGTGAAAGAGAAGATTTGCTTACCTCTATCCTCCCTCCAAACTTCTAGGGAAGAAATGCTCAATTTCTCAATTTAAACTTCTTTCCCAGGTACCCCCGAACCCAAATTTCCAGAATAATCCTTGTCTTTCTCCCCACTTTCAGGACAATAGATTCCTGAATCTGGGAGAAGGGGGACCTAGGATGGAGAGTCATCAGGGAAACTATACCTAACAGTACCTAAACTACTCCAGGAGAAGGGACAGTTACCCTTTCTGAGAGCAGCAAAGGTTTGAATCAAGACCTCCCTACCAACCAGAAAATGTTTCACAACTGGAGCGACAGGTCCAACAACTAACCCAAGACCTGGGTTGCATGCTAAGGGCTCAGTCGAACTCTCAACTGGAGCCTGCTGCCCAGAATAACCCAACATCCGGGTGTGAGGCCCCCTTGTGCCAGGGGAGTCCATATATATCCAGGTCTAAGTCTTGTACCTTTGTATTTTAAACTTAAATATGTGGCAGTGTCATAAGGGTCATGTGTCTGGTATTCTGCTTGACTCACCACGACTGGGCTGAATGAGGTCTCCTCTGCCTTTCGTTCTGCTTGTTGGCAGAAGGAGTATTTTCCAATGGAGGGGTATGTTTTACCTCAGCCACCTTCGCAGTGGCAGGCTTCTTGTGTGGTGTGGGGGTTTTAGTGTTATTTTTATTTTCAAAGGGCTTTTGGACCTCATAGATCCTGGTGGCATTTTCAATAACCCAATCCAGGGGTTTCCACGCTCATGAAATATCTCACTAGTTGGGTCAAAATGTATTTCAGGAGCACATGAAGTATGTATTGATGAACTCCCTACAATTGGTATTCGCCCACCTGGGCACATGCTCATTTCAGATACTGTACAAACTCTCTAGGTGCCTGGTGTTCCCCACACTGCAGGTTGTATGCTGCCTTACGGGCCTCCTGTGGGTTTCTGTAAGTGAAAAAGGGTTTTAAAATGGCTACTTTTTAGATAGAGCATTTATGGGGATCTTGATCCTCCAGCCCTACAAAGAAGCTAGAGTATTCAGGGGAGAATTTCCATTTTGACAAACTCCATGCAGTTCCTAGAATGTTTAATTCTAAATAATGTCATCATGTGTTCATACAGCTCTTAATGCTCCCATACCGAATATTTGGCATTCTTATTGTAGGGAGTCATACAGCTCTTTGTGGCTTTTATCTGCCGAATTGGGTCTTTCACAAGACCTTTCTTCTCTTTGGCAGATTTCCTTTCTGCTGCACTGTAGTCCACTCACCCACTAACTCAGAGCTGCTACTGTTGGTGGTTCATTCCCTGTCCTCTAGGCACTCCCTACCTTTATGAGACTGGGAAGAACTCCTGGAGTCACAGGGTCTAAACTCCTCTTTCCTATAATGCTGTGAGCTCTCAGGGTCGTTTCCCTTGTAGTCTCCTTTCTGCACAGTAGAGTACTCATCTTCCTCATCCTTCCTTCCAGGTATGGTGGGGGCATCCCCCCACCTCCCTGAATCTATGGGGGTTTTCAAGATACTCTTTCTAGGCCGCAACTCCTGCTCTTCTCTTTCTGCTAAGCAGATAAGGTGGTCCCTTTGTATGTTCATTTTCTGCCTGTCCAACTCCCTGATCTTTTCATCATAGGAGTCCTCCTGGTCAGAAGTACTCGCTAGGGTATTTTTTACTTCCCGGAGCCCACTTGTCCGGCCACCTTCCTTTCTGCTTGGCATAGATTAATATTCATCAATATCTGATCAAGACTGTCTTTCTGGCTCACTTTTACCATGCATAGGTGGGTACAGCTGCTCCATAATTCCTTGTTCTTGATAAGTGGTATGCATGAGGTCAGCTGCACTCTTAACATTTGATGTGGTTAATTGGCTTGAGGTCCCTGGTAGAGAGGTTACCACTCTTTGATCGAAGGGCACTTTCCATACCCTGACTGGTCAGGGTACTTCAAGGCCTGTTTGCATTTGGCTATTTTGTTTACCAACATCTCACACCTATTTTTCTTGGTCCCTATCTCTTGGTGGGAAGCAGAGACCTGAGTTTTTCATTCAGACACAAATGCTTTAGTGGCTTTGAGCACTTTACTTTGGGACATTAATTGATCTTTCAGTCCCTTGAATTCTTCATATTTGGTCTAATTATCGTTTTGGGAGGCTTGCATCGTGTGCACATATTCAGTGCTTTTCATTTTCAGGAGACTAATCTCTTCATCTTGCACAGTTCTTCACTGTGTTGCCTGTGCTAGGTCCATCTTCACTTGCCTCACATGTTCGATTAATTGGGCATTTTCTCGCCTAATATCAGTCAGTACCTGCCTCTGTCCCCTTGGGCAGGACAAGGACTGATATGTAGTGCAAATGTCTCTTCTGTGAAAGGATGGTGATCTAAAGACTCTGGTTGAGACTCAAACCCAGGATATAGGCCGGTAGAGATAACCTCCCAGAACCCCCCTTACTTATGCATATTAAGTAGCTTTGGGTTTTCACCCTAAGTTACTAGGGTACTCCAGATGTGGAACCCTTGCTCACTGTCGATAGAGAGGCACAGCTCTACCTCACTGTCAAGGCCATACCAGGCCAAAACATGTGTCTGGGGTTGCTGTTGCTATTGGTACTCTTGTTCAGAAGAGTATTGCCTGGCATTTCGGTGCTGGACTTCCCTTGGCCAAGAAAAAAACTGATATGTAGTGGACATTTCTCTTCTCTGAAAGGATTGTGAGCTAAAGAATCTGGTTGAGACTCAAACCAGGGATATAGGCTGGTAGAGAGAAACTGTCAGAACTCCCCTTACTTATGCATATTAAGTAGCTTTGGGTTTTCATCCTAAGTTACTAGGGTACTCCAGACGTGGAACCCTTGCTCACTGTTCTTAGAGAGGCACATCTCCACCACACTGACGAGGCCCAACCAGGCCGAAACATGTTTCTGGTGCTGTTGTTGGTACTCTTGTTCAGAAGAGAATTGTCTGGCATTTCGGTGCTGGACTGTCCTTGGGCAGGACAAAGACTGATATGTAGAGGACATTTCTCTTCTGTGAAAGGATGGTGAGCTAAAGACTCTGGTTGAGACTGAAACCCGGGATATAGACTGGTTGAGAGAAACTCACAAAACCCTCTTACTTATGCATATTAAGTAGCTTTGGGTTTTCACCCTAAGTTTCTAGGGTACTCCAGACGTGGAACCCTTGCTCACTGTTCTTAGAGAGGCACAGCTCCACCTCACTGGCGAGGCCCAACCAGGCTGAAACATATCTCTGGTGTTGCTGTTGGTACTAATGTTCAAAAGAGAATTGCCTGGCATTTGGGTGCTGGACTGCCCTTGGAAATGTCTTTTCTGTGAAAGGATGGTGAGCTAAAGACTCTGGTTGAGACTCAAACCTAGGACATAAGCCAGTAGAGAGAAACTCCCAAAATCCCCCTTACTTATGCATCAATGTACTGACATGTACTTCTTCATAGAATTTCAGTTACCCCAACAAACGCAGGTTGAATTTTAAATCAAAACACACATACAATTTATTTGCACATTAACATATATGATATGATATGATATGATATGGCATTTATAACGCGCCTATACACAGGTGTTTCAAGGCGCGATGAGGCAAGGGAGGGGGAACAAAGGGAAGACAGAAAAATGATCCTACTAGGCCAGGTATCATTCAGATCACGCAAGTGCATGGGGAGGGGGAAAGGGAAAAGTGCATGGGCGAGGGAGAGGGGAAAAGTGCAGTACATGGGATAGTAGAATAAATAAGATTAATAAAAACGGCCGCTGGTGGAAAGTGCAAGGTAATTGAAGACATAAGTGCTGGTAAGGGGACTGTAGTGATGCAGAAAACAGTCCCCAGGTGCCGGCGTAGCAAGGGAGGCAGTGCAGGTGGGCAACTGGCAGGGCCTGGGCCTGAGAATCAGAAAGGGTGGCCAGGTAACCCGCTGCTGTTTCTGCCAACAAAGTTTAGCAGGGGAGAGAAAGCAGAGGCAAAGAGGAAGGTTTTGAGGTGCTTCCTGATCCAGAGATGGTTCTCCTCAAGTTTCAGGGAGACAGGAAGGCTGTTCAAGAGGGAGGCCCCTGCCGAAGAGAGAGCTCTACCACCAACTCGTTGCTTGGAGAAGCGACTGACTCTGAGGGAGTTGGATGCGAATGAGCGAAGAGCTCGAGAAGGAAGATAGTTGGGAAGAGAGAGTTGAAGGTATTTCGGCTCCAGGCCCCAGAAGGCCTTGTGGACAATGCAGAGGGTTTTGAACTTAATCCTCGCAGCCACTGGGAGCCAGTGAAGAGATTTAAAATCCTGGAGAGATACGATCCCTGGGCTTGAGGCCAAGGACAAGTCTCGCAGTCCTATCCTGGAAAGTTGCAGAGGGCGGAGAGTAGAGGCAGGCAGATTTTGATAGAGGCTGTTGCAATAGTCCAGCCTAGAAAGATCCAGGGCTCTGGAGACAGTGAGCTTCTGGGGGAAGGAGAGGAAAGGAAGGATACCTCTGAGGAGGTGCAGCTGGTAGTGAGACTTCTTAGAGACATTGGAGATGTGAGGAGAGAAGGAGAGTGTGGAGTCGAAGATGACTCCAAGGTTTTTTGCCTTGCAGGTGGGAGCAGGAAGAGGGCCAAGAGAGGCCGGCCAGAGAGCTGCAGGGAAGCAGGGAGCGGGTGTGCTGATGAGTAGAATCTCAGTCTTACTGGCAATAAGGCAGAGATCATTGGCGGCACACCACTCATGGATGGCAGCGAGACAGTCAGATTTGAGGGAAGGAGAGGAGGAGGCTGAGGGTAGTCTGAAAATGAGATGTGTATCACAGGCATAGCACTGAAAGTTAGGGCAAAGAGCGGCAATGCGGTGGGCAAGGAGTGCATGGTACTGGTTGAAAAGCCAGGGAGAGAGGTTAGACCCCTGGGGGACACCACAGGTGGAGAAAAAGATATCAGAGAGGAAGGACCGAAGTTGGACCTGGTGGGGTCGGTCATAGAGGAAAGAAGTCAGCCACCCCAGAGCCTGACCAGTGATGCCCAGGTTATCACGGAGACGGTTGAGCAGGATGGCATGGTTGACAGTGTCAAAGGAGAGATCAAGCAGGATGAGGACACATGGGGTGTTGGAATCAAGTTTGGAGAGCAGGTCTTCACGGATGTTCAGGAGAACAGTTTCTGAGCTTCTTGCATCTCTGAAGCCAGACTGATGGTCATGAAGACAACCAACAGATTCATTGTGGTGATTAAGTTGGGAGATGGCCAGTTTCTCCAGGAGCTTGCCCAGAAAGGGAGTGATGGAGATTGGGCGATAGTTAGCCGGGCAGGAGCGGTCGGAAGAGGGTTTCTTAAGAAGAGGGTGCACAAGGAGTGCTTCAGGGTGGATGGGAAGACTCCAGTGGTGAAGGAGTGATTGCAGAAATCAGCCAGGGCAGGAGCCAGGGTGTCGATGTGGTCCTTGATAGTTTTGGAGGACAGAGGTGGACTTGTTTCAACGAGACTTTCACAGATCGGACTAGTCTAGAAACCTTGTCTTCAGAGAAAAGGGGAAAGGCAGAAAAGGAGGGATCAGGGGTGGCTGCAGAAGGGACAGAGGAAGATCCGGGAATAGAGGGAGGTGATAGGAGGAGAGTGAGGACAGGATGTCCTGAGTTTTAGAAATGAAGTGAGAAGCCAGTGCCGTGCAAAGGGCCTGGCAAGGGACAGGAGAGGTAGAGACTGCGGCAGGATTGGCCAGTTGCTTGCAGATTTCAAAGAGTTCAGCCGGTTGTTAGATGCTGCAGAGGCGCGAGCTTGGATCTGAGCTCTGTTCTCGGTGAGGACGGAGAGCCGGTATTGCCTTTGCAGCAGGCGGCAGGCCAGTTTGTCAGAGGATGAACATGAAGCACGCCATTTCCTCTCGGCCACCCTGCACTTGCGTTTAAGGGTGATGAGGTCTGAGTCATACCAGGAGTTACACTTGGCTTTGGGATTCAGGCGGCTTCTCATGGCAGTGATTACTCCAGGAGAGGGGAGTGGAGAGAGGGATCGAGAGAGGAAGGTCTGAGGAGATCAGAACATCGAGAGTGTGCCCTGCAGAGTGAGTAGGCCCAGAGGGGAGAATAGTGAGTGAGAGAGAGTCGCAGAGGTTGTGAACGAGTCCAGAGGGAGGACAGGAGGCATCCAGGTGAATGTTGAAGTCTCCAAGAAGGAGGAGTTGAGTGATAGAGGCCAATAGTGAGGAGGAGAGGTCTGCCCACTCAGAGAGGAAGGAAGAAATCTGACACAGGTGGCCAAATGATAGTAGCCACAGTAAGTGAATGACTAGGGGAGAGAGAGAGCCTGCAAACGAGGTATTCAAACAAGGAGTAGGCCTGTGTAGGAGTGACAGTGGCAGGGATCCACTCGGGGAAGATCAGGGCTACACCACCATCCGAGCGGTTGGACCTGTGCACAGATTGGATCTTGTAGCCATCAGGGAGGAGAGTGTCAAAGCTAGTGACAGAGCTGGCCATGAACCATGTCTCGGTGAGACCGAGGACATCAAGGTCAATTTCTTCCAGAAGGCGGCAGATATCAGAGGTGTGTTTGACAGCAGAGAGAGAGTTTAGAGTGGAAATATGGAGAAGGTTACCATCCTTGAAGGACTTCTGGGGGGGGTACAGGTCATAGGTACACACTTCAGAGGTGTAGCGGGAGCCTGAGATGGGGCAGAGAGGGAAGGAGGAGGCAAGGTAGCCAAGGAGGAGGCAGAGGGGGGAGGCGTGGTAGTCACGGAAAGGAGGGAGGGGACAGCAGTAGAAGAAAGGAAATTGATGAGGCGCGGGAAGCGTCTATCAAGGAGATGAAGGTTGGCTCAGGGCCTTGGAACAAGACAGTCCCACTGGAGTAGGCATTAATGATGTCCTTAGAGGATAGGAAGAAGGCCAGGAGGGCATCCCAACGGGTGCCATCATTAATCGGCGAAGAGGACAAAGGAGAGAGCACAGAGACCATATGAGGGGTCCATATGTCTGGTGAAGGAACGACAAAGAGGATGTCGGTGAGAGTTTCCTTTGAGGAGGAACTGGTGTAGGTATCGGCGATAGGGAAGCCTGGGTTGGAGACCAGGATGTCCTTTTTAAACTTCTTCCTACCAGACTTAGTGAGGAGAGCAGGATAGTCAATAGAGAGGCAGTTTGAAAGGATAGGGGAGACAGAGAGCACCACAGAGTAGGTGAGAGAGGAGGGGGGACCCAAGGGTAGACAGACAAGACAGCAAGAGGCAAGTGAATAGAGCTATGAGACAAGACAATGGCACTCAGGATGAGAGCTCAGAGAAGCACATTCTAAGACAGGCAAGAAGACACACCTAAATTTGAGAATCCTAAAGAGAGACAAAAGGCCTAGGTTTTGCAATGCAATAATAGTGGTGCAGATACAAGCAAATTTAAAAACCAGTGGAAGCCACCTAAATAAGACAATCCTAAAGAAGGAGAAACATGCCTAGGTTTCACAATGCAGTACTAAAGCATGACATTTTGAGCACACAGTAAGTGCTTGGTTTATCACAATGCTCTTCTCGTTGAACAACCCCCCCACCCCCAGGCATCAGCTATATATGACCACTTTGGTTTGAAGGCAAAGTACAGGGAGTGGAAAGATAATGGGAATTTCGTTTGGGCTTTTTATTTGAAAGGCAAGTTTGGGAAATTAACTCAATGGACACATTGTTTGGGTAAGACACATTCAAACGAAATGCAGACTTTGGGGACTATGGAATGAGTGGGAAAGTTTGTGACAATTCGATTTCAAAGGAAATGCAGTGTGTTGGGATTTTCATTTTCGGGACACTAGAACATTCAAATGAATATAAGGGTTACCCAATTACGTTATAGACTAAAGTCATTTACTGTGCACTAGGACAATCTTTGTCAATTTTAATCTTTGATAATAACATCCCCCTGTGGTAGTTGACTCTATGGGAATTAATTAAATAATGTTTTAGTTAAATAAGCTAAGGGCCTAATGCTAATATTAAAGTTAAGGGCTTTAGCCCCTTCCCACTATTGGAAGAGTGTCATACTTGGTCAGTATGATCTTTACCTGTGATATGGCTGTAGTGAGCTTGTAATTAATGTCAGTAAAATATGAGTCATCATGATTCTGGTCATTCACATTACTACCCAAATAAGTACAATGGTGAACTACTTGGAGCAGTTTATCGTGTAACCTCCAATCATAGGGCTTTTTCACTGACCATCTTGTACTACAGTGCATAACCTTTGTTTTTTCAAGATTAATTTGTAGAAGATTTTGTTCTGCATATGAGGCTAAACTATTCAATAATCTCTACAGACCTTTGGAAGGTTTTCACAATAGAACCAAGTTGTCTGTATATAGCAACCATGATATTATTTGGATACCTAACTTGGGAGCATCTGCTAGGATGTTAGTAAGCTTCTCCTTTAGATCTAATATGAAAAAGTTGAAAAGAGTAGAAGACAAAATGCATCCCTGTTTCAAACCTCTATGAGTAAAAACAGGTGCGGACAAGAGACAATCCAATGTAGGTTGCACCTGCATTGAAGTGCTAGAGTGTGGTAGATTGACTATGGTGATAATGGATGTCGGGCATTGTGCTTTTAGTAGCTTAGTCAGCATTTGTCACAATATGGGGTCAAAGGCAGACCGAAAGTCCACAAATGCCAAGTATTGAATTTATTTTGTGCAAAACAGTGAGTTTGTAGGGCTGTGATTGTCATTAAGTTAACAGCATTGCCCATCCCAGCCACAAAACCTGTTTGGAATGGGTCATGACTCTGTGTCTTATTTAGCCATTCGTTAAAGTCTGTTAAGAAGAAACGGGGGGAAGAAGGAAGCACAAGTGGCTATCCACACATGAGACAATCCAACTAAAAACAACATCCCTCATCCACAAATGCTTAAACAATAAAGCACCACAATATCTAATAGAAAGGTTATCTAGAAAAACATCCACTAGACCCATCTGACTAGCCAATTCCAACTGCCTTCAGGTGCCTCGATTTAAACTATCTACCATTGGGGGCACCAGCTTCCCAGTCAAATCAGCTGAACTGTGGAACTCATTACCTCACACACTCAGAACAGAGCAAACCTTCGCCAAATTTAGGAAAAACTTGATTACATGGCTCCCAGAGAATGATGTTAAATCAACCTGCAGAACTTGACATCACCTGTAAATAATTGTGAATCTGACTGTATATAGAACTATCTGTTTATTCCTCAACATTATTTACTGTATGTACCTATTTCCAACACACGTCTGTTTAGATGCTTCTTTTCTTCCTCTCCTCTCGATAACATTGTAATTAATGTAACCTGTGTACCAAGCTTCATGACTTCTTATTGCTTGCGCCCTGATACCCTTGGGTCTGGTGCGCATAATAAATATTAAACAAACAAACAAACAAATATCTTGACAGGCGCAGCAAGCAAGACAATTGGCCTATAGATAACTGGAGACTGTGGGTCACCGTCCTTGAAAATTGGTATTATGATCGAATGCCGCGAGGAGGCCAGCAAACAATTTTTTTGAATTATGTTTGTAAAGATGTTATTAAGAATCAAGGTCCAGGCCTGGGGATGTTCTTTCAACATGGCATTGCTTAACCCATCAGGACTCAGTGCTCGAGATCGACTGAATTTCTGGATATAATATATATTGTTCTCTACGGATATTTGAAGCTGGAATTCATTCAATGATATTTTAAAATAGACGGTGACAGCGGGATGACAAGGGACACATAAAGCCGAAAAGTGTTCCACCCACTGATGTTCAGAAACCCCATTGATTTGGATCAAGGTTTGCATGGTGAAGTGTTTTAATTGAGAAAAGACCATGTTGGAGACAAATTCGGAGGCAATTGCCTTCAACATGAGCTCTCCATCTCTTCGATATAATGCTGCTTTCCGAGCTCTTAGCCAATTTTGATATTTGTTTTTTATGGTCTTTAATGCACACATAATGCAAGCAAGTCTCTTGTCTTGGCGAAATTGTGTTTTTCTTTTTTTCTGTTTTCTGTGTTTTTCTTTTCTTCAATTGTGGATCATATACATGTTTAATCGTGTCATTCTTTTTACCTGATACAGTTGAAAAGATGTAGAACAGATTCATAATGTTCACCTGTATAGTTTGTATGTTGTATGTTCATCAGAAAAATATAGTGCTTGTGTAAGGCAGTTATTTAGGCGATGTAGCTTAGGTTCAGGCCATCTAAATCGATTTCTTCCACCGCTCAGTACAAGTTGGCCCTTGAATTTGTTCACTAGGGAAGTAGACACAATAGAGCTCCATGACCATTTTAAGGTTTACATGACATGATCACTATGTTTTTGTTTTACAATTTCAAAACTGCTTCTGCAAATAGATTCTGATCTAAATATATATATTCAATAATTGTCTCTTGTGGACCCATTCACCATGTACTCTTTGGTGGAAGAGTGCCTGGCAATGAACCATTAATCATTATCATGTTTCTTTGTTTCATATAATATATCCAATGTTGAGATGTAGAATTCTTAATAGTAGTATGACCAAACAGGTCATGGAGATTCAAATCACCCACAAGTATAGTATGTGTAATAAATGGTGTCTGCATGATTTGGTTGAAAATCATTACAAGATCATGAAAACATTTATCCATAGTTATACCCGCGGGATTCCAGTAAATGTTAATGAATGGAACTGTTCTAGTCATCAACTATATTTGTACTAATTGATTATACTGGTTTGAGATTACCCGTGGTTCGACTTTTAATCCAGAACTAATTTTAACAGCCACTTAAAAGGCCCGACATGGGCCTTCCTTTGGGCACAGGTTTAGCTGGATTTAAGATGATCTGGGGATCATTCCATAGCGGGGTTTCTGAAAGCCATGTCCATATCGTAAGTATTTAAACAATAAGACACAGTTGTCTATTAAATGAGACAACCCTTGCAACAAACAACCCAAGACTGGATCCATAGCCTTGTGAGTGTTAAATGAGTTTCATCAAGAAATTCAACTTTTTGAATATCTGAGGAAGTGATGTCCTACAGACTTGGAATATCTCCAAAAATGGCAGGAACACTAGTTCTATTGAGGTTGTAATTGGAATACGGAGTAGGACGGCATTTCATAATGAGATTGTGATATTTTAGAGAGCGAGATTTCAATTGTCCCTGTATTTTTGTGTGATTATTATGATTGCTATGAATTGAAATGGCCTTCTCTCTGGGAGCTGACACTCCTTGTTATTAAGAGGCCCTTGCCTGTGCTCTATGCTATGAGTGAAGTCATTCAGTTGCATTTGCTGACATTGCTTTTTATTTTCTTCCTGAAATACGTACTGTTTTTGTTGAGCAGGCAAATATATGTCTACTGTTTTCTGTATTGTCTTTGCACCATAGTTAAACTGTCAATAACCTATTGTGATGGCTTGAGTGATACTACAGATTTACTAGCTGATCTTAAGGATGGATGGATGTTGTTGACTGGACAACTCATTAACCTTGCGTTGTTGATCTTAAACAACCGAGACAAGCTCATCCAACACAGTATACACTGTTGCTGGTTTTCCATTTTGCTAAGGTGATCGTTAAATATGTTTTAATTACTGCCAAAGAGGCTTTGACACTCGATTTTTTATGCAGGGTGATTGCCCATATAAACTGCTTGTAGCTTGAGCTCGAGGGCAAATGTATCGAATCGTTGTGTTTTATTTTTTTCCTGGGAGGTATGTTTATTATACTTTTTGTTTTTAGCATTCTTTTTTTATGAAAATATGGTATAAGAGCATGTCATCATTTTGGGCATTTGTTCTGAAATATTAGACGTTTTAGGGGCTTGAGGTGGTGTTGACATAGCCAAAGTTGAGTCAATGTCTGCAACTTCAATTGGTCTAATAACTTGTTCAAAAGACGGCAAAGCACATTTGTTATGTTTAAGTGTGTCACTAAACATTGCACTAAAGGTGACAATCATAGGTGTCTCAGATTGTTGCAATTTCTGCACCGAGGGTAATAACTGAGAACATGTTGACCTTATCAGCTAAATTCATATTCAGAGATGAATCACGTTGTAGTAATTGGCTAATAAGGCTTGCATTTTTACTTCTAAAGTTTCAAACAGCCTTGATAAAGATGTTAATGCTGTACTCATCACTATTAGTGTTATATCCAAAAGTGATGAAGGGACTACAGCTGTTTGAGGAGCAGGTGGTAAGTGAGAGTCCTTATTTATTTTTTGAGGTGTGGGGTGCGTAAAAGAGATTGAAAGAACTGATGTATTATGCAAAGAGTGTCTGAACATCATTGGAGAGTGTGAGAGACTATTACTCTTTACTATTATTGGTGACGTCTAAGAATCCAAAGTTAGTTGGGCAGGAGTCACGTTCTCCACAGCAGGAGTTTCAGAGGTCGTTGCATGGAAATACCAGTTAACACTTGATCTTGTTGTTCTATTGTTAATTGTTGTTCCCTGACATTAGAACCTGCCGTTAAGTCAGGAATTAGGACATCTCGTTCGAGTGCACCTGTGTCGGATACAACAACTGATTCATGGTTATATACTTGATTATCACTATAATAATTTGCAGAAATCGATATTCTGGAGAAGCATCCAAGTTCGATAAAGAATCTGCCAGAATACCTGAGAAACCTGCAGCAACGAGGGAGTGTGGTATCAAAATAGGAGTAGCTTTGTCAGGGTCCATCCTGAGACATGACATAGGCGATAGAGAGATAATAGTTTCAGTTGCATCGAGATGTGTTACATCCGCTACGCCTCACTGACAGAATTGTCTAATGTCAGCTGTGAGTGCTTTTGTCCATTGTGCGGGCGAGTTAAGGATGGCCACATTTTTTTGTTGTTGTGCGAATATGTACCTGCCTCTGTGCTGTATGTCTCAATTGCATAGTGACTTTTGATATTTCAGTTAGTTGAGGCATATTAGTCTTCAAGAGATATAAGCCTTTAGGCATGTATAATTGAAGGCTAATTAAACGCTCTTGGTTTGCAGAGATGTTTCAATATGGAAGGCAAAATGTAAAACGTGCCTATAATGTGTGAACTTAACTGAGAGGGGTTCCTAGCAGTCGCTGCTTGCCGCACAGCCAAGTGGCTAAGCGTTACTTTGCTGTACTTCCACTGGTTCGCGCACACGGTGAGCGAGCATGCTGGTAATATGGAGGTTGGGTAATTGGAGGCGGGTCTTAATGCTCTATGCCACAATTGAACAGTTTATCAGTGTTAATCACCAACACAGATATTCCAGGCACCAAGGCTTCAAGCGGCTAACAGTACCTCACGGTACTTCCACTGGTGCACAAGCTTTTAAATATGAAAAAGAAGATTACACATGCACAAGTGCTGCAGAAAATCAACTGTTCAATAAATGTACAGATGTTGAAATGCAAGTTAGTCTAAGTCATTTTAGACGCTGCTTATATGTAGTGAATAGAAAGCAGGTGAAGCAGCCATTACATAGAAGCTGGACATCGGCATGATGCATTTAGAAAGTCAGGACCCATGAAGTGGGAAGGGAAAACTGTGTCACAGTAAGAATAAGCAGAATCATGGAGCTGCAAGATAATGAGGTCTGGCCTGGAGTCAAGACTGAAACAGCCATGGTCAGCTATCTATTCTGGAAATGAGTGAACGTGCAGAAGATGAATCATCCCTTGGTAAGGTGTGAAGAGAGAACACCAAGAGTGCCAAGTTTAATTCATTTAAAGCATTTAAAACATGCAAAATAGACCAAATCGTGGTCTCCTGTCACGTGATCCATGGATGAAAATAGAGTTCGAACTTGGAGTCCCGGAACACGATAGTAAATGCTCTTACTCCTGTGTATTCTTAAAGACATGGATACTTTGCAAGGCCAAGCTCAAAGACAATCTTCAAGGCAGAAGGCATGGGCGATGAGAGATGCTGGGATAATTGGGTGGGGAGGTAGTGTCATGCAAAATCTCCTTGCACTTGGGTCTGGGCTTACGTGCTGCTAAGTGAACCGAATGTTCCAGACATGGCACAAGCATGCCAACCAATCATAGTGGTCCATATAACGACGGATCTTATAGTTTGAAGTCCAATAAAAAAACTGTGTATCTAATGTTTCTGAAGATTACATGTTTTCAATGTAGGTATATGTTGTCCAATTGATAGTGGCCAGCCAATCACAATCCTAGCTCCTACAGACAAGTTTATTTAGATGTTCCCCTAAGCCAATCCTGACCCTTGATAGGTTTTTTATTATTGCCACGTAGTATGACATCATCTCAGACATATTTTTGATATAAAAGCTATGATTTCTGTGAAGTTCGCTGAGAGACTGAGCGTACATGCATTGATGTTCGTTGTAAACTCCCTGTTTTAGATAATTGTTAATAAAACAGTACTTTGCCATCTTCCAGAATTGGTTCGGTTGTTTGGACTCAGAATTATTCTCTATGATCCCATCCATTACATATGCACGCTCCTAAAGGGCCCCAACCTCATATAGTAGCGGTTTTGATGGTTTAAACATCCAAACTAGTCCTGCTACAGAGTTTTGGATGATCGTGCATCCTCCGCCATTAGCTGGAAGATCGCAGAGTTTCGTGTGGAAAGCAGCCCTATAGAAATAAACTTGCAAGAAGTACTAAGGCAGTGGGCATGTCCACCTTTGAAGAAATCCATGCTCGGTTTCCATGGGCTGCGGACGGAAGGCGAAGTGGTCGGATTGAAGGAGGAGTCGATATCGAGTCGATTGACAAATGGTAAGTAGACTAAGGGGAATGGCAATATAAAGGGATGGAATTGTGATAATTTTGAGTAACAGGAAATATTGTGAAGATAAGAGAGACCACCAAGGAGTCCTAATTCAAGGGAATTAGAGGAATACATTTCAAACTCCAACAGGAGTAGAAATAGAAAAACGCACAGGTCAGGACCGTATAAGGTTATGTCTCAAACCATGTACAGGGTAAAATAAAGGCGAGAGAAGAAGTACCACATATTTATAAATGAGAAATAAATAAGTGGGAAAGTGACCACAGTGTTTTATAATGTGTAATGTGTGACTTGTCTAAATGTGTGTTTGTGTAGAATTGTGAAGAGTTGAAAACAAATAGTGATTAAAGATAAAGTGAGGCAAAACAATTGGCACCAATCAAAAGAATAAATAGGTCATTGAAAAAAAAGGATTGAGTAGCGATTGATGGTGCTTGCTCATATTTGTTGTTTTAAAATATTAAAAGTAGTAATGTAAGTTAAGGTAAATGGTTAATTTAACAATCTGGTAAGTGTTGACAGTAAATTGAGACTTGTTATTATGGAGAACACTCCTCTCATGCATCTATGCAAGACACTGCCAAAACATGCACCCAATCTCAAACAGTACAGTGCAGAATGGGTAAAGGGCACAGCAGATAAAATGCTCATGCCATAGCCACAAGGGGGATCATTGTCAAGTGCGGTATTGCAACACATGACCACATACTTGCACGCTGTGAACACTGGAAAGAAATCAGAGAAATGATTAGCAATTTTAGAAATATGGAAGATGTACCAAGAGGAAAGAGAAGACCCTCCACCAGAGGAGTGGATGCTTAATGAGCATGAAGGGGAAGGCGTTGAACCCTCAGCTCCCCTTACTTTGCCTGAAGCAAAGAGTTTTGCTACGGAAGAGATACGAGTATATCCTTTAAAGGAATTAAAAGCAGCAACGGGTATAGTAATCTGATAAATGAACCACCCCCCCCCCCACTTACAGTAGTGATGATAGTCTGGAAGAGAATAAAAGGAAAGAAGATATTTGTAAAATCATACAAGACAAGGAAGAAAGAAGCAAACATCAAATTTGATGACATAAATCAATAGAGAAATTAAGAGATGGAAAGGAGAAAAAGATATGGCTGACGAGGTAGCACTCGTACAAAATGAATGGATGAGAGGACAGATATTACTTAAGCTAGATGGGAAAAGTATCGAGGAAGTTAGGCAAAAAGAAAATAAGAACAAACAAGAGAGGAAGGATAAGGAACGAGAGAGGAGATTAAAAGAAGATTGGCAAAGAAAGAAAAGCAGGGATTGACGAGTACAGATATATCAGGATGAACAAGAGAAGGATGAAAATGAGCAGAGGAACAACGACAATAGACAAAGCGTGATAGAAGATAGGGACAGAAAGTAAATGAAGCGAGAGGAGGAAGAAGCACAAAGATTAAGGGAAAAAGGTTGCAGAGAGGAAGAGAAGAAGAGGAGCAAAGAGATGGAGGAAGGAGGGAAGAACAAAGGCAGAATGAAGAAAGAGTCTGAAGAGATGCGAGAAAGTGAAGGGAAGTAGATGAAGAACTAGAACAAAACAGAAGGCATCAAACTTCTTGTTGTAAAGCCTCTCTGTAGTCATCAGCACCCAGCACCCACACACAGACCTGCTGCGGAGTCTAGATTGGTCCAGGTAAGGCTTTATTATACAGTATGTACATATTCCAGTTACTCTTGCAGTATTTACAGTTACGTATGGACAGGACAGGAACATGGATGGGTATTAACTGTACTAACAGAGGAGTAGATCCACCGGCCATCCTACCATCCCAGCTCAGGCCCCGAACTGACACTATCAGAACATTCACACACAGATCCACTCAACATTCTCCTGGGCTGCATTCATGCATCAAAATTCTGATAGCAAGCACTCCAGGCCATTCACAAGACAAGACTACAATATAACATATTCCTTTCATACCAGGTTCATCCACAACATCTCCCTTCCACACAAAAACCTTCTAACCATAACAAACACCTTCCATCTGGACCCGCCACATCCAGACACAGAGCCTGCCACACTCTCACACACAACCAACACAAACATGGGACATCATCCATACAACCAGGTGGGGAACAGGAGGGGGGATCACGGATTGCCTACGACAGACTCGGGTGCAACCACATCCGTGAAGCAACACCCAATGGAAACTATAGTCCATGAAAGTCCAGCAAGCTAACCAACACAAAGAGGTGTTGCCACTCCCAGGGCAACGTTTGCAGAAGGGATAGGTTGATTGCACTTCTTCCTCTTTACACACACATGTCTCATTCACCACAAACCGCTCCCACTTAACTCCCTACAGACATCCCACAAAATCATGACCATTAAACATATAAAGCAACCATCCCAAACTTCAAACAGCCTGCACCAAGCTCCAAAGAACACACCCACATAACTCACAACACACATTTGGGGTTCACATGAACATAGGGGGATGGTGGAGCGAGGCGGCATACACACAACCAGACTTCTCAAAAACGGAAGGGCACATCACTCCTAACCCCGCCACATACATCCCTACCCATACACCCATGCAAGCATCATACAATCCAAACACTACCAGAATCATGCACATAAAACACAAATAACAATTAATGTGCTCCTGGTAGCACAGAACATTTTAAAAAAGCATAACTAACAAACTTGCAACTATAACAAATTCTAAAACTACTGGGTGCCCTTGCAACCCCTATACATCACTATATGATCATATACACCACTCTAAATGTTTCTTTACATTTACATTTTACAATACCACTCTAAATGGCATCAATTCCTCACCCCTTTTTTTACTCAATAAGTGCACAATTCATTTTGATTGCTACAGCATCCAACTTCAGATAGTTGAATGTCCCCACTTCAACATGACACCAACCACTCCCACAACACATGCAGTGTTGCTGCCCAAATGATTACTGACGTTAACAACCTTAACTTGGTTGAAAACAGTGTCATGTTAATTAAAGAAAACTCTGATGTCAACCATTTACAGTCGACACACAAAAAAATGTATATTTACACTTTACCTTTCACAATAGTAAATTCTTAAGACAACAGTGTTTTACATT
Source organism: Ambystoma mexicanum (assembly GCF_040938575.1). Lineage (NCBI taxonomy): Eukaryota > Metazoa > Chordata > Amphibia > Caudata > Ambystomatidae > Ambystoma > Ambystoma mexicanum. The sequence goes on along the minus strand of NC_090938.1, from coordinate 465,578,537 downwards.
TTTTTCCTCACAGCGGTCAACTACAGTAGTCATCATGTTGACCTACACTATACATTAACTCTATAAACCATGCACTGCACAATAATGTACCCTTGGCCCACAACAAATATACATGCACAAGACAACGGCCCATACCCTTCCAAGATTTTAATTTCAACATTTGAGAAATTCACATTTAGGTTATCATTTCCCAAAGTACACCTAATATTTCCCATTTTATTTACCAGTGTTGCAGTACCATAATTCATTGTAATAATCTCCCATGTGACACTTGATCAGGGCCTCACATCAAAATCAGAAACATTGTGCAGTAATCACACAGCCCCGTCTTTTCCAATACATTTCACATATTTGGTGTAAAATATCCCCTGAGTTACATGACATAACTTAATTTGACTCTTTAATTTCTATACTCACTAAACACACCTTTAAAGCCCATAAAAATGTCACTACAACATCATGAAGTCAAATCCCAAAAATGTTTTGCACCTTCAGTCCAAATTAAATTATCCCAGCTGGTCACTTAAATTGTCCATGGCATTAAAAAATAATGCTTAATATATATGCTAAACAATACGTTGCACATCATTTGCACATACTGTGTATTCCCAGACAAATGCAACACCACATATCTCATCTGTAAGAAAACAATATTACTCATAGCAGGTTAACATAACATACACTTGGTATGTTCTCACTATATGCGCTGAGCGCACCACACATTCCCATTCATGTTTTCATTTGCATAAGTGCCAGCGCAACCACTTTAACTGAGCACTGAAATTACATTGTTCAATACATCTTAAAAGGATACGTCATTTTGATAAGCAGCTCATTTCGCCTTTTAACAGCTTCCTAAGGCGCTCCAGTATAACCTGTCAAAGCTTTTATTCAACCCCAATACAGATTGAACCTGATGCTTTGTCCTTGTTTAGACCATAAATCTTCATTGAAAACGCACTCTACGAAGACTTGTAGACAACCGCTTGTGCCGATCCCAGTCATTTAGTTTAGAACTGCGCTACGTGCTGCCTCCATATGCACAGCAATGCTCTCCTTCATGATATAACTATAATTAACAGCCACACAAGAACTTCCGCATTATGGAGCATAACACGTGATGAGCACATAAGAAAGTCCTTTCTTCAACATGCACGTAATTCTTACACCACCGCTTCATACACAGAACGCTGAGTACATAGTGTTCCATTACCCCGCCATCCCTCTGGGCAGTACAACGACGTCATCACTCACTGTGGTAGCTATGAACTAAACGCAGCTCCCGCCGGGCGACTACACCAATGGTCCTACTCACAGCGGTAGCCCTTACAGCGCCACGGTAAGGACTCTTCAATACGGCAGTGCTTAATCCAGATGCCCATAATCACTGGTTTCTGCTTCAAAACATCACTGCAGCGATGCATATCATAATCATCAAAAAACCCTAAATGAGCTTTTCTCCTCATTATGTCCGGGTCACACTGGCTCTTTATTTATTTCAAATCCTCTTTTTCCTGCTTAAGCACTGGTTTGCTACTTTTCCACAACCCATTTATGGGGATGTCCGGGAGATTGTTGTTTGTTGGGGACCTCCCTCCCAGAGTCCCATGGCACTGTTGATTCATTAATTGCTTTAGCTGGGCAGGATGGTTTTCTTATAAGGCAACGGGGAACGGTGGGTCACTCAAATGCTGCTCCCCCACAGCTCTCCTTACTGTCCTTTTAGTTTCTGCAGCTCCATTGTGTGCACTCTGTCCAGTCTTTTTCTCCATGTCCTTCTCAATTTCCAGTTATCATCGTCACCAATTGTTATAAAGCCACTCTGTAGTCATCAGCACCCAGCTCTCATACACAGACCTGCTGTGGAGTCTAGACTGGTCCAGGTAAAGCTTTATAATAGAGTACATACAGTATGTAGATATTCCAGTTACTCTTGTAGTATTTACAGTGACGTATAGACAGGACAGGAACATGGGTGGGTATTAACAGCACTAACAGAGGAGTAGAACCACCGGCCATCCTATCATCCCATCTCAGCCCCCCAACTGACACTCTCAGAACATTCACACACAGATCCACTCAACATTCTCCTGAGCTGCATTTATGCATCAACATTCTGAAAGCAAGCGCTCCAGGCCAGTGACAAGACAAGACTACAATATAACATTCTGTTACCAGTTTTACTCGTAAAGAGCAAATGAGGCCGAGCCCAGAAATTCAACGGGATAGAGTGAAAGAGATTCTTACGATAAAGGAAGTAATGCCAGCTACACTTATAGTAGTGCTAGAAGAAGAAAGTTATGATGCACAAGACATTGGAGAAAGGATCGATAAGGTCGATAAATAGTTAAGGTGAGGTAGCGAGTATGGAAATCGAGGGAATGATGTTTGATCCCCAGTACCTCAATCACAAAGTGAGGAGGGAATCCTGTTTAGTGGTGAACGGCAAGCATTGTCTTTGAGTAGATTGAACCTAGACAAAGGTGAGGAGGATGTTAGTCATATTAGTTGGGCCCTAGACATGTCGGACAAGGAAAGAGAGTCTGGTCTTGGGGCAGAAGGAGGGAGCATGTGCGCCACTGAAGGAAGACCGCAAATGGATAAGGAAGTGAGATGGTCAAATTTGGAACAGCCATAAGATAGAACGCCAGATCCCATAGCATATCCTGACCGTACCTAAGGACGATCACAAAGTGAGAAGGGAGTGTCTCGACCATATGTAAGCAGGTTAAGGTCATTGCCGGCAAGGAGACAGACAGGGACAATTATTCCTGCCATAGATAGACTAATAGTGGGATCCAACTATGGGATGGGGTTCACGCAGTTCCCCTTGTTAGAGAAGGGGGGAGTAAGAGTGCAATATATTCCATGGCCTCAGATGGACAAGGATAACTTAAAATGTAAGCTCCCTAGTTTGGGTGCTGGGAAATGGATATACCAATTGGAGAAAATAACATGAAGAAATATGCTGGCCGTAGGGGACATAAAAGGTCTCCTGGCAACCATTCTTGGAGAGAGGGCTGATGACATACAGAGGAGAGCAGGATATTCAAGTGTGACTGCACAAAACACAGTGCCTGATGGAGTGCCATTTAATCATTGTAGGTCAGATGTTTGGAGTGTCGGGGGGAAATTCTGCCGGGGTCGGCCGGGCCGTCCGCAGACCTCCGGGCAGGGAGGCCCCAACACCTCCCGTATATCCCAGGTGTGAGATAGAGTATGAGACGCACACAAGGAGCAAGGCGACTCTGCTGTTTATTATGCAAACGGCAGGGATGGGTCAAGGAGCGTACGCGTTCGTCCTGACACACACACAATCGTGGGGCTCGCAGGCCCTTTTTACTACCTTATGACGCGCTACTTGCGTCACTTCAGAAAGTTAACAAAAAACCTATCGCCACTCTTAATTGGTTGCTCGAGTGGTAGGGTTAGTATAGTACACATATAGAGAATGATATTAGTGGTCAAGGTGTAGTCAGGTGGTATATCTGGGTTGTCCCTTCAATTAGATACATAAGAATTGTTACATGAAGACCCCTGAGGATTGGCTAATGTTACTGACGTCTGAGATAAGAACTCCATGTTCTGATTGGTGCATCCGTGAGCTCCCCAGCCTGGGACCACCGTTGTTCCCAGCTCTCGGTGTACCTGTGTTTGCAACAATGTTTCAATATGGGTACATGCAGACAATGTGAGGATTTATTCATAGGTGGGAGCTGACCGTTCCCACTGTAGCAGGTGTCCATTGAGCCTTTCAAGTGTCCCGGCCTGTGTCTCGTAGTGAGGGACCCAGACGCCCTTTCTCTCCTGGGTTTTGGCATCTCGTCAGGTTCGGCTTGGTCACGTGAGGCGGGACCGTGTTTGAGGCAGAATTCTGCACAATTAATATTGTTTTTCCACTGTGTGTCTGGTTTAATTTGTAGATATGATTTTAACGTTGGTACGCGGAGTGCGAGGTTGCAACATCGTGCCTTTGATGATTTGTTCTTGGATGTGGGTTTGCAACATTGCGACCTTGGCTGGTTGCTCCACCAGGCTCATTCTGCAGGATCAACAACCTGACTTTTGCTTTGTTAATGTCCACGGAACTCTTGCTTGAGGCCTACTTGGGCCTGGTGCATAAGTGATCCATTTCGTGCATGGGTGCTTTAGATTATAGTGGCATATATTTCCATGACCAATATCGTGTTTCCATTATACCTCTCATGGTGGTAACGGGTTTCAAGGGAAGCGTGAGCAAGCGTTATAGATGAGTTCATGATGCGTCTTGCGTTTCTGCACTCTGAAAGCCTATGTAAAAATAATAAAGATGCACGTCCGTGAATATGCCTGTCGCCTACGTCAGAGCACTGAGTATGTTCTTCGTGTAGATTGGTGTGGAAATGTTAAGTGTGTATATTTGTACAGATGTGCTTCCCGTCGTCTAGGTCGTCATGGCATCTCTAACGACGTGTGGTTTTTAGTCTAGCTGATCCGAGCCGCAGGTGTCGGCATGGCCAGTGCGGGCTGCTGGGCAGGCAGGTGGACACATCCGTATGTTCCTGTACCAGGGTACCTGGTCGTCTGGTAACTGGACAAACTCTTCTCGCGGCGGGTGTCTGGGCCGTGACCCTCTAGGCCAAGCGCGAGAGGTGAAGGACGGGAGCCTGGTCTTCCATTCTCCCACTTCAGTCCCCCCTCTGGTCGACTTGTCGACCACAAACATATCCTTCTCGTTATCTCCTCTTACTCTCCATATCTTAGTTATCCCTCCGAGATGTCCATAATGGTTCACATGATCTTCAAATGACCAATACATGTATTCACATGTTCCTCCAGGAGTACAGTATACCCATCTTCCTATGTAGCTCCTGGGATTCCTTGGATTCTCGATCTTCACTGATGGTGGGTCTAGATGATTGGTGATGATTTGGGTGCGCAACTTCTCCCTTTCTTGTATTATCACACCTGTATGCTGGCCGTCATCTGTTGGCATTAAGGGGTGCATTCCCACCATTTCCAGCAACTCGTCAGTCGTGCGTGCCTTCCGGGCCTTCCAAAATCTAATTATGATCAGGGCAGCTCCAGCCAAAATAGCACATCCCACTATTATTTTCAGTCCATCTGACAGCCAAGATGGCATCCATGACCATAATAGTGAAAACCAGCTCTTATCCTTGTTTACACCGTTACTTTCGTCCATCATTTTGGAGTGCATCTGGGCCAGTTGTGAAACTGCTTCTGTCAGTGTACCATTGTCAGCATCGTTGGCAGGTATGAACGTGCAGCAAGATTGTCCTATCTTTGCACAAACTCCTCCTTCCATTGCTGTGAGAAGGTCCAATACATATCTGTTCTGGAGTGCTACCATCCTGACAGCTCGCAGCTCCTCTTTAATTGCGTTGAACCCATTTACTGTTGAATTGATGGTCATCATTAGTTCCCACCTGGTTATTTGGAGCCATTTACCGTTTGCGTATGCCTGCAGTCCCGGATGTATTATTGAGGAGAAGAACATTGCTGCTCTGCTGAAAAGTCTGTGTTCTGGCGGTATTGATGTTAGTTCCGTTTCCGACCTTCCCCACAGGTAATTTCCTGTCAACGGCTCTCCTTGTCTTTTTCTCCTATTTAGGACAGTATCATTGCTGTTGGTCCTGTTTCCTTGCTCCTTCTGAAGTGGTGCAGATCTCTTTCTTCTCTTATCTCCTTCATCCATTTTAGGAAATTTCGCCGCATCGACATGCTTCTTAGGTACCACTAGTGATGGTACGTTGACGTGTACCATTGTGCACACACCATTCCACAGGGGAGGCAGTGTATGATATGCCTTTTCTCCACAGGCCCAATAATGGTCCATTATTACTGCTGTTCCCGCTCCCCCCTCAGGTAACTCCATCAGGCTTGCACAATTGGTGTTATATCCTACGTCCACCTCTCCTTTATGCTGGTAGCATACTTTGGGCGCAGTCAATGGTAGTATAGTTATCGGGTCTTCATCTTCTTCTACCCACGTGAGCATTGGTACATATTTGATCCACGTCGTCCAACATCGATGATTGTGTGTCTCGATAGTTGAGATAGTTTCTTTTGTTACCATGTTGCTGCCAATCACTCCTATCTCCCAGCTGTTGCCCAGGAACACCTTTCCTGTTATCGTCAGTAGCGGCCTCTCCCAGCATCCTTGTTTACCCGGAACTTCAGTGGCGTACCAATCACATGGTAGATACTGCAGTGTTACCTTCTTTGTTTCTCCTTTTGCAGGGCCACTTGTTATGTACCTGAATGCTTCAGCATGTAAACCGGTCTTGTGATAACTCAGATAGGTCTTGAGGAAGTTGTTTTCATATGGGTATGAGTCTCGTGTTTTCCATGTCATGTGCACTACTGTTCCTTGAAATCTTCCTTTCGTTTGGAACAGGGCCAAATATATTATGCACTGTGCTGTTTTTTCATCTATTTCTGTGGCAACAAATGTTCGTGAAGCGCTCATGGCGTATGGTATTAATGAGCAAACGTAACAGCTATCCTCAGTTGTCTGCTTACCAATGCGGGTCATGTGCTGGTACCATATGTTGTTTGTGACGTGTGCTGAATCTTGTACATAATTATCAATACCTTTATTGTCTGAGTATGTGCTGCGTTTAACTCTATTTTGCTTGGGTGCAATGTTACTATTACCACCTGACGTAACTCCTGTTGCAGCAGGGGACGGGGGTATATTAAGTTTGGGTGCAGCAATAAAATCAATAGCATAGCTGTACTGCCAGACAGAAGCAGCCAAGAACCCGGTGATCATAAAAATCCCTATTATTTTTATTACATATGCTAATTTCACCGGCATTTTGCTCTTACCTTGCTGCGGTCCTGGCAGCTTATTCTTGCGACGTTATAGTTGCCCGCCTGAAAATTCTCAAAAGTGCTGGTTATTAGATGTTAGTTTTGTTACCTTTAAGCTCTCCCTATCAAGTAGTCATTCAGTGCCCAGGCGAAGAGCTGCTCCCACGCTACTCTAAGTGATGGGTCTCTTAGGACTGGCAAGTATGGGTGGAGGTGGGGCATGTGATATTCTATGGCCAGGAGGAAGGCTGTGTAGTATACACGTACCCTTCTCCTTTTTAAGTATGTTGGCCTCTTTATTTCGTATACAAATTGGTGTGACAATTCTTCTGGGTAGTTATCGTCTGGCAGCACCATCTACACCTGCACACTGAATTTGTTAATTAGCTTTTCTTAACAATACAATATTACGCAGTTCCTGTATGTGCGAGAGAAAAAAAAAGAGAACATTCACGTGTTTACATGTGTATTGGTGCAAGCAATGTCCTTCAGTTTTAGTTACCACTGTACTTAGCAGTCAATGGGGGGGGTTTGCGCTCAGATGGCGGAAGTATTTTTACTCTTTGAGCGTGTGACCATGGGGTGGGCAGTATGGGGATCACCCCCTTCTTCGTCAGTTATTGTCTCCGAGGGAACAATTGGGTCGTCATCTGTGGTGGAACTTTCTTCCGCTGTCGGCGATGTTGTTGCTGTTCTTCCAATGGATCTGTCGTTGGCGCTGGGGCGGGTCTGCAGTTTGTAGATCTTTACGTCATGTAGGTGGTTCCATGCACGCTTATCCTTTAGTTTTACTGCTCTTGTTGATACGTCCTCTACCAGATGGGGGCCAGTGAACCTCTTCTGGTTCCACTTCCTATTGAAATTGCGAAGTAGTACGTGGTCACCTTTGGCAAGTTTGCACGAGTTCTCCTTTCCCAATTCCGTACTTTCGTCTTTTTCTTGATTGCTGGTAGACCCGCCCCGTGTGCGCTCGAGCTGTTGAGACACAAACACGACACTAGTAATCAAAGAAGACACATATTGATACATTTCATCACCTAACACATTCGCTGAACTTTCGTTGTCGGTGAATGCCCTTGACGTTGGTGTTAGGGGAAGGCGCATTTGACGTCCAGTAACCACTTCGTGAGGGGTGAGGTGGTGGTCGGACCCTGGCCTGTTTCTGAGTTCAAACAATGCTAACGGAAGGCAATACAACCAACTTTTCTTTGTTGTATGTTGTATTTTAGCAATTGCCTCCTTCAATAGGCCATTCAGGCGTTCACATACACCATTAGCCTGTGGGTGGTATGCACATGCAAATTTGTGTTTAATGTTCAGCAGGGATGTGATATGCTGGAACATTTCATTTGCGAAATGGGGGCCATTGTCTGATCTTAGCACCTCGCACACTCCCCATCTGGGGAAGACCTCCCTTACTATGAATTTGGCTGCTCTAAACGCATCAGGGTGTGAACAGGGCCCTGCTTCAATCCATCTAGAAAATGGGCATACTACTACAATCATATACCTATTGCCTTGACAGATGTTGATCATATCAACATAGTCAATGTGAAGGTGCCGAAAAGGTCCTTCTGGCCGGGGTATGGTACCTCATATCACTTTTAGAGTATGACCGGCCGTAAACTGTTGACATGTTAGGCAATTGCTGATAAAATTTGACACATGGGAGGTTAACTCGGGACAAAACCAATCTTCTCAAATTCGTGCTGCAATTATTTCCTTGCCTGTATGGGCAGGGTGGTGTAATTGGCTCAAGGCGGTATTTAATAGTGTCAACGGTATTACAACTTTCCCAGTGCCACCCTGGCGCCATAGTGCGTCGGTTGGTGACATTGTGCATCCTCTTTTCACCCATACTTCTTTTTCGGCCATTGGTGCAGCCGCTTGTAGTTCCATAATCTGTGTGGCTGGGAGATGGGTGTACCCTTCTCTTATTAACATCTCCCTAGCTATTCCCCTCCCTCTCCCTCTCTGTGAGTCTGTGGGGTTCCATATCTCACCAAAATATGCAGCATATTTCGCATGTGCGTCTGCTGCTGCATTTCCTTTTGAGACGTAGTCTTCTCCATTGGTGTGTGCGGTGCATTTTACTAGGGCTAATTCTTGGGGGTCGTTTATTACTTCAATTAGTTCAGCCAACAAGAGGGCATGTTGTACTGGAGTGCCATCAGCTCTCCTAAACCCTCTTCTTCTCCATTTTGATAGCCCTGAGTGGACAGTGGATGTAACATATGCACTGTCAGAATATATAGTTACTCTTTTATTAAAACTTTCCTTTAATGCCAATATTAGTGCAACGAGTTCCGCGGCTTGAGCAGAGTAATGCTGTGGTAATTGTACACACTTCATAGCCACACACACCGGCGCCTCCATCATTTTTACTACTGCTGCCCCAGTCCTTCGTATCCCATCTCCTTGATCAATAGTTGATGACCCATCAATAAACAAAAGCTCACCTCCCTCTAGTGCGTTTTCTTCAACTTTCCTAGCACATGAGTACATTTCAGTTACTTGGGTGCAGTCGTGGGCGTAATCACCCTCTTCAATTACTTCTGCTAGAACCTAGTGTGGACTTAGGTTTATTCAATATCGCAAATAATGCATGTTCCACAAATAGTGTAGTTGGACACCCCATAGTTATTGCTGATGCTTTTTCTACTGCAAAAGCAGCTGCAGCAAGACCTTGTTCACAAGAGAAGTGGCCTAACATTATAGGGTCTAAGTGACCGCTGTAAAATGCTACTGGTTTATAGCCCATGCTAGTTTTTTGGGCCAACACTGCTTTCATCACTGCTGAGTCGCAATGTGAAAATATAAAGAAGCGCCGCTCATAGTCTGGGGATGCCAGTACTGGAGCAGTTGATATCGCGTCTTTTAATTCGTCAAATGCCTCCCTCATTTCCATATTCCATCCCAACTTTTTCTCCCCTTTTTTTGCTTCCTTCAAACCCTCAAGCAGGGGTCCTATGTATGAGCTATAATCAAATACCCATGCTCTACAGTAGTTGCACAGCCCCAGAAATTGCTGCAGTTCTCTCACAGTCTGTGGCACGGGAGTGCTTGAGATGGCCTGTGCTCTTTGTGGTGCAATCCTTCTTCCATGTTGGGATATCAGTTGGCCAATGTAAAGTACCTGTTCCTGACAGTATTGTATCTTTTCCATGTCTACCTTGTACCCCTTTTCAGCCAATATTGTCAACATTTTTAGGGAGTCCTCTCTACATTTGCTTTCGTTTGTACTGCAAATTATTATGTCATCCACATACTGTAACACTGTGCTTTCCACCTCAACGTTACCCAAATCCATCTGTATTACTCTATTGAAAATTGAGGGTGATTCACAATACCCCTGTGGTAATCTGGTATGTTTCCACTTTGTATTTCGGTAAGTGAAGCTTGTCAAATCTTGTGAGTCTGGGTGTAATGGTATTGAGAAAAAAGCATTTTTAAGGTCAATCACTGTAAATCGTGATGCTTCTGCTGGGATGCCACACAATATTGTGGCCGGGTTTGCTGTTACTGGATACTCTGCTTCTACTATGTTGTTCAAGGGTCTGAGGTCCTGTATGAAGCGCCAAGACCCCCCTTTAGCTTTGCGCACCGGGTACACAGCTGTGTTACATGGTGATTCTGAGGGGACCAATATGCCATTGTTTATAAGGGCCGTTATGGTTTCATATATGCCCTCATCTGCCTCTTTTGACAATGGGTACTGTTTCACTCTTGGCAGTATGGCACCTTTTTTCAATTTTATCCTTACACCCCCTATGCTTTTTATGCATCCCACGTCATAAGGGCTAATAGTCCATAATGATTTGGGCACCTTTGACATATCCTCCTTAAAAAATGGGACTGGGGTGCCTGCGGGTGCCTCAAGTGCCATTGCAATTTTCTGTGCTACTTGTTTGTGAGCCACTCTTAGCCATATTTCTACACTCATCATGAACACCATTTCATTTTCTTCCTTTTCTTCTGAGAACAGCTCTTCATCTGACACCTGGGTCAGCCTACATCCTTCTGTTAGTGCTATCACCGCCCTCCATGCTCTCCCTTCTTTATCTTGGGCGTGCACAGCAACATAATCAGCTGTTGCAATAATGCTCTCAATGTCCACTACAAACACCTTCCCTTCTAGTTCATTACCTGGTGTTTCTGGTCGGAATAGATAGGCTGCTGGTCTCCTCCATATTTTCCCTTCTATCCCTGGCATCCATGCAAATGCCATGTCTGTGCCATATTGGAATATTTCGCCATCTACTGGCTCCGCCCTAATCGCTGTCTGTCCACAGTATGCTTGCAAAATCTGTCGTGCTGCGAGCATGTTAATCCCTGGAGTAGAGCAAATTATGCCATCCTCTGTAAAGGAGATCGTCATGTTCAACCTGTTCATTATGTCCCTCCCCAGTATATTTACTGGTGAGGCACTATAATACAAGAGTGGAACTGACAGATCATAATCTCCAATAGATAAGGGAACATTATCAGTAAATGGAACCAACCCTTTAGCCCCAGAAAATCCTTGGGTGTTCATGGCTTCGCCTGACATCTTAAATTTACCTTCCCTTATGCAAGACCGGGTTGCCCCGGTGTCAACAAGAAATGATAACTTTTTGTCACCTATCGTTACCTCTATGCGTGGTTCCTCCACACTATTAGGTGTTACTGACAGGATGGGACACACCAAGGCCCTCTGTGGGCTGGCCTATTGGGGGTACAATGATTGGCCATTCCCTGTGTAAGGGTTGTGTCCCAACACCGTCACCCCACCCAATTGTGTTCGTTCATTTTGTGGTGGTGGTTGTATTAACGCTACTTGTTGTTGTGGCGGTGGCAGATACTGTGTTATTTGTTGTTGTGGCAGTGAATAGGTTTGTGGCTGTTGTGGTTGTTGTGGTTGGCCACTCCCTTGTTGTGACATCTGCTGCTGTTGTATGCCCTGCTGTTCTTGTGATGTCCTAGGTTGTGCTTGTTCATTCCATGCTGGTGTTCCTGGCCTGACCCTACATGTACGTGACATGTGTCCTAATAGTCCGCAGCTCCAACACACGGGTGGTTCCCTGTTTTGCCATGCGAAGCTCCCTGTGTTGTCCTGGTATACGGGTTGCCCTGTGGGGTAGTTATTTCTTAGTCCCCCAGCCTGTTGTTGGGTATTATATCCATATCCTCTCCCCCTCATAAACCCTCCTCTCCCTCTGTTATAACTATAATACCCAGTTCCTTGCATTGGGTACCCTCCTCCCATGTTTGGTGCGTGTAATTGCAGAGGCGGCACTTGCTCTATTACCCCTTGTGGAGGCGCTATTTGAGCGTGATCTTGTGCAGCCACTACTTGCGTTGGGCTTTGGGCCATTGGTGTGGGCGTAGTTATTAGTGCCCCTTCCATTGTGTATTTAGTAAGTTTTTTCTGTACTAATTTGGCCTCTTCTGTTTTCCTATCCTCTTCCTTTTGTTTCATTTTTCCTTGCCATGTTCTGCAGTGATGTACTATAGTCAGTTGTATTTCTGGCCATGGTTTTGCTTCCATCCCCACTACTTTCTTTAGTTGTTTTTGAACTCCTTCTGGGAGCCCTTGTACTAGTATATGATAAAATATGGCTGGTGTTTTGTCCCATTGTTCTCTAGTTTCCATGCGCCACTTCTCTTGAATATCCTGGATATAATCAACAGGATCCTCATTTTCGCCCATCTTACGGGAAGTAATGGCTCCTATGTCTGATGTGTCTGGGTACTGTACTCTCAGTGCCTGCCATAGCGCATGTCTGCAGTTTGCAAATGGTGCCCCATCATGCGATGTGTTCGTTATTGTTACCTCATGGAATCCCGCTCTTTTCCAAATGTCATCCGCTCTATCCCCTAATATTGATATTAACAGGCCCTTCACGTCTCCTACTGCTAGTTTCTGTCCTGCGGTGTGTTTTTCCATTTCATATATCCACTTACCCGCACCTCCACTTAGTGATGGGAGCCTACATTTTATATTTTCCTTATCCGTATGTTTCCAAGGTACATACTGTGGTCTAACCCCTCCTCTCTCCAGCAGTGGCATTAAATTCTGTCTTGTGTCACCCTTTACGCTCCATGATATTGAGTCTTCACACCCCTCCTCTTCCCCCATTTCTTTTACTACTTCAAATTCTTCCTTACTACCTCTGCCCCTACCTCCCTCTTCTTCCTTCCCCCTACTTTCATCATTTCCTGTGTTTAATATGGGTATGTTTATTTGTCTGTCTTGCCTGCGACTAGGGAGGTCCCTAAGCCGACATGCATAGGGTGTAAGTTCGTTCATGAAGGGTGCGAGCTTTATTCTTTGCAGAGAGCGTGCGGTGGTTGAACATGTAGGTAGTGACGTGGGAGGGCGGCGTGATGGGGATGTGGGTGGCGTGGTTTCATTGGTTTGTGTTTCCCCTATTCTTTTCACTTCCTCCTTACTTCTCTCCAGCTCCTCCCATCTTCTACTTATCCAGGGCGAATCTATGTTTGTTCTAGTGAGGTACAGTTTATCTAAGCTTTCCCTTTCACTCTTTCTTCCATCCTTCTCCACTCCTCCTTCCTCCTCACTGCAAAAATCATTCATAAATTCCACCCCCCACACTGCCTTTTTTCCTTTTATTGTTACTGTTTTTAAGTCTATTAGGTCTCTTTCCCCCTTTCCGTTGTTACCAACTGTTCCCCTTAGTGCTGATGTTGTTGCTACCTCTCTATTCTTATATACATCTCCCCATCTTTCACTCTCCCAACCCCTCTCTTCAATTCCTCCTTCACTCCTCTCCTCCATTTCCCTACTATTTTCCTCCCTTTTCCTTTTCAATTCCTCCATTACTTCGTTGCTCATCTGTTCCAATATCCTTTCATCCTCTTTCTTCCTTTCCCATTTCACCCTTTCTCTTTCTACTATACTCTCTATTACCTTCCCCTCTTCATATTTCTTAGTTGCCTCTGATATTATCCTCCTCCTCCATATTTCCATTTCTTTCTCCTTTTCTTCTTCTTCCTTCTTCTACTCTCTCAGCACTACTCTTGATATCCTATCTGCTGCTCCTTTTACCCTTTCAGCTTCTCTCTTTTGCTCCTCACTTCGTTCCCTTAATTTTTCCAATTCGTCCTTACCTTCTTTCCTTTTCCTCACTCTCTCTCTTTCCTCCCGCTCAAGTTGTTTAACCAGTTCATTCTGCTCATCCCTTAGTTCTGCTAATCTTCCCTCCAAAATCTCTTCCTTCTGCCGTAGTAGCTCCTCTCCCCTCATTTCACTCTCTCTGGCACTATCCTCGTTTGTTCTCTTTACCGCCTCCCTTTCTTCTCCAGTTAGTGAGCCTCGTAATTTCAACAATATCTGTGCAGCTACCCACTCATCGTTTCCTATCTCTACAGTCTGCTCTTCTGTAATCCTCTTGTCCCCCATTGGTATCTTCCCATGAGCCACATATGGTGGAGGGCTGTATGCCGGGTTTGAGTATCCTTCAGCCGCCCTTAACTGTCCTATTTCTCCTAATTCTCTTAAAGGGTACAACCCTCCTCCCTCTGTTTTCACACCCGGTGTTATGGCTATCTCACTGCTCGGTTCCTTTTTTATGTCGTCTGATTTATTAATCTTTTCTCCTCCCTGTCTTTCGATCCCCGTATTCTTTGTGCTTTCGCACTCCTTTTCCCCACCCGTTCCTTCTTTCTTAATCTCCTCTTCTTCCGGTGTTTCCCCCATAGTGAACATTCCATTTGGTCCTGGTCGAGACCCCTGGAACATCCTCCATAAGTTAAACACCTCCACATGGTTTGCTAACTTCTTCCCCTTGTATGTATTGTGCAGATGGTTTAGTAGTGAATGTTGGGCATATGGATCGAAACTGCCATTAGGCGGCCATGGTGTTAACATTTTATTGTCTGTCCCCTGGGTCCACTCTATGCTGTACTTAATTAACTTCTCCCTATGTGGTGGCAGTGTGGTGCATATGTGCTGTAGTGGGGTATTGAGGGTGTTCCCCCACCCTCCCGACCCTCTCCCGTATGACATAATTTCACTCCCCGTGTTACCCTTCCCCTTACTTAGCAGTTTACAATATACAACCTTGTATTGCTTACCTCGCCCCGCAAGTGTGGGGACTTACGATAATCCTTTGACAAATTATGCAATAATAATAGATATGATGTTATATTATATTCCTTCCCCTACGGCCCCCTGCGGCCGAAGCGCACGCAGCCCCCTGCGGCTGCGTACCCCTTACGATGATCTTATACAGTCGTCCTGTTTCTCCTTTCTCCTCCCCCTTTTACACTTGCCGTGGCCGGCGTTCTCCGTGCGCAGCCACGCCCCTTTCCCCTTCTTCTTTCGATCCACTGGTTTATAGTTTATCTCCGTACCAGCTCCTTTATCATGCTTCTTTTCCCCACCACTCTAAAACCCAAAATTCCTTGTGCTCGCTATATCCTATTAAATCCCTACTGGTGACGTCACCGATTTCTTCGAGCTACTGGTATATTCTTGTTATGTTCTTTAAGTTCAAAATACACTTGCAATCTACCCCACTAACCCTACAGCTGTCTTCCTGTCTCTCCTGGAACAAGGTAATCTCATCAATGATATAACCGGACTGCGCACGCTGCGTCGCCTCGCGTGTGATACGCCCCTCAACAGGAGGGCTTAACCAGCCAATTATCTTCCGTTTTGGGCAACTATGTAGCTAGCTACCGGCCACAGGGAAACGTCATCTACCTATCGAGTTTCTTGCTCGAACAATAGGGAACCTCATCTACTCATTGATCAATAAATGTCAAGTCGTAGGAAACCACACACACCCACCCTCACACTTAGTCGCACTTTAAGCCATCAGTTTCTTACGAGCGGCTGCACGTGATGTTTTCGTGCCCCGCCCCCTCTTTCGCGTAACGTTAACTGACTGTTACGAGCGGCTGCACGTGATGTTTTCGTGCCCCGCCCCCTCTTTCGCGTAACGTTAGCCGACTGTTCTCGCACTCGTTTCACTACCATTCATTCCATTAGCAACGCTCAGTTAAACCTTCACCGCACATCTGTACAATACCTCCCCCCTCCCTTATTTACTTCCTCCCCCTCCCTCACAATTTCGCATTGCTTGTTGCGCGTGTCATGCTCACCAAGTTCTCTCGATGCAGGGCCGCTCGACTGCGTGCACCCTCCAAGCGGCTCGCCACCTCCCCTCGTCTGGACCACGTCTGGACACTCGCCGACCGCGGGCGGGATACTTCTCAACCGGCTCCCGAGGGCCAATATCCGGATTGCGCTGTCCGGTCTTCTCGCGGCTCCGCGATGGTCCTGTAGTCCTCAGAAGGGGGCAACGGCAGAGGGGGCCGCGCCGCCGGGCCTCCTCGCAACGGGAGTGCCTGGAAAAACTAAAAATAAAAGTTGATCTTAAACAGATCTCAGCAGTGCCTCCAACTTGTCGGGGGGAAATTCTGCCGGGGTCGGCCGGGCCGTCCGCAGACCTCCGGGCAGGGAGGCCCCAACACCTCCCGTATATCCCAGGTGTGAGATAGAGTATGAGACGCACACAAGGAGCAAGGCGACTCTGCTGTTTATTATGCAAACGGCAGGGATGGGTCAAGGAGCGTACGCGTTCGTCCTGACACACACACAATCGTGGGGCTCGCAGGCCCTTTTTACTACCTTATGACGCGCTACTTGCGTCACTTCAGAAAGTTAACAAAAAACCTATCGCCACTCTTAATTGGTTGCTCGAGTGGTAGGGTTAGTATAGTACACATATAGAGAATGATATTAGTGGTCAAGGTGTAGTCAGGTGGTATATCTGGGTTGTCCCTTCAATTAGATACATAAGAATTGTTACATGAAGACCCCTGAGGATTGGCTAATGTTACTGACGTCTGAGATAAGAACCCCATGTTCTGATTGGTGCATCCGTGAGCTCCCCAGCCTGGGACCACCGTTGTTCCCAGCTCTCGGTGTACCTGTGTTTGCAACAATGTTTCAATATGGGTACATGCAGACAATGTGAGGATTTATTCATAGGTGGGAGCTGACCGTTCCCACTGTAGCAGGTGTCCATTGAGCCTTTCAAGTGTCCCGGCCTGTGTCTCGTAGTGAGGGACCCAGACGCCCTTTCTCTCCTGGGTTTTGGCATCTCGTCAGGTTCGGCTTGGTCACGTGAGGCGGGACCGTGTTTGAGGCAGAATTCTGCACAATTAATATTGTTTTTCCACTGTGTGTCTGGTTTAATTTGTAGATATGATTTTAACGTTGGAACGCGGAGTGCGAGGTTGCAACATCGTGCCTTTGATGATTTGTTCTTGGATGTGGGTTTGCAACATTGCGACCTTGGCTGGTTGCTCCACCAGGCTCATTCTGCAGGATCAGCAACCTGACTTTTGCTTTGTTAATGTCCACGGAACTCTTGCTTGAGGCCTACTTGGGCCTGGTGCATAAGTGATCCATTTCGTGCATGGGTGCTTTAGATTATAGTGGCATATATTTCCATGACCAATATCGTGTTTCCATTATACCTCTCATGGTGGTAACGGGTTTCAAGGGAAGCGTGAGCAAGCGTTATAGATGAGTTCATGATGCGTCTTGCGTTTCTGCACTCTGAAAGCCTATGTAAAAATAATAAAGATGCACGTCCGTGAATATGCCTGTCGCCTACGTCAGAGCACTGAGTATGTTCTTCGTGTAGATTGGTGTGGAAATGTTAAGTGTGTATATTTGTACAGATGTGCTTCCCGACGTCTAGGTCGTCATGGCATCTCTAACGACGTGTGGTTTTTAGTCTAGCTGATCCGAGCCGCAGGTGTCGGCATGGCCAGTGCGGGCTGCTGGGCAGGCAGGTGGACACATCCGTATGTTCCTGTACCAGGGTACCTGGTCGTCTGGTAACTGGACAAACTCTTCTCGCGGCGGGTGTCTGGGCCGTGACCCTCTAGGCCAAGCGCGAGAGGTGAAGGACGGGAGCCTGGTCTTCCATTCTCCCACTTCAGGAGGGCTCTCAGGATACAATATCCTGATAAATCGGATATGGGTGCAATTATGATATGTAAAATGAAAGAAGATGAAGGCCCTATTGCTTATATTCAAGATATACAGGAGAAATGGCAGTTGAAACTCGCAATCCGTGGGAAAAGACAGTGGCATTGATTTACCATATTTTATGTCAGGGGTTGCCTGAGCAATTACAGAGACGGATGAACAAACAAGTGGGGATGGAAGTGAAGCCATGGGCTGAGATACAGTTGACAATAGTACACCATTGTCGGTTATAACAAGAGAAGAACACAAAAAAGATGAAAATAGAAAGATTGAGGAAGCCAAGTTAGTTCAGAAAAAGTTGTCAAAATGTGGGAAAGCAGGAAGCAATGGGTACATTACAGGCAAATAATCTGCGCCAGATGGACCAAAGTTATGACACGAGGAATAGTTATGGATTATATGGAAGAAGAGGTGGATTTCGGAATAACCAAGTTGGGTTTCAAAACACACAGAACGAGAACCAGAGTGCTCAAGGAGGATATAACCAAGGAGGGTTTACCAGAAGGGTTCCACCAGTATGTTGGAATTGTGGACGTATTCGGGAGCTGAGGGAGTGTACAAAATGTCCAGTTTTCCAGAGGGGGACAGCTTATCCTCCGCCATATAGCACACAGACCAGAGACGGCCTTGCCCAAGATCACACACCTTATCATGCTCAAGCCCCGCAAATACAGCCGTTGCCACAGCAGGGACAAACACAAAGGAACCCACCCCATGGGCAGTCACAACAAGCCCCTATGCAGACAAGCAGTATGTGAATACATGAAAAATACTAACACCTACAATAGGAGGTGTCACTGTGGTAGGAGGAAATCTTTTCACAGGGACGGCAATGAGCTTGTACCCACAAGAGGACAGCTCACAAGGTGACTTGATGTGTTCAGTTCTATTTGTAACACCAGACCCCCAAGAGGAACCAAGGGTTGATGTGACAATAGGAGGCAAATCTTTCTCTTTTCTTGTAAACACTGGAACAACTCGTTTGTGTACATGGGAAGGAAAATATCCAATTATATTGCCATGAATGCTCAAGGGTTCTCTGGAGCTACACGCCAAGCTCCTTTTACTAATAAATTAATTCAGTCCCGTTGTTATATACAAAATAGACACCAGTTAACTTCTTAGGAAGAAATTTAATGACAAAACTTAATATGATGATTTCATTTACTGATCAAGGAATAGTGTGCTACAATCCAGGAATACACTATTTAACCATGGGAGAGGTCATACCGGCGTTCACAGGGCAAGTGGCTCTGCGAGGCGTTCCAGTAGATCCAGAGATTTTTCTAAATGGAATAAGCATTCTGCTGACATGACTACAAAGAACGTGAGGATACCTGATGAGTTTTGATTTAGACCACAAATACCTATGGATAAGCAAGGTGAACAGACTATTCCTATTGAGTTGGAAGCAACTATAGTATGAATAGAGTTAGCAATGCTCAAATGGATAGACAATAAGGTAGACCATGGAGAACAGTGATAGCTCTTTAGGAGGGGTACAGACTGACTGACATAACCGATGACGAGATGTTCAGGGAAGACTGAAGCAGTGTTCTTCATGAGCATTACATATTGGATAAGGACAGAAAAAGGGAAGTACCACAAAGAATGGGGATAATGTGACAACGCCTTTCATTTTTTCAGGAAGATCTTGAAAAGGTGCTGAGTACCCTATGGATCACAGGCCTCTATTATGTAGGTTTATTGAAGGGGATAGGGGAGGTATAAACAGGATAGGGGAGTATAAACATTTGGCATATTACAGTGGGAATTTAGATAAAGTTATGAGAGGACACTTCCCTTGCAAACAATCTTTGCCAGCTGCCACTTTTGCAATTGAGATGTCCACAAGTATTATCATTGGCTGCTCTATGGCCCTTTACGCGGAGCATGCCTTGTTTGCCGTTTTAGAGAAACCCAAGGGCACATTGACATCCAAAAGAGTTTCAGATGATGAGTAATGATTTCTAACCAAACAATTAAAATAGTAAGATGTAAAATAGTGAACCCTGCCACATTTATATCTGAACCCAAAGAAAAAGGTGATCATGTGCATGACTGTGCCAATTATGTTGAATTTTATGATGATGTAACCCATGTTAAAGAGAATGCTTTGGCGGGAGGGGAAATTCTTTTTAGTGATAGTTCTTCGAAAATTGATCAGACTAATGGGGAAAGGCATTCAGGCACTGTGGTAGTAAGACACAGATTAAATTGAGAATTTGAGGTGGTGGTGTGTGCAAGGCTACCATCTCATTTTTCAGTGCAAACAGCAGAATTAGTAGATCTCATTGTCGCTCTTGAGAAACATGAAGGGTAAGAAGTGATGGTGTACAGTAAATCCGCCTATGTGACATCAACCGTACAGACAGGGTTGTCATGTTAGAAAAGGAAGGGCTATCTCCATGCAGAAGGCTCTCCAGTGCAGCATTTGTCCTTATTGGATAGACTCATTAAGCATTACAACTTGCAGTGGCCATAGCGGTCATATACTGCATAGTGCATACTAAACAAACAGATTTTATATCTTGCAGGAACAAAGCCACAGACATAGAAGCCAAAGGTGTTGCATATTCTCCAGAATGTTCGAGTTTTGATACTGAGAATATTAAAGGCAGTCTGATTACAACCGTGTTAGTACAGGAGGGGTTTAAAATTGCTGTTGATAAACAAATGAATAGAGATTCAGGGAAGAGCACCACAGGAAGAGCATAACTCTTCTTTATTCCCCACAGAAGCTTTATGGCGACAGGAAAGAACTGGAAAGTCAGTGATGTCAGTAACCTTGTTGAAAGTCACGCTTGAACAGCTGCATTAACCTGTGCATGTAACTAGAGAAAGTCTTGCTGCCAATATTGCGGAAGATTGGTTCATTCCTAATTTGTTGGAACACGTTGCACTGTTTATGGTGAATTGCATCTATCTATCTATCTATCTATCTATCTATCTATCTATCTATCTATCTATCTATCTATCTATCTATCTATCTATATTTTCTCTTGTATAGCACCATTCGCCCGTAGGCCTCAAGGCACTCACATGGACAGAGACAGGAAACATAGAACATAGAGCAGTGTAATTCCAGTGTCCTAGGGTGGCATTAGGGTAGGGTAGCTAAGCTGTCCCTCCATCATCCAACAGTGTCTTGGGTTGTTTTTTAAAGATGGTAATAGATGCACAGTTCTTAAGGTCAGGCGGCCGAGAGTTCTAGATAGTAGGAGCCTAATAATTGAAGTTTGTACCACCGATTTCTTTAGTGTTAGTCGTAGCTGATGTAGTATTTGATTTCCATCGGATCGGAGGGTTCCTCTTATCGGGGCCTTTTTTAACTTACTGATAAGATAGCTTGGTGCATTACATACTAGGCATTTAAACACCATTGTCGCGCCTTTGAATATAATTCTCTGTTCGACAGGGAGCCAGTGCAGTTTCTCCTTGCGGATGAAATTTTGGAATGTCGATTCAGACCAAAGATGGGCTGTACAGCTCCATTTTGTATTATTTGCAACTTCGTAATGTTTGTTTTGGAAGTGCCCATCAACATACTGTTACAATAGTCTAGTTTTGCATTAATGATTACACCAGCAATCATAGGTATATTCTCCTCTGATGAATACGGCCAAATCTGCCAAAGTAAATTTGAATAGAAAGCACATGTGGATTTTAGGTACGAGGTATGCCTCTTAAAAGACAACTGGGAGTCAAAATAGACTCCAGGGGTTTTTACATGTTCTGATACTACGATTTTATTGTTATTTATCTTAAAGCTAGTATACCGGTCATCCAGCTTTTTTACTTTTGTGGGGTTCAAATTATTAGTAACTCTGTTTTCTCCTCATTCAACGCTAGGGTGTTTGCCGCCATCCATCTTTGGATTGAGATGAACACATCATTTACTCTTTGAGCATCCTCTTCATAAGTTCCTGATAGCACAAAGACGAACGCTGTGTCATCAGCGTAATTGGTAAACCGGACACCAAGTGCTATGAGAAAATATTAAAAACTGCAGAGAAAAACAGGAGCCCTGTGGAAAGCCACATGTGAGGGGAGTCTTCAACGAAGAAAAGTTTCCTTTAGCGACGGCCACCATTCTGGGTCACAAGAAGGATTTGAACCATTTGGCTGCATGCACTTCCCCACTGCTATTAATCTTTCAGCTAAGAGATCATGGTTTATTAAATCAAAAGGTGAGGATAAATCTAATAATAGAAGAAAAGCCATATTTCCTTCTTCAACAATAGTGGCAATATTGGATTGTAGGTCCAGGAGGACCGTCTCCGTACCATGCTTGGTTCGAAAGCCAGATTGTTCAGAGGCGAGTAAGTCATCACTCTCAACACATTTTTGATACTCTAGATATGCGATCCAATCAATTATTTTAAGTAAGAATGGCACATTCGTAAAAGGTTTGAAATTTCCAGGAAAAGAGGGATACAAGTTTTCTTTCTTAATGAGGGGAGTTATCCAGGCTTGTTTCATATTTTCTGGGATGTAAGCTTCATCAAAATATTGGTTCACAAACTGGGTGATCCATGGGGCTGACAAGTATCCACAAAATCCTTAAATAATCCAGCAGGGAATATGTCCCCTTTACAGGAGGTGGGTTTTTAAGCTATGGATGACTTTGAGTACTTCTTTTCCGAAAGCAAAAGACAAGGGACAATTTTGCACTACAAGTGCAGGTGGGCTCAGCACAGTTTCAGTGTCAGGGAACATATTCACCTGATCTTTAATAGCCTGTTGGTGTTTCTGTGTTTTATTAATAAAACCGGCGTGTATGGCCTGGCACCAGGCATTGTCTTCCTGATTCTGGGTGTTAGCCAGTACGCTTTTTCGTTCCTGCAGAATTGTAAATAATTCTTTTGATTTTGATTTTGCCTGCTATATTCTTTCATTAAGGTTTTTTGTTTTGGCTTTGAACATTATCTGTTTGTAGGAATTTGCAGCCTGTTTGTAAACACTGGCCGACTCCGCTGTAGAGGTTTTTCTCCAGTTATGTTCGGCACCTCGTTTTGCGCTTCTGGCTGATTGGATTTGCGAGGAGAACCATTGGTCTGGCCTATGGATTTATTTGCTTTGATCAATTTTAGTGGAGCTAGGGAGTCAAAGGCTTGATTGGTAGCCTCCCAAATGGATGAGGTAAGTTTTTCTAGAGGGGTGTAGTCTTCTAGGTATGGCAGTAATGGTATTACTTGTTCTCTAAAAGTCTCCTTGGTCACGTTCTTGTAATTCCTGGACAGCATGAATGGTTTAGTCTTTGTTGGAAGTGACACCTGAAAGAATGATATAGCACAATCAAAGTTCACATGCAAGTGGTCTGACCATGCACATTCCTTGATCGTGGTGATGGTTATTTTTAAGTTTTTGACTATAAGCCAGTCTAGAATATTGCCACAAATGTGGGTTGCAGATGAGACCAAATGCTTAAATCCAATGGACCCAATCGATAGTTTCATGTCCTTAGCTTTATCATCCAGCAGGTTATTCTCCCAAATATTGAAATCACCCAGCATGATGAATGCAGTAGAGTCTTTGAAAACATTGCCTATCAGTGCTAGTAGCTGTTCTTCAAACAATGGTGTGTCTCTGGGTGGGTGATACAGTAACAGCATAGTAAAGGATAAAGTAGGGTTAATGTTTGATTTTACTAACATTGCTTCGCAGTTATCAATTTATGGAATACTAGAGGTGTAGAGCCTCAGGGTTTGCTTAACAAGAATGGCCACCCCTCCCCCGTACCCTCCTCCCGGTCAGCATGAAGGGCAGAGTAGCCTGTTGGAGTAGCCATTAACGTGGCGTGGTATGTTGTTTTAGTCATCCAGGTTTCAGTCAAGAATAATATATCAAGATCTTGCTCTAAGATGAAGTCTGATATTTCAGAGGCCTGCTTTATCAATGATTGAGTATTTAGCAAACAGCATTAATGCTTCTTATTTGCAATTTGTATGCATATTTGTGCATCCCGAGTTTATTTGGTTACTTGAGAATCATTGGCTACCTCGAGTCTAAATGAGGTGGGCTCCTTATTTATTTCATTTTGATATTTGTGTGGAGGCTTGATGTAGCCAGTGTTTTGGACATTCATGTTCTTAAACTCCTCACTCACAGCTCTTTCCTGAATTGCCTACTCTACTACCCCATGGGCCTTGAAAGCATTGTATATCAAAGGTTTAATGCTGGGCATACACTAAGAATAATCAGAGGAGTAATACCTTGACTAAAATGGTCTGTTTAAGCACGACTATTTCTATATGCTGCAGACATGTAGTCACTATAGGTATCTATTAGTGGTTGTGTGTCCCTTCTCTAGGTGGATCGAAGCAGGTCCATGTACACACCCTGATGCCACTTGCAAATTGAAGTTTTTAGAATGTGAAGTTTTCCAGAGGTGGGGTGTGTGCGAAGTACTAAGGTCCAATAATGGGCCACATGTTGTCAATGAGCTATTCAAACAAATATGACTTTTATTAAGTATAAAGCACAAGTTCTCTTCTGAGTATCCCCCACAAGCGAACGAGATATGTGAGAGACTCAATGGCCTCCTCAAAGAGAAGATCGCCAAGATTAAATTGACTTTAAAAAAGGGATGTCTGTATTGCCTACCCCAGGCCTTATATGCCCTTCAGAATCTGCCAGGGTCAGACCACCACCTCAGGCTGCACGATCTAGTAACAGGGCGTTGAATGAGAATGCCCCTTACACCTTTGTCTAGGATTAGGAGTGATGCCCAGAGTGTAGGTAAAACTCTAGGTGATGAAATGCATGATTATTTGACATGTATGACTACCAGTATTTCTTTCATTCCAGATCAATTCAAGCATCGTGGGGGGAAGGTCTAGGAACACAGAAGAAGATTTTATGTTGACCAATACAAGTGAACTATTACCACCACCTAGGTTATATGTTGGGGACCTGATCTTAATTAAAAACCCGTAAGTGCCATGAGCCTCGCTTTAATGGCCCTTTCCTTGTTGAGGAAGTTTCCCCTTGAGCTGTTAAGATTGCTGATCTAGAAGCAATACAAGAAGAAGAACCTCCACGTGTGCAGATCCGATCGATGAATAAGAAGAAGGATGATAAAGCAACAAGTGACTAAAACATACTTTATTTGGACTGGAATTCAATAGAAATTCCTTATATATATTTAAGCAGGAAATGGAAGGACCTGCAGAGGAATTCCAGAGGTTGAAATGAACTTTTAGAAATATATTGAAACAGTGAATAATGAATCAGAATTATGCCTAAAGGTCAGTTTGTGATCCGAAATTGGCAGAGCGATCAATATCCAGATTCATTTTGTGGAGAATATCTGTTTCTAGTGATAAAAATACATGATACCTGCCAAAAGTGGTGTTTATCAGCTTGTGGTTACAGTCTTTGTGTTCATACTTCAATCTTACCCTGCTCTTGTTAGAAGAGACGTTAATATACCCCCTTTTTTTTACAGGATCCTAAAAATGGTCCAGCGATAAGAAGACTTCTTATTGCCATAATTGACAAATTGTAGAGTTACAAATGTATAATAAAAAAAAAAAACTTGATTGTATTAAAAATGATAATGAAGAAGATCGCATGATTATAGAGAGTGCACGAGATCAGCAGATCAGGATGCTGAATCACAATTGACGTTCCTTGAATGAGAGATGGGACAGCTGTTCTTATGGATCGATATGGGTCTTGTGGATCTAGAGCCTATATGAAGTTGCCCAAGGATTTGGGCGGAGTGAGTTCCCTGGTGCTCATCCATGTTCTAGCATTAGTGATTACTCAGAGCAACCTAAACATTAACGATTTTACAAAAGTAGATGACCATTTGAGAAATGGCAGATGAAAAGAGAAAATTATTTCTCAGCCAAATTAATAACAGCGTATGAAACCATTCCTGATCAGCACAAGTTGTTCAGCAAGACTGCTATGATTGATAAAGACAGCTATATTTATGTCTGGAATTCTAACAGTGGTGAATGCCAAATGGTTGCAAATCACCAGATGGGAGCTTCTACAGACAATGAATGCTAATATAAAGGGATTCAACACCATTAAAGAAGAGTTGAAGGCCATACGATTGACGGCCCTCCAGAATAGGTATGTCCTTGATATGATCACCACGATGGAAGGAGGAGATTGCACCAAAATCAGGCCATCATGTTGCACATTCACACTTTCTAACGATGGCCAGAATGGGACCTTGGCAGAGGCCATATCGATGTTGACAGACCTGCATACCAAGATGGAAGACGAGACAGATGACACTCAAGATGGCAGTTGGTCTACCTCCTTATTTTCATGGATTCCTCCGTGTTTGGCAAATCTATTGAAGGTTCTTGGAGAAATACTGGTGCTAGTAATGTTTGGATTCTGTATAGTCAGGATGGTGATTGCCCAATGCAAGAAAATGGCAAAAAAATGTAGTAGGAATGAAGATCATGATTGATGTCAAAGATGATCCAAACACCAAGGAGCTGACTGATGACACTGTCAGAAAGTATATTAAGTCTAGCATCGTAGTACCTGAGGGGACAACATTTCTGTATCCAAAGAATCATAAGAAGTACGTGGGGTGATGGGTCAATTGCTCCCTTAATGGACAATGTAATTACATGACCTGGAGTGTAGATGAACCTGTCAAATCAGCAGGCACCCTGAGGGAGGGTGATTAAAATATGGATACCTAAGAAACACTGCTACAAGAGAAAATACCAAGATGTAGAAATACTTGAGGAGGTGGTCGAGGACTTGACCAGAGGGGGAATGTAGAAGAGCAGCTGCATACCTATGCTGGAGATCCTGCACCCCTTCCAATTGGAAGCATGAGTAGGTGCTGTGTTTGACACCAGCCGGTGTTCCAATACCACAGCGTGTGTTTCGAAAGAAGGTACCCATTGAGACAACCATACTGAATGTATACCCAAAGTGATGACAACCTAAGGGAGTTTCTTCCTGAAGGAATATGAGACAGAGCGAAGAAAAGAAGCTAGTGACATCACAAAAACATATGCACCACGTCCTGAGATACTGACTGAAGATTATGTATAGATCCTAAAGAAACTAATGATGAGGTAAAGAATCAATTGAACTTTTAAATATGAAAAAGAAGATTATACATCGACAATTGCTGCAGAAAATCAACCGTTCAATAAATGTACAGATGCTGAAACACAAGGTAGACTAAGTCATCATAGAAGCTGGCTATACAGTGATAGAACACAGGCAAAGCCACCATTATATAGAAGCTGGAAACCGGTATCATTATTTTAGTAAGCCAGGACCCATGAAGCAGGAAGGGAAAACTGTGTCACAGTAAGAATAAGCAGAATCGTGGAGGTGCAAGATGAGGTTGTCTGGCCTGGAGTCATGACTGAAACAGCCATGGTCACCTATCTTTTTGGAAATTAGTCAATGTGCGGAGGATGAATCATCCCTTGTTAAGGTGCAAAGAGAGAACACCAAGAGTGCCAAGTTTAATTCATATTCATTTAGAGCATTTAAAACATGCAACATTTACCAAATCGTGGTTTCCTGTCAGATGAATTAAGGATGAAAATAGAGTTCGAACTTGGAGTCCCAGAACACGATAGTGAGTGCTCTTACTCCTGTGTATTCTAAAAGACAAGGATATTTTGCAAGTCCAAGTTCAAAGACAATCTTCATGGCAGAAGGCATGGGCGATGAGAGATGCTGGGCTAATTGGGTGGGGAGGTAGTGTCATGCCCAATCTCCTTGCACCTGGTTTTGGGTTTACATGCTGTTAAGTGAACCAAATGTTCCAGACATAGCACAAGCATGACAACCAATTATAGTAGTCCATATAATGAAGGAGCTTATAGTTTGAAGACCAATGAGAAACTGTGTATCTAATGTTTCTGAAGATTACATGTTTTAGAGGTAGGCATATGTCGTCCACCTGATAGTGGGCAGCCAATTAAAATCCTAGCTCCTATAGAAATGTTTACTTTGATGTTCCCTTTAGCCAATCCTGACCCTTAATAGGTTTTTCATTATAGCTACATAGTATGACATCACCTCTGACATATTTTTGATATAAAAACTATAATTTGTGTGAAGATAGCAGAGAGACTGAGCGCACGGCCATTGATGTTCGTTGTAAACTCCCTGTTCTAGATAATTTTTAATAAAACAGTACTTTGCCATCTTCCTGAGTTGGTTTGGTTATTTGGACTCGGGATTATTCTTTATGATCCCATTCATTACATATGGACGTTCCTAAAGGGCCCTAAGCTAAACCATAAGAGAGAGGAGGAGGTGACAAATGTGAAACAAAGCATCTTGGAGGATGAGAGATCATAACTAGAGATCTGAGAGAGGGAAGTGGGAGAAAGAAAGAGGTGCAGTTTGGAGTAGGGTTAAATATCTTAGTAAAGAAAGGTGGAGAAGGGGCTACAGAAGGGAGGAAGAACATTTTGTAGAAGGTGGATAGGAGATTTTAACTAGCGGGTTGGGGTGAATTGGAGTGGAAAGAGGAGGAGAAAAAGATAAGAGTAAGAATAGGTCAGGTGGAAAAGTGCAGAGCATTATGAGACATGATGGTGAAGTGGTGGAGTGATGAACACAGAGAACATCCCAGAGGGGAAGACACAAGTGTAAACAACTAGGCACAAGAGGGTTGGTCCAGACTCAAGTCACTATGGGGACTCCTGGCTTGGCGTGGGACCTATAGTCCAGGAAGTCTCTGCACCTAGTCATGGGGTTAATTGCAACATTTCTAGGACCCACCACGATGGTGTAATGAATGTCACAGTGTCTCACACCGGGACCCTTTAAAGCCGACCCAAGGCTCCAGGTATCTGTAAAGGTGACGCATGGCACTCTGACATCAATTGAAACCAGGACATCTAACTGTGCACTTACAATTTCAGAAACCGTGTCTGATATTTTATTTCCTGCCATGAGGGCATTGCGTAAGGGAGTGAGTGAAGGATTGAGGGTTACGATCCTATAGAGAGGAGAATAATTTAATCTGTTGCAATGCAGTGTCCTCAATTAAACAGTAACCCCTCAGTGTTCGTTTATTGCAATAAAGCCCATGGAACCTTACATTCTGACTTCCAGCGGGAGGTTCATTCGTTGATGGTGGCAAATGATCAACTTATTGGCATTGATTTGTCAGGTATAATTCTCGCCCTATGACTATTAAAATTGAAAAATGTATATCAGAGATTTGGTTGGGATACTGAAAAAGAAAAGTGTCATACTGTCACCTCCACCAAAACATAATTCAGCTGACTAGATTACCATCAAAAGAGTTGTATTCGGTGTAGGACATAAAACCAACATTTACAAGCAATTAAGTTACATTAAAAAGAATACAATGTCATCACAATGAACTGCTAAAAAATGAATCAATTGCATCATAGAACATTACAAAATACATAATCAGTAAAAGAAAACTGTTCGGTTGGTAAAAGAAAAAGCGAACAGATTAAGAGCAATACATTGCAATAGTCTGTGCCTTGCAGTAATTATTAAAACAAGGAGAGTGATTACCTGCATCACAGTTTCATAACTCAGGCAGTTGTCTTTTGGTGCTAAACTGCAAATAAAAATCACACAAAAGAACACAAAAGAACCAACAAGGGTGTCTAGACCCTGTACGTAATCCCAAACGTTTTCACGCACACAGTGTACAGGGCTGTATGTTTATTTATTTACTTGTTTATTTAATTATTTTTTTATAACATGCTTAATACCTGAGTTCGGATTCTAAGCGCAGATCTGAGATTCGAAGCTCTGTTGCTTTGCTTTGCCCCTGTGCTATCCTCCATTCACATGTGATCACATATGTATTCCTATTGTTCGAAAAGCCACTATAGAATAGACTATTTGTCCCTCCAGCCAACACTAGCTGTCCCCTAGTGGTGGACATTCCCTAGACTGAGGTGTTGGCCCACCTGTCTAGAGTGAGGAGACAGAAGAAGAAATAGACCCTCCTTAGGCTATAGCTGAACAGTCACGAACAACAATATTGGAAAGAAATATGCTTCTTTTTTGTCTTCTGGAAAAGGAGTACCCGGAATACGAGTTTAAGCAGAAGGAACACAATCTTTTAATACTCCTGCTTCTTAACTTAAAAGTGAGGTTAAAATATCTGCGTTATTCCAACAGGGGTGACCAATTATTGACTGTTCATCCCTCTTCTATAACAGCTAGCCTGATACAAAGCCACCAGAATGCTTCATGTTGCCAACATATGTGAAGCCAGGTAGAGGATTTTGAAATGTAAGGTGCCACTCTCTGCGGAGAAGCCTCCTTCTCCCCACAAGGGCGAGCAGGGGGTGGGTGAGGACGTGGCCATGCCGATTTAGAGGGAATCACCTTTTCCCCAGCGCGATTTCTGAAAGGTGAGGCGGGGACCCCGCTGAGCCTTTTCAAAGCCTGGCACAGGGCTCTGCAGCACTTGACTAATTTAGATCAATATTTCTCTTCCAAAATCACAGGTTGTCACTGCAAGTGGCATTTGAATGAATAGACTCTGAAAGGTTGCAATTTAGGCATTAATGTGCAGGCTTTTCGTAGTCAGGACTCTTGGAGCTGAGGTCTTCTGTCTAAGCTCCCGTGAAAAAGTCACATTCCAGCTGAAGCACGAGCCAACATTTCCAAATGCAGCAATTCTCCAGCTTTTAGTCACTATTTGTCAAATCACAGAACAAATCAAATAAACTAAGGGCTTGATTCATTGAATCTTTAGCACGGTGGTGCAAAGTTGCTTTGCACTGCCAGCAGACCCCTGATTCACAGAGCTTCACAGAGCAGTGCCACTGCCAGCAGACACCCTGATTCACAGAGCGGTGCCACTTCCAGCAGACACCCTGCCAGCAGACACCCTGATTCACAGAGCGGTGCCACTTCCAGCAGACACCCTGATTCCCAGAGCGGTGCCACTGCCAGCAGACACCCTGATTCACAGAGTGGTGCCTCTTCCAGCAGACACCCTGATTCACAGAGCGGTGCCACTGCCAGCAGACCCCCTGATTCACAGAGCTTCACAGAGCGGTGCCACTGCCAGCAGACACCCTGATTCACAGAGCGTTGCCACTTCCAGCAGACACCCTGCCAGCAGACACCCTGATTCACAGAGCGGTGCCACTTCCAGCAGACACCCTGATTCCCAGAGCGGTGCCACTGCCAGCAGACACCCTGATTCACAGAGCTATGCCTCTTCCAGCAGACACCCTGATTCACAGAGCGGTGCCACTGCCAGCAGACACCCTGATTAACAGAGCGGTGCCACTTCCAGCAGACACCCTGATTCACAGAGCGGTGCCACTTCCAGCAGACACCCTGATTCACAGAGCGGTGCCTCTTCCAGCAGACACCCTGATTCCCAGAGCGGTGCCACTGCCAGCAGACACCCTGATTCACAGAGCGGTGCCTCTTCCAGCAGACACCCTGATTCACAGAGCGGTGCCACTGCCAGCAGACACCCTGATTCACAGAGCGGTGCCACTGCCAGCAGACACCCTGATTCACAGAGCGGTGCCACTGCCAGCAGACACCCTGATTCACAGAGCGGTGCCTCTTCCAGCAGACACCCTGATTCACAGAGCGGTGCCACTGCCAGCAGACACCCTGATTCACAGAGCGGTGCCTCTTCCAGCAGACACCCTGATTCACAGAGCGGTGCCACTTCCAGCAGACACCCTGATTCACAGAGCGGTGCCACTTCCAGCAGACACCCTGATTCCCAGAGCGGTGCCACTGCCAGCAGACACCCTGATTCACAGAGCGGTGCCTCTTCCAGCAGACACCCTGATTCACAGAGCGGTGCCACTGCCAGCAGACACCCTGATTCACAGAGCGGTGCCACTTCCAGCAGACACCCTGATTCACAGAGCAGTGCCACTTCCAGCAGACACCCTGAGTCACAGTGAGAAGTGTATTTTTGCAGTGCAAAGTCACTTTGCACTCCAAAAATACTCTGTGCACCGTGAATTAGGCCCATTTAGCACGGTGCAAAGAGTAGTTTTGTAGTGCACGGTAACTTTGCACTGCAAAAATACACTATGCACCACTCTGTGAATCACGGTGTTTGTTGGCAGTGCAAAGTCTCTTCGCACAGCGCAAAATAAATGACATGAATCGGGCCCAATATCACAAAAAGAAGAAACAGATCACCCCTCTCTCCACCTATAAATATAGAGTTGTGTGATCGTTTCTATTATACAATACAAAACATCATATATCCTTCACCAACCAGACGGTGTCACGAAAACACAGGGCATGCCAGGACATAGTTAATGGAACTGATAAACCACACTCCACTACTTAACTTTATCACAAAATACTTTTTTAATCAATCTTACAAAATGCATATTTCTACATAAAACTATCATGTAAACGACTAAAAAACAACTCTAGTTTTTCATCCAAACTGCTACAAATGTATGTGGTGTGTTGTATTTGTGACAAAAAAAACATCACAGATGTTTCTGTGTTTTAATTATGTTTAACTATGTGTTTCGGGAAGAATTACTCTGTTTTTATGTAGAAATATGCATTTTGTAAGATTGATTAAAAAAGTATTTTGTGATAAAGTTAAGTAGTGGGTTGTGGTTTATCAGTTCCATTAACTATGTCCTGGCATGCCCTGTGTTTTCGTGACACCGTCTGGTGGTTGAAGGAAATATGATGTTTTGTATTGTATAATAGAAACGATCACACAGCCCTATATTTATAGGTGGAGAGAGGGGTAATCTGTTTCTTCTTTTTGTGATATTTAGCTAATATATGCTCTCCCGTTCGTGAGAAACAGATCCCCCCTAAACAAAAAATAAGGGAGATTACCTTAGTTGAGGTAACATGAATCAGGCCCTACATTTTAATAGTAATAACTTGGCGGGTATCAGTCCAATGGAAGGGCCAGGATATGTGAAATGCTTCTTTCTTGTGCCTTTCACATAACTGTGGCCTGGGTGATACTGGGGGACGGGCAGGGTGCGTAATTACCTGCCCTGGAACATATTGGCTCTGCTGCTCCCTACTAGGAAGTTTAGATGGAGAAGCCGAGCTTTGAATGGGGGTTTAAACTCACTCACCCTATGGGTGATCCTGCCGTCTGCTGATGAGACTGAACAGATATGACCAGGCCACTCTGGCCACACAGTCCCCCAATCCATTGCCAGTCCAGAAGCGTATGCTTTATATCTGTGACTAGTCCATAGAAGCCTATATGCACCATGTTCGCCATTTCTGGCTGAGAAATTGTGAGCATGCAATGACTACAACATAGTAGTAATTGGTTGTACATAGAAGCGTTTGCTACAGATAAACAGAGTTACTTCACCCAACTCAATTGCATTCGTGGTATCGATCTGGGAAGGAGGACAGTCAGAACTGATCTTCAAATCTGGGACTTACAAGATATAGCCTAGCAATGCAGTTGAGGAAATTGGCCACTGAGCTATTGTACCATCAGTGCACTCTTCCCCGCCTTGTAATCCTGACTAGTGATTGTCAAGTAAGATCTGATGGTGAACATGTTTCCAGGAGTTGTCTGGTTGCCTAACGCTCCATGATATGGCTGAGATAGTGTTTGCTTGCAATGAAAAGGCAATTGGTAAGATCCGTGGGGTATGCAGCAGTTTTTTTTTCAGGCAGTTTGTCATATTTGCTGCTTTATGAATTTGAGCCCTGAAGAAGGCATGATGTGGAACACGCATCTCACTGCTCGTTGCACCCTCCTGCCTCCCACAGGGCTGACGCTCCCTTGGAGAGTAGAGACTGCATTAAACAACTGAATGTAAAAGTGCAGGTGTTGCATGCGTGCCTCTAGGTTGCTAGGCAATCAAGTTCATATGTCCGGGCAAATTGTTTCAGTCAGTTACGGGCGATTTCCTACTGTTGACTTTCTTCCAGCTGTGCCTCATCCAGAGAGAAAGCACGTGTAGCAGAGATCTAAAGGTCAGTTTGACAATAAAAGTATTGGTATGCATGCGTGTTCACATGCAATGCCTGCCGTTCGCCTTATTATGAGTTTGCTGGTGCAGGAACAAATGGTGTCAACAGGGGTGGACTGGCCTATACTGAGATTGTGCCACCAGTTTCCCACAAGGCTGCATTCCAATTGTTGAGGCGAAGTGGAGGATGTACCTCCAGCAAATGGCTGCTGTAAATCTGCCACACTGAGTGGTGGTAAAAACAGCTCAAATTGGTGGTATTCATTCAGAAATACCACGGAATACTGTCAAACTCCAAATGAGACCCTGTATCTTAATGCTCACAGTGAACAATGTGGTCCTCGTGTTCTTCCTCACCGAAGACACACAATTCTCCACCACTGGCTGACGGGCACTTTCAGCACAATGGCTAAATGCTTAAGCAAACTGCTGACAGAAATTCATAGAATTCCAGATCTGCTGCTATTTCGGAAATAGATTAAAACTTCGCTTTATACCAATGAGTTTTGTGTTCGTTAATGCATACAGTGGGTGCTTTTTGGCACCAAATTCCCTTTCATGTGACAGTGTACCATAGCAATACAGATACAATACACGGCCTCCCGGGGGCAAAGCATGACCATGGGAAACCCTGTAGAAGACCGTGGACAAAACATGTTCAACCCTAGGTGAGCATAGAGACGTCTGTTGATAAGTGGTTTGTCAAACTAGCTTGTGGAAGCCCACAGCCAGCAAGAGGTTAGTTTGCCTAAGTCCACTGGCCAGGCAGCAGGAGCTTACATTGCACAGAATAGCTGTGCCACGGAACATGGGGCACCCGTTTTAGTGCTGTACCTATTGTGAGTAGTTCAGAATGCTCACCCCAAAAGGATAGCGTGTTTGGACATGGGACTACGCGCATCATGATTATAATGGGGTGACAACTGATCTGAAGTGCACCAGTCACAACCACTAAGTCTCAAGCAGCAATGAGGTTTGAGTTATTCATCACTATCCATGTGATGTTTCTTGATATGAAAATGATCATATGGTTGTGGCCCTCCCTTTATAAAGCCGAAAGACTCAAATGCATGCTGTGGATTCAGTGTTGCTGTTCATTGACTGAATGGTGTGGGAAGTGACTGTGCTCATGTGGAAGGTGATGAGCGTTTGTGTGTGTGTGTGTAGGAGTCAGCAGACAACAGTGCCTAAAGACGGAGCTCTTAGCTATTGTCGTAGACTCCCACTTGTGCTATCATATTAAATGAGGTGCATGTCAGCCGCTGCTAAGTGCCTTTCATCCCTCGCTAAGTGCTTCCCAAACCCAGTTGTTGCTTGTGAAGCAGTTACATAAAGCTGTGTACACAAACTACAGCTGCGTGGCATACCAGGAACCGGCTGGACCCACACTGAAGGTCTGTCAAGGTCAGAATGAAGTTTAACAAAGCCCTGCCTCCCTCAGAGACACACTCTTGCTCTGTCGTCCATCTTGTGCCCTTTGCTATTCACCCCTATCCTGGTTCTGGTCTGCTGCAGATTGAATAAGGACGGTCCCCCTTAAACCGGGCCGACCTTAAAAGAGGGGAGGACGCACATGGCAC
The DNA here is from genome assembly GCF_040938575.1 of Ambystoma mexicanum. NCBI lineage: Eukaryota > Metazoa > Chordata > Amphibia > Caudata > Ambystomatidae > Ambystoma > Ambystoma mexicanum. The sequence continues at coordinate 465,543,213 of NC_090938.1, read as the reverse complement.
GGGGATGAGGGGCTACTAGAGGCCCGGACCAGAAGCATGTAGAGGGATAATAAAGAAGGATGTACCTTGGTCCAGCCAATGACCACAACAATGTCCACAGAGTACACTCCACCTAAAGTAGGCTGTTTTTATTTCTCTCAATTACAGGCCCTCAATTCTTGAATGAAATACCACTAATTATTGTTTTTTATTTGTGTTAAGCATGTCTTGGTCAGTGCATGGAAAAATAATAGTGCATAACATTCTTGTGCAAAAAGATGTACACATACTGAGGCGAATGCACACGGATATGATAAAGCACATATGCAGATAATATAGCTGCATACACTGAGCGTACCGGGCCATAAGTTGGAGGCCGGTCATGACTATTCCCGAGGTCTATGAAGCTATTGGCACATAGTGGTAGTAGCAATACATTGGGCCTCATTACGAGTCCGGCGGTAACCGCGGCGGTAAAACCGCCTGGTTACCGCCGGACTCGTATTACCATTCCGCCTCCGTGATTCCCGGAATTACCGGGGCATTACAACCCCGGTTTTCCGGGAATCACGGAGGCGGAATGGTGTAAATCCCCATTCCCATTGAGTCCTATGGGACTCAATGGGAATCGGGATCATGGAAACACCGGCAGCATCTCGTAATGCTGCCGGTGTTTCCTCGTCCGCCTGCATGCGGGAGGTGTTAAACCCGCCAGGTCAGACCTGGCGGGAACATCACCTCCCGCCTGCAGGGGTCGGGATCAGGCGGTCCGGAAACAACGGTGGCGGCGGGTTTACCGCCACCGTTATTTCCGGACCGCCAGGGTCGTAATGAGGCCCATTGTTTTTAGTTTTGGCGGTGAAGTAAAACATGTTATTTTAATAATGGGTGAATTAAATAGGCACCCAAGCTAGTACTTTAAATGCAGTTTTATGTTGTAATATTGAAATAACATGTTTGTCCTCATAAATGAAGCATTTTAGTTGCACAATTGGTTGAACAGAAACAGGTTTAACACGAGCATGCATTTGGTGTTTTAAAAATACACGGTTTCTCTATAAGAAAGCGAAAGAATGTTACCATGTTCCAGCTTTGTCTTTCGTGTGTGAAATAGGATGTTGTAGCAGAACAAAAAGGTCAGGTCCTCTAAGAGAGTGTGTTTTGCTCAAAGAAATATTGCCTGGAAATTGTATTTTTGTTTCCCTGTCCGCCTTTAAAGACCGAGTGTTCAGATCACAGTCAATCCCGGTAGTTATTGACTGCACTCTAAGCATCCCGATTGGCTGGGGGGAGGTCAATTACAATCTCCATGTGCTGATACATTTTCATGAAGTAAATAGCTGAGGATATACATATTTATGTGCATCATAAAATATGTTCAGTATTGCTGGGATTTATTTTATACACCTTTTATACACCTTGTTTCTCAACCTTAAAATCAAACCTATGTCTACACATGTGGGTGTTGATACAAAGCCTCATGGAAGTCTAAATGAAGCAACTTTAATAGTGGGTATCAAATAAGGGTGCACTAAATGTTGCCCACAGATGGAAAAGCTAATTCTGCCCTGCTCACCTCCCAAAAAATTGGAAATTACTATTGGATGGTGTGTCTAAAGAAGGGAGACCATTTTGGGATGCCCTATTTCGAAATGTGGCCCCAAGTGTGGGCAGTCGAGGCAGTGTAACGCTGGTGCTTAGCATGTGTGCTGTGTTTCCAGAGATTGCAAGTGCGAAGTGCAGGCACATCTGTGAGGATTCGGGGCAGGCTGAGCAGCTAGGGGAGGGAGTGAAGGGGATTTAACAGTGGCTGGAAGGCTCGACGGGACATGAAGGAAGTCGGCGGTGGCTGCCGGTAAGAGAGGTCCTGTCTGGGAGAAAGAAGATACATCCCTGGGAAGATAAGCAGGAGATGTATTACTCTGGCCTGCTGACTAAATCCTTATGGCGTATAATCTGTGAAGCCAAAAAAGGAAATACAATTATGATAGAAACGCAGTGCCCTCTTCTGACTTCAGGGCAAGACAATACATACGTAAACATTCCAGGTTTAAGTGGAGGGGGGCTGAGACAAGTCAGGATCTCATATTGTCTGTGGCCCCGAACCTATTAATAGAGGGACAATTAAGTGAAAGGTAGGGCTTTGAGAGGTGAGTATTCATGAACAAGACTCCACAGTGGTGCATAAAATGAGAACAATAGAGGACTATGTGACTTATTTCTAAAAGGAAAAAAACAAAAAAGAAGGAAGGGGGGAGTGGGGATTAGTGAAAACGTGCTAAATGTGCAGAAGAAATCAAACGTGACTCAAAACAAAACATTGCAGTCTCTTTTGTCCCTTTGTTGGAATTTGGAAGCTTCCTGCAATGAGATATGCAATATAACCAACCCCAAAGGGTATCCATCAAGTAATCCTATGAATAAAAATACTCCCCTGTTAATAGACGAGGATGATTCAAATAAAGTACCTATTCTCTTTGGCCTTACTATATTGGAGGAGGTTCAGAGTGGTGTACATGGGGGGACATACCTTCCTTAATCATCTACACCAACTCCTGCAACCTTGCGATCTTAACATTTTGTGTTAAAAGGTCTACAAACCTTAAAAGAAAAAAATGATGGAAGATGTTGCCATTCATACATCAGTGCTATGTGACCTAATATTCCAAAGTAAGGCTCGCAATAACCTGCTCATCAAAACAATAGTGTGGATACAGATTATTTGAATGAGGGTAAAATGGAAGGTACAGAAGAGGTTGTGATCATAGCAGAGGGTAAGATAAGAGTGAGAAGCTAACAATAACACAAGTAAACAGGTTATGGCAGAGTGGCAGAGGCCTTATGAGAAGACAGTGCAGACAAAAACAATAGAATGATGAGGGAAATCAACTAAAGGGATTAAGCAATATTAGAAATGAGAAATACAATAAGGAAAGTGTGAAAACTGCTAAAGGAGAAACATTGAAATAAAATAGAAGAAGGAGATAATGTGAGGGATAGCCCCAAGCTAACGTTAAAAGAGGACGTAGATGGAATATGTGCACTAATGGAAAAAACTGAACCGCTCATCAAGAAGAGACACTTGGGTGCTTTATGGTCACTAAAGAAAGAGAAAATGGGAATACCTACATAGAAGAAATGACAAATATGGAAAGGAAGGAAGAAGAAAGGGATATGGACAATAAGTGGCTATACAAGGAGGCAGAGAGGGAGCTGAAGGATAGCTAAAATAATGAGGGATAGATAGGGGTTTGACCAGAAGAAACATTGTCGATCTGTTGAAAGCAGGAACTTTTCCAGGAAAAACAAAAGATGCCATTGAATAGGTCAAGAATATTAGATAGTGTACATAAAATCCCAATGCTCTGAGAAGTCACCAAAGCAGATATTAACTGGGTGGAGTTCCCATATCAAGGTTATTGTTCATTTAAAATCTTTAGGAATTGCAAGTTTTAAAGCAGTAATTTGATGAATTGCTCTGTGGGATGTTTTGACCAACTTTCGCTCTGCTATGCCACATCACTCTGCTATGATGGTGCCAGAAATAGCAAAATGGCCGCAAAACCCTTTTGCGCGCCAAAATCCCTGAAAATTGCGCTTCTTAATGCACAAAAGGTGGCTGCCCAATGTGCCCCGCATATTGTCAGTGGTGGAACAGAGCTCTCACTCCTGAAATGTGTCACTGGGCCCCAAAACAACTGAAAGTGGAGTGCAGAAGGAAAAAGCAGTGCTTTGCAAAATGAAACCCCAAATCGTGCTTTAAATCACCTTTTTCTTTGTTGCTGAAACTTCAGAATGCTGGTAAAGAACACCTTCAAATATTCAAAATTCTTGCTGGGTGCTACAATTCACTTAGTTTAAGAAACCATAGTGAACTTACAAGGTCCTGACAAGCTGAGAGCATGAAGAGGTTTCCACAGCAAAAGTGGCCTGTCTGTGGATCTGTCAAAAATCTTGGTGCAGCAGAGGGCGGCTGGGATAACAGCTGTCAGGGCCTGCCTGATCAAACTTTAACATGTATAAACTGAAATCAAATGTTTGCAATCTAAAAGGCCTGTTACTAATAGTAACCCATCTTGTAATTGTTTTGATCCCATGGTTTAAAATCCCAAATGAGAATTCTAGCTGTGATTTGATACAAGTTTGTTTTGTGCTAAGGAAAAAGGCCACAGAATTTAACAATTAAAGTAAATCTGGCTGAAGCTGCCAGACTGGAATAGCAGGTTTCTCACAGGAGGAAGGTCTTCCCCCCAGCAGGAAATCACGCAAAGGTGTGAATTACAGGGCAGGAAAGAACCTGATCTACAGAGGCAAAAGGGAACATTGACTAGCTCAAGCTCAGGAAATGTGAAGTGTGAAGACAGTCTTAAATGGCCTCTGCCAGGAGCAAACATGGAGGATGGCTCCTGGGCTTCCAGGGAGAGACCAAAGGGGTGGAGCCAAACAACCATTTGTTGCTTAAGAAGGACAAAGGACACATCGTAGAAAGACTGATTACTTACTATTTAAAATTGTGAAAAATATAAAAATAACAGCATTGTTAATGTAATTTCTGGAGGCACGGGTGAAGAGGCGCCAGAACTGTGTGACACCTTCTGGACAGAAATGGCAGGAAATAGGATTTTACGCAAAATGCATTTCCGCTAGAACTGTGAAACTTTATACTCTTATGCCCATGTTAAACACGCACACTTTCAGATATGTCCTTAAAAATTGGACATTGTGTTCCGAGTGAAAAGGACACAATTCTGTGAAAAGCAGAGACACGATCCCACAGCCACAGGGTATTGAGGAGTAGCTGGTAGATAAAATATGAAATCTGTATATGTGATTTTTAGAGAGGTTGCACATGTGGAAATATGTATTTTGCCAAAAGTAGATTTTCTGTTCCAAGGTGCAGGGTGGATTCTCAGCCTCATAAAATCACACCATAAAGATGACTCTCTGTTTCTCTCCTCCTATCAAGGCAGAGAGTAGACTCTGACCCAATCACCTGTCAAAGGGGCAAGCTTGGCTAAACCGGCCCACGTACTCCCCATTTATCATAGCATAAATAGATACAGCTCACCACACATAAGGACAGACAGATTGACTCACTATCTGGATGCTGGCAGAGCACCCTGCAGCAGAACTCTACATCTTCCTTGCTCCAGACTCCAGAAACTTGGCAAAGCAAAAGGCCCACTGCATAGCTGAGCCATTCTAAGCTAGGCCTCAAATTCCAGAACAGAAACCCCACAAGCCTAAAGGGGAAGCATCATAATACAGCCGGGCTGTGCTGTACTGCTTGCCTGCTGAAAATAAATATACTCAGAAACAAGAAGGGTAGATCCAATCCAGTCCTGTGCCATGCTGTGACCAGAGTGCATTGCAGATCCAGTCCAGTCCTGTGCTGTGACCAGAGCACCTTGCTGACGTTGCCCGTCCGATGTGCCCAGCCGTCTTTCCTAAGCAAGATCCCATCACCTGACCAGTTCCATTTAAAACGTATCCAGTGAGTATAAAAAGGAAGAATTGTGTCACTAGCATATGTACTTTGCATAGTCTTAGCCCTATCTTAGACCCATCCTATCTTGTACTCAGAACCTGTATTGTAGGAGTATCTTTGCATTGTCTGAACCTCTCTCCAAACCATTCTATCTTTTCTCCATAACCAGTATTGTTAAAACTATCTCTGCGCTGATCCTTTCTCATCTGAAAAGGCGAGTTTCCTTAGCAGGCAGTCACCCTGATCAAGTGATGTGTTCCTGTGTGGTATTCGTTTTGTTCATAGTCCTCCTCTAGTGTCAGAAACCCATTTGTCATTTTAAAAGTGCATTCCCGTTTCCATTCTCGCGTCTATCTCGAAAAAAACAACCTCTACTAAAACGTCTATAACTCCCTCCGTTTTTGTGCTAGAAACAAAATTTGCTTGTAGCTAACATCCATACCTATCCATCGCACCTAAAACCGCACTCCAAATTAATGCGATTCTCATGTTATCGCGAATATCGCACAGTGAAAAGTTTGCCATGAAATTTTGTTTTGGGAAATTTTTACACGTGTAATACTTCTTGTAATTGCTTCCGACTTGAATTTTAAGATTTCAAATGTCTTCTTTGGATTAAATTATTGCCTGTGTTGGTGTGCAACTATCCAAAGCGGCTACCATAAGAATTTATAACAATTTCAGCAATTTTGATCATATTTGGTGTTTTTGCCCAGTCCATTCCAAATATAACTTTAAAAGCCATTCTGACAGCTTGGCAATCTATTCCGTTTTTCTCTTGTGTTTGCTGGGGGAAAGTGGGATATATATATTCTGTTTGAATCCTGCCATTCCTGAATACCTGCTCTCTCCTCCTATCTCTCTACATTGCCTATTGGCGGTTGAGGGGTGTGCAGGGGGAACCTCTAACCACAGTGCTATCTGATCTGAAACACACAAAAGTATTATTTTCTGTGCTGAATTGTTTTGCGCACTACTTACTCCGTGTGTATTAAAGAGATTATTCAGTGTTACCTCACCCCATCAGTGATTGTTGTATTCCTTTTAAACATATTGTGATAACACTTTAAATACATAAATAACCAGCCTGATTCCTGGTTCAGTGTGACTGGGGGGGTGGGGTGCGAGGGGTGGTTCCAGGAGAAGGGCGTGATATGCGTGGTATATCGTTCAGAAACTGAAAACAGAAACAGAAAAAGGATGACTAGACTAAACCAGACATGGACATCTCCCAGAACCCACTGGGAAACTCCCACGGCATCCGGGCGAGTCTCACCGGGTAGAGTGTAACACAGGCGTCATCCACAGAGACAGAATCAACAAATTCTACCTAATCCCACCCAAACATACACACTTGTCCCTTAGTTCCCACCGGGTACCACAGTGGTTGGAATTGTCAGGATACGTAGGCGTAAGCAGGTGCAATGACTGTATGAGTGGGAAGGGAAGCTAGGCAGTGCTGCAAGGCAGGTGAGAGGAGGAGGGGGCTAGATGTAAAAGGGACCTTGAAGGCTGGATGGACTCAGATCATGACAGATGCATAGGGGTGCTACCAAAACCCATCCGGGGAGAATAAAGAAACCCACCGCCTCAAGTCGGGATAGAAATGGCAACTAATCAACTGCACTAAGAATTTCCCCCTCTGCATACATCTCTCAAACTCCAAACCAAACACAACCACAAACCTACAGCACAGCAAACCGCACAAACTTCACTACATGGCAACAACAAAACAAAAAAACCACATAGGGCCTCATTACGAGTCCGGCGGTAACTGCAGCGGTAAAACCGCCGGTTACCGCCAGACTCGTATTACCATTCCCCCTCTGTGACTCCCGAATTACCAGGGCATTACAGCCCCTGTGTCCCGGGAGTCCCGGAGGCGGAATGGTGTTATTCCCCATTCCGATTGAGTCCCATTGGACTCAATGGGATTGGGGAAGTGGAAACACCGGCACCATCTCGTGCTGGTGTTTCCACGTCCGCCTGCAGGCGGGAGGTGTTCAACCCGCCTGGTCAGACCTGGCGGAAGATCACCTCCCGCCTGCAGGACTCGGGGTCGGACGGTCTGGAATTAACAGTGGCGGCGGGTTTACCGCCACTGTTAATTCCAGACCGCCCGACCCGTAATGAGGCCCAAAGACTCGCACAACAGTACACGATGACTACCGACCGAAAAGCACCCCAGGTCCAGCCAACGGAACCACCGGGCTGAGGCCGCCAACAGCACATCAGTGCTCTCTTGCACTTTTCCAGCTCCTTCCCACTAACCTCCCTCTCTTCCCTTTTCAGAGCCGCCAGAGCGCCAGGGGACCACTTCGGTGGTGATAGTGCACGGTAAAAATGTCCTTTAACATTAACATTAACATAAAGAAATTTTAGACAAAAATAAATAAGGATCTCAGTTGTGCACTACATACATGCTAGGTGTTGACTTGGGTGTGTGCCGGATTGAAATCACTTACAATGGAAAATAGGTATTGATTTCTATGTAATACATGATAAAAAGCCATTGCAGTGACAATAATTATAGTAAAATGCTGGAGAAGAGGAAATAAACAGAGGGAGGCAATAAAACTAATAGAGAAACAGTCAAGGATGGGACGTTTGGGTTTGAATTACAATATCTAAATGATCTGCTCTAAAGAACATCAAAGTGGTTTGAAAGTTATTGCACTAAGTCTTTGCTGCGTACATTGGTAGTGGTTCCCTGAAGTGTTGCAAAAAGAGATAACAACACAAATTTAACTCGAATAACAAATTACTGCTGCTATCCTGGATGCCATAGGATATAAGAGTTGTTTACCTTGAACAAATTAACTCATTTTATATGTTAGCATGTCTTAATGCTGCAAGAAACATGACTATTGGATCCCCAAATTTTTGAGTAATATAACTATATAACATGTACCACTCAGACTGGCAAGTGGAGGAAACCCAATGGATGTCTTCTAATGGCAGCACAAAATAAATGTAATTTGAAAAGGTTTGGTGAAGTAAGCAGCAGCAATTTGTTATTGGCTGGGGCATTATCTAGAGAAAATATTTGAAGATTTCTGTGTATAACCTGCCAGAGAGTGTATTTTTTCAAATATTTTCAGAGAAATTGGAAGTACTTTTGGAAAGGTGGTTGGCAATGGGCAATTCGTGAAAGACTATCTCCCTTGAGGATTTAAATGCCAAATGCTGATAAACAGGAAGAGAGTGTGAAAGTGAAATGAGCGGAGAATGTTCCCACCCCACTCCGAATCCTCATCAAAATAAAAGGGATGCAATACAGGAAAGATTTGCAAAATCTCCTAATTGAACGGGATCTGTATTCATAAAATGGTCAGATTGAAGGAGACATACCAGGCCAATATACCTTATTTAAAGGCTATAAAGGGTATAAAGTGTATTTTCTAATTCATGATACATATGAGGAAATAAGAATATTAAACAAATAAATAAATATTCTTGGTGACCAGGACACCTTTTACACCCTTATTTGTGGCAAAGAAAAATGTCACAGATGGTAGGAGGCCGAATCCTCATCAAAATAAAAGGGATGCAATACAGGAAAGATTTGCAAAATCTCCTAATTGAACGGGATCTGTATTCATAAAATGGTCAGATTGAAGGAGACATACCAGGCCAATATACCTTATTTAAAGGCTATAAAGGGTATAAAGTGTATTTTCTAATTCATGATACACATGAGGAAATAAGAATATTAAACAAATAAATAAATATTCTTGGTGACCAGGACACCTATTACACCCTTATTTGTGGCAAAGAAAAATGTCACAGATGGTAGGAGGCCCAGATACAACAAAAAAAGGAAAGAGTGCTTGTTTGATTTATAACTATATTTGGATAAGCGTCAATTTGAAAAAAGATTTCTTTTCAAATGGTATTTGGAGGATATGACAACATTACACCCAGACACCTGAGACATTCCCTCAGATTGTAGAAAGATGGACTCAGACATGTGCAGTAATTAGGGAGAGGTATCCGTATCTTATGGGTAAAGCAGAGGCAAGGCAGGCCTCGTATGACCTTAACATAGTGACACACAGAGTTCCAATTTAAGATACAAAAAGGACCACAAAATAGAAATAATGGGGAAGTAATGTATAGAACAATGGTTAGAAAACTTAAACAGCAGAACAGAAATTGGTAAAAATGCATAGACCTTTCAACTTTGGAGCATTTTGGGAAACAATGTTACAAATGTGGGATTGCAACACTCTCTGGGTGCAGCTATGTGAACATTCAATTTGGTAGACAAATCCAATAGAAACCACTATCCGGGGCCACTATACCAAAAAAAAAACTGTACATTGAATAATGAGGGGGCAGGTCAATTAAATACAATTAATTATGGGATGATTTTATCTTCTTTCAAAATATTTAGATACAATAAATGGCCCAAAAAAGCCCAAGCCCCGGGTCTGGACAGCACGGCCGACAGTGTTATAAAAAATAGCAGAAAAGTTTGGGCCCGTCCTTTTAAATTTCTTTTGGAAAAAAATAGAGCTTGAATTATTCCACAAACGTCAGTGGAATCATTCCTCATATCCACATATAAGAAAGGGAAAAGGGAATACCCTAGGCCTTATAGATGTATAGCGCTCCCGGATGTGTCCAGCAAGATTGTATGTGGTATTACCTTTGGAAGAGGTCAAATAAATGGATAGAAGTGAGGAAGATTCTTTACGATTACCAAACAGGTTTTAGATGTGAATGAGGTACAGATGTATATGTGCTGATATTAAAAGCACCAAGAACTAAATATAAAGGTAGAGGAAGGGGTTAATTGTACCTTAGTGGATGTATGATTAGGTTGATGTATTGACAACAACACTCCAATATATTTTGTTTAGATGAGTTCATTCTTTAATACATAAATTACTTCATAATAGGTCCCTTAATCACCCCAGATATCTTGCTACCAACATTGTAAACACAATCTCTTGAGGGAACTTTTCATCACAATTAAATTAATATGTAATGTCATCAGTGATACGATCAATGGCATTTGTGATGTTCTCTTTGAGGTCATGGGTTATGGTTGCTTAGCTATACCATAATTGGCACATTGCTGAGCTTTTACTTATAACCAAAAAGTCCCTTTAACAAAGTTATTTTTCAATTAATTTTATAGGTTTTTATTAATGCAACTTAACCATAACATACCTCTAACAACGTTTTTTAACTGAATTTCATGGGTTTTCGCCAGTGTAACCTAATTTTTGACAACTTCCTAATATCATACTTACCCCAAATATAGCAGCATTTCTGGCCGATCTAGAATGTTTCAAATTCAAACTGTGCCATTCCCCACCTCCTAGCATAATTTTGAACACTGCTATGAACTTTCTGCAACTTTTTGCACTGTTTTATGTTTGCTGATGTTCGCGAATGTCTGACGTCATTGCAGACTTTCCGGACAGTGTGACGTGACCATGCATGTGAGCGGCGTGATGATGTTTTTACAAACAAGTCTGTGCTTTGTGAACTGTTTGAAACTGCATTTTCAGCTAATCTAGGAAGTGTCAGGCTGAAAATTTACCCTTGCACAGCACCTAGACCTATTCCAACTGATTTTCCATCTGCAACCCAGGAGAGAGAGCACATGCGTGGAAGAATATTAGCACAACTGCTATTTAACTTCAATAATGTCATCAGCTATGGCCATCCCTCTTCCCCAAGAACCACCACCAACACCACCACCAGCTGGAGGGCCTGGACAACGGAAAAAGTGCAACAATGCAGTAAAGAATTAAGAGGACCAGGAAAATGAGATAGAGGAAATGCCTACCTCAAGTACCCAGAGAGAATCATGGGTGTGGAGTTTCTTTACCACCATTGGGGGTGTACCGAAGGCTAAGGTTACCAAGGTGAAATGCACTAAGTGCAGTCACGCACAACTTGGGCAGTACTCCTATGGGACCATCTCCATGTGCCGCCACACCAATTCCAACCACTGGGATGCTCTGAGAAAGGCTGTTTCTTTCTCAGGAAGTAGAAGGCTGTCTTCCACTACCTCATCTTCCTCATCATATACAGCCACCACAGAGGCTACTCCTGTGGGGCAAAAAATTCCCACCAGCTTCCTTGCAAACCATAAAAGCGGCTGTTCATCCATATCTTTCCAAGACAACAGTACTCTGTATATACTGCAACACACCACTGGGGGGAACCGTTTTGAAGTGCTTTCAAGGCTGTAATCAGGGAGCTTGAGAAACACTGCCCCTACTTTAGATTTCACCCACACCCAACATCTTCCCCTGTCCACCTGCCCCTCCATATCTGTGGTCGATGCCCCTTCCCTCCTTATCCTCCCCGACCTTACTTCCTGGCCTCTCCTACAAAAAAAAAAGAAATACAAAATTGAAAAACACCCCCAAAAAATGTTCCTTTGGGGACCACCTTTCACAATTAACACATGGAACTAAAAGAATACGCTAATAGACTCCATCTACTTTGCATTTTTCAGTTAAGTTTCAGTTGTTAGACTCAATAATATTCTTCAACATTTCCATTAGCATTTTATACCATGCTAATGAAAGTAATGGATAATTGTATACTAGAGAAAAAAAAAGAATATATTCTGTCTTAAATACCTTTCTCTAGCATACAATAAGGACCATAATTCATGGATCTTCAGGACTATCTGTGGTCTCCGCAGTCCCATTTCCAGGCCATTCATTATCAAAAAACCCAGATAACATGTGCACACCATCACAAGACAGCCTTTCAACCCTTTTTACTGTTATGTTTGTAACATTCCCTCATTGGCTGCTTTTAAACAGTCACAAATCTATCCAACAATCACTTCAAAAACTCCACATATAACCCTGCCACACACCAACTGCCACTTTACAATGTTCTTGAAATCTTTTGCATCTGCATTTCCATTGCTTATCCAAACAAATTGTACACACTGCTGCTATAAATGCACATATGCATTGTGCAGTAAGAGAAGGCATGAATGGAAAGGGGAGTAGGGATTGCCAAATGCTGAAAGGAGTAAAATGCCAAGAGATGCCAAGTTGTGAGACCACCGGCTAACTGCTGGGACCGAGGAGTCCCAAGGGTCGGGTACACAGCCGCCAGGCGGTAGACCCGTAAGGGCAGTGCTGAAGTGGGTAGGTGTACTGGTGTCGACTAGTTATAGGGCCTGGAACCTGTGAGGTTCTTAAGGGACCAGGCTGTCTCAATAGCAGTGGTATGCGTTAGCAGTGAAGGGATTAAGTGAAACAAGAAGAGAAATTCTGAGTTTTCAGAAGTTTCCAGAACTTAAGGAAGTCCAGCTCAAGTATAAGAAGAGCAGGAATGCTGTTCCAAAGAGAGGCACCAGCCGAAGACAGAGACATGCCTCCTGCTCTCTGTTTCAAAAAGCATTTGACAAGCAGAGAATTGGAGTTAGAGGAGTGGAGGGCTCTAGAAGGGGAGTATTCAGGGAGATAACGTTTGAGATAGTGTAGTCCCCACAGGACAAAACTACTGGATGGATTAACACCAAATGTACAAAATCACGCTTTCGGAACCAAGCTGCCACTGCTACTGCAAATTTGGTAAAAATCTGCCCAGTGGTTTAGGCTGTAGCCACGGTCACCATGTTCTTTCCCTTGCACCTACGAGGATTTTCACACATATTGGGACCCATCCTATAACTTTGCCTCCCTGGACGGAACCGCACCAAACTCTGTGTATTCATTCTGAGGGGGCACATCATTTTACTGCAAAGTTTGGTGAGGATTCGTCTGGGGGGGGCAAAGTTATAAGCTGCCCAACAAGTGCTCTTTCTATGAGTTGAGCAACTTAACCATAACTATAGGGGCACTACCACAGGCCCTGTACTATTACACAGCCTGCTGTAGTGGCTGTGTAGTTATGGTTAAGTTGCTTATCCAAAAGGAAGAGCACTTTTTGGGCAGCTTATTACTTCACCTACCACCCCTCTGGATGCATACTCACAAACCTTTGCAAAAAAGTATATTGCCCCATTAGATTGATTCTGTGAAGTTTGGTGAGGTATCGCGCAGATGGGGCAAAGTTATAGGCATAGTCCTAAAATGTGTGGGTTTTCCCATCGATGCAATGGAAGCAAAATGTTGCTCACGCCTATAACCCAAACCGCTGGATGGATTTTCACCAGATTTGCGCCAGGAGCGGCGGCTTGTTCCCGAAAGCGTTATTTTTTCCAAATTTGGTGTAAATTCATTCAATATTTATATTTAAATGGCCTAAAGGTAGGTAAATAAAAATGGTGATATCTACGTTCGGTGTGTGGACCCACTTCCCTGTTCGGTCTGCGGACGGGCCTCCGATTGGCCCGGAGGACGATGTGATGTCTGCAGACTTAGGTGCGGCACACTGATTGGATGGTGAAATGCGTGAGGTGCGTCATATTTGTTGCAAATGCCTGCCATGTTGGATTCGCAGACAACGGAAGTTGTCCTCGAGCATCGCGGTAAAAACATATTAAAAAACACAAGAATGCACTTGTCAAACAAATGAAACAATTTCTGGGGAGTTGAGGGGTGATGAGTATGGGATGGGATATGCCTATAAAAAGCCCAAAAAATGTGTGGTTTTTCATCTCTGATATGTCACCGAACAGTTCAGCGACAGCCCTGTGATGTTTGCGAACATTTTAGATGTTCGGGGAGATCTGTACATATTTTTGCATTACATGGTTGGTGAAAAGCAGTTGGTGGATGGCGTATAACTTTGGCGCCACTGAATTAAACTGTATGGAATTTGGTGATATCATTCTAGACATAACCCTGAATGGTTTTACACATTTTGTCGCTGTTTTGCCAAGAGGGAACAAAACTAGAGGGCGTGTCCTAAAATATTTGAAAGGCTTATAAAATTGGTGCCATTTCACGAATGTGCACAAACATTTGCAAAAAGATTTAAGACCCAGATGTAAATGCTTTTGTAAAGTTTTGGTGGGATTTTGTGAAGAGGGGGCAAAATTCGAGGGGGGATTCAACATTTGTAGATGGGCTATAACTTTGTTGCTGTTTGATGAATGTGCACAAACGATTTTAGAAATATTATAGACCGAACCTTGCATTTTTCTGCAAAGTCTGAATGGATTTTGTGAACTGCGAGCGAAGTTATATGGCTATTTTATTTACGCACATAATGACACTTTTGAAAAAATAAAACATGGATGGATTTGCAGGAAAGTTGTGCAAGGAGCATTGGCAAGGACTTGCAAGCATGGCTTTGCAAATGTGCCTGTGTTTTATTTTTTGAAAAGTGTCTTAATGTAGGTACAAAAATTAGTGATATACCTTTGGTGACTGAGCTATAGCCGGTGGCCATGGGCAGTGGCCAGATTGTATGAGTGATGGCCTTTGGCCAATGCCAATGACTACAGCTTTCAACGTTGCCCATTGTATATTTTAAAACAGTGACAGTCTACTAGCCATGGCAGTTAACCATGTACATTGGTATTGTTGAACTCTAAACAACCACTAGCTGTGGCCTTTGGTGCTGACCAGTGACCACAGCCTTTGTCATGGCCAAGTCCACAGCCTAAATAGTTTTTAAGGTAATCAAAGATTTCATACGAAAACCTATACATGATGTTATGTCTAATTCCATTTTTGATGTAATCAGTTATATACAATACAATTACTGTTGTCACCAGTGATGGCATCAGTAATGTAATTTGTAATGTCATCATTGTGGTCATAGTTTGCGCAACAAGAGGCTTGAAGTTAAGGTGGCTTTAGCTGAATTTCCAGGATTTAGTTGTATTAAGTTATCACCTTAACATTCCTGCAACTCAAGTTGTTTCCTTGAATATATATGTGCTGTAACATATCATGCTCATAATCTAGGCATTTACTTCGATCCTTCCCTTTCTTTTTCACATCATATCTCCCTTACTTCTCGTGCATGTTGCTACCACCTCTTTAATATCTGCAGACTGTTCCCCTCTCACCTTTCATGCCACCAAACTTTTAATCTCTCCCCTCATTTTCTCTGACCTCTTCTATTGTTCTTCCCTCTTCCTCGGTCTCCCTGCCTCCCACCTTGCCCCCGTCAAATCCCTCTACCACTATGCTATCCATACCCTCTGTCTTCTCTCTCCCTTTGACTCCATCTCTAACTCACTATCAAACCTAGGCTTGCTTTCTCTCCACTCCTAACTTAAATTTCTCTTCCTTTATCTTGCCTTTAAATCTCTCCATGAACTTGCCCCTCTATATCTCTCCTCTCTTCTCTCATTCCACACTCCCTCTCACTCCCTTCACTCCGCTGAGATCTCTTCTTAATTTCTGTTCCCCCACCCCCTTGTGCCTCTTCTCATTTCCGCTCCTTTCAGCTCCTTGCCCCTTTCCACCGGAACTCCCCGCCTCTTTCTATCTGCTCTATCCCTACCTATTCTTCATTCTGTTCCTCTTTGAAATTACTCCTTCTTCATTCCCCTCCCTGACACCCTATACCCCTTGTTTCCCTTTCTCTCCCTCTCTCTCTTTCTCCCCCTAGTGCCCCATCTTAGTTTTCTTGATCTCCCCCCTTCCTATGACCTCTCTTCCCACTATTTACTTTACTCCCTAAACTCACTCGCTCATCCTTCCTTCCCCATCCTCCTCCTCTTCTCGTCCTGCTCATATGCACATTTTTCTAAATACTGGTTTTTGGTTTGATTCATGTATATTGTTGCTTCTACTGTTCCATGTTTGATGTATTCTTGTTGTTAAACTGTAAAGCGCCTAGGAGTAAGGCGCTATATAAATACTATAAACACAAATACAAGTATCATGTTAGGGAAGCAAATATTTTTAACCTTAGCTGTGGAGCAAACTTGATAAAAGATCTCAATGAATTGTTTAGCAAAGAGGTAATATTGGAAAGTGGTTACAAATGAAATAATAATATGAATTAGGAATGCATTAGGATTTAAACTAGTGATAACAACTGCTATGATGAGGTTATGTAATATTTGCTTTTTACATTGATGCATGTGATGATAGTGTTTATAAAAGGATACAAATTTATGAAGGTGTGCAATTAAATTGTATATTGAAATATATTGAGTTGCACTGAATTTCTCTATAGTATACCGAATTGTAGAATTTATATTTATTAACCGTTTGTTTTAAACCACATCACAATAAAAAAGATGACCCATCTTAGAGCCAATCAGAGTGACCAATTGGCTTGAAACTAGGGCATTGCTGGACAGAGTGAACAGATGTTAGGGTGCCATTTTGGCTGAAATATTCCTCAAGCCTTGATTGACGGATGATTCCAGCATCTCTGAATGAGGAGTGCACCCCATTTTCCACCCAGCTAGAGGCCCCTGGGGCAGCACCAATCCTATTCCAACACATGTTCCACCAAACTGAAATCCCTTGGGGCAGCACCAATTCTGATTCAGTGTTGCCATGTGGAATGGAAACGGGGTAGAATGTCATACAAAATTCTGCGCCATTGTGTGGCAGTCTGGCAGAAACACTTTTTCATAGCATTCTTCAAATACATTGGCAAAAGTTGTGCAATGCTAAAGGTGTATGTATCCCTCAATATAAAACCTTAAAAGGTCACAATTGGCAGTATGTCAGTTAATAGATATTGGGCTCCATTACAACTCTGGTGGTAGCCGTGCCCTTATTAAGGGCACCGCTGCTGCTGGAGTTGCATTTTTTCCGGCACCCGCAAATGGGCAAGAACTGGGTCATGCCGAGCTTGGCGGACCCGGTAATTGCCCATTTGTGGGTGCCAGAATCAAGGGCCTCCTGATCCCCATTTTGCCCCATAGGGCTGAATGGGGATGAGGAGGTCGGATGCACCGGCACATACAGAGTTGTGCTGGTGCATCCGACGTGCTCTGCTCACGGGTGCCGTTACACCCGCCAGGAAAAACCTGGTGGGTGAAATGGCACCCGCGAGCGGAGCACGTAGTATGGCGGTCCAGGAACTACCGTTTCGGCATGCTTACCGGTACTGTAGTTCCCGGACCCCCATGCTTGTAATGAGGCCCATATTCTTGATTATATGGTTTTGGTTCATTCATTTAGCAAATCATTTTCAATCACCACACCAAAAGGCAGCTAAAGCAAAATGCAAGTATATTTCTGCAACGCGCAACTAGAGGACATTTCATCTGCTGTATCTCTGCCTTGTAGTCCAGGCACCAAGCTTGCTGCAATATTATTCCAGCGTGCGTTGAATACACAAAGACAGGTTTGGCCTTTTCAGAGCCCAACACTTGAATGCATATAACTCACTTTGAGAAGCCGACAAATAGGCCTTGCATTTCACCAATGACGATTATTGTAGGTGCTTTTGAAGGATTAGATTTGCACGCCGGCCTTTGGAAATTGAACATGTTTTGTTCTCATGGGCCTTAACTAGAAGATTTGTGAGCTAGGGTGAAATAGAACTGGGGCTAACCCCAGATCTACCGAGGTGCACCTTAGGGTTTGGAAGCTCCGCTGCAGTAACATTGATTTTGGTTTTGCTGTCTTCAGAGCTTCAGATCTCGTATGCAAAGTGGTTCTTTGTTGCGCATGTCACGTACACAAACCAAGATCATGCTTTGTTTGCTTTACTGCTTGTGGTAGTGCAATGGATATCAATGTGCATTACCCAGGCTATTTTGAAACAGAGCAAGCTTCAATGGGAGTCATTTAAAGGAGATTAAGTAATGCATAATTTGACTTGTGTGTATTTGTTTTGCTTTTGCACAGCGGATGGCTCTGAGTAGCACAAGCTTTATTATAAGCTGCTATTTTTCTGAACCAAAATGTAATGTAATGTGCATTATAACAATAGGCAATGTAATGTCCCTACGTGCAACACATTATGTATGCTGCATGTAACTAAGCCGTCTCTCCTTGTAACAGTGCCTCGATGCCCTCGGGCTGTTTGTGCGCTTTATAAATGCAAAAAAAAAATCAATTTAAAATAAAAACATTCTTTTTCAATTCCTGACCATATATTTTCTTCTCGTCACAACATTCTCCTCACGTTTGTCAAATATGTGTTACTGTGATGCTCACACCAATAACCAAGGGCCAGCAAAACAGAAGCACCAACAAGCAGTTTATTTCACCTTGTACACACTGTCAACGACCTGAGTGCAGACAGATTCTAGATCACACTCTGTACACCCCACTCACCTTTCTCCGCCAAACTACTATATACAATCTCGCAATCACTATTGACCATTTCATTCAAGCTGTATCACCTTTTCAATGCTTTTGGACCGTATGCATTGGCAGCTGCAGCAGGAGCTGGAGACTCCCTGTCTGACGCCTAAAAATGGAAGCTGTATACATCTGAACACTGCATAATCCCAGCAATGATGCAGCACCAGCCCATCTGTCCTTAAAAAATCATGCATCACGTGTGTATAGGCGCATTATAAATGCCATATCATATCATCAGAGCCAGCATGGCCCCTTTAGTCTCTGACAAGACCTTGCTGATCCCAAATCATGACTCTGTTTCACTTGATATCTTTCTTTGATAGGCATTCCTGTGCTGACTTTTGTTTCCCCTCATGCTTCCTTTGATGCTTGGAGACTGGACCCACAGGGAGACAAACCCAAACTGAGATAAGTGTTGGTGAGTTACCACCAAATTCCTGGTCTGTCTGTATTGAAAGTGAGCCAGGCACTTAGCATTCACACCAGAACCCCAGTTACATTATTGGACGAGGAAATCATATACATCTCAGCCTAGCAATTTGGAAGTCATTTCATGTTTTAGGAAGGCAAAATAGTAAGATATTCAGAGTTTTGGCAGTCAAGGATGTCCATGAAAAAAATGGAAGTCAATTGTTAGGCAAAGAAGGGGTGTTGAATTCACCTGCCAATTATTTGTCAAGTCTGAGAATAAAACAGAAGACAGAATGTGTAGATGTCTCAATCTGCGCAAAGGGAAGGGAGGGAAGGAAGGACTCTGGGTAAGTGACTACTGTTCTGCACAAGTAGAGAGATGAGTAGTGACTCACCTGCCTACTCAGTGCCACACTATTACTAAACTAGCAGGGATCCCAAACATACAGGTGAAATAGACAGACCCTGACAGGCACACCTCCAATCACCTCTTTTAGTAATGTGACCTGCAGTGCTCTATAAGATTTTGAGGTGGGAATATTGAACTCCATGTTTTTTAAACTTTGAGAGTAAATGCAATTTCAAGGGAGTCAAAATGAGTATTCTCCTTCATGAGAGTAAAAAGGTGCAAACGTTAAAACTGTATGGATAATCATGTGTCACCAGTCCACACCGTAACAGAAAAACAGGTTTCTTTCACAATTATCAGAGAATGCACAGTGTGCAGAAGGAACATGAAAAGAATAGGCACAGCAGAAGCCGAAGCTGTTTAACGCTTCGCTCACACAGAACAGGTCAGCTTGAGTAGAAGCCATTCAGGCTTCAATCATACAAACAGAAACAGTGAATAAAGGCAACAGCAATGCAAGCTGTCATCATGCAGAACAGGTGGAATGGATAAGTGCAAGGCAAAGCAAGGGTTGTAAATACCCACGCACACATAGAACAGATAAGGAATGGGTCCCCACTGTATATGCTCCCCTCACATAGAAAAGGTGTGACATAGGCTCCAGGAGTGCACACTCTCCATCTCCTATAGAAAAAGCATGCACTTCCTCACATGAAACAGATACGTCGTGGGTCTCAACGCTCAACATCACAAGATTAGGACGCATACGTTGTCGGTCACAGCAGTAGAAGTTGCACTTGCATAGCATAAAGAAGGAACTACATGGGATGGAGGAGTGCGTGCACTTCCACACTGGACAGGTAAATTAAGGGTCCCAGAAATGTGAGCTACAGAATGGGCACCGCTAAGGCCTCAGCTGTCCAAATTCCTATCACAAGAACATGCCCAGCAAATCTCCTGCACATAGAATAGGAATAGGGTAACAGCTGTGGGCGCACCACCCACATAAAACAGGGCAGTAAATTGCCTCTGCAGTGCAAGCTCCTCACAGATAGAATTGATATGGACTAGTTTAAATACGAAGACCAACTCTGCTTCCAGAATTAGAAAAGCTCGACCTTGTTAGTAAACCGCCATAAGACTGAATCCAACCTTAGAATAACAAAATTATTTGTTTACCAATTCCCAGCCAGAGCTGGTCTGCTTCCTGAAGCATTTTGTAGAAGGGGATGTTAATAATACAGGAGGATAAGTCACCAATTCACCTTAACGCCCTCATTATTCCTCTACAAAGGTCTGCACGTTTGATCTCTTCTATATATATTTAAGTTTTTAAGATGCAAGAAACCTTGCCAATTACACAGCAAAGCAAGCATGACTTGATTCTGTGCTTTGGGGTTTGATAGCAGAATTGTCTTTTGATGATTACTGAAGGAGCTCATTTCCCTAATGGTATTCTGATTTTGTGATACCATAGTGCAGAGAGGCAAGTGGCGAATGATAAAATCTATAACTAATATCATGGTCAAATGTTGGCTGGTCTGAGTTATCCTTACATCCTTCTGAGGTCAGTTAACTATCGAATGAGCTAATAATAATCACAGTCTTAGAGGTTGGAGGAATCCTGTATTAAGCGCTACATACACATTTTGTTTGTTTGTTTGTTTGTTTGTTTATTTATTTATAATGCGCTCCAGACCCAAAGGTTACCGGGCGCAGCAGAAAGTATATGTGAAGCTTACATGGTTGCATGAGTAATATTTACAATGTATAAAATTTACAGTAATGAATAAAATAAAATTTACAAGATTACATATATGTACAGTTACAAGCTTACAGTGTGTTTAGGTGGTTACCAGGAGAACTCAGAAGTGTGCGAGACTGTACATTCAGTATAAAGCAGTTATAGGTTTAAAGAGTCAGCTGATAATCTCTATGTACAATTGAGAGAGGTTGAGTGTACAGTGGAATGGTCAGTGTTTAGGCACTGTTAGCATTGATGTGTTTGATGAAATTAATTCTGAAGTGTAAGAAAGGTTGGTCAGCTCTTAGGTTGGGTGGCAAAGCGTTCCACAGGTTGGCAGCTCTCACAGGGAAGCTGGTACCACCAATTTTGGAAAGTCTGAATTTGGGTACTACCAGGCAGTTGGAATTAGCAATTCTCGTGGGTCTATTGGACATTTTTCTTTTTATTTTGTCCGTCAAGTAATAAGGGGCAGCATTATTGAGAGCCTATAGAGGGCATTGCAGTAGTCGAGTCGGGAAAGTATTAGAGCTCTCGCTAGGATTAGACAGCTGTCATTGGATGAGAAGGGTTTACCGGCTCTTATCAGTTTGCAAGTGTAGGCTGTGGTAGAGGCCAGGGAATTAACCTGTTTAGTGAAAGACTTGGTAGAGTCGAGGTATAAACCAAGTGTTTTTACTTTCCTCGAGCCTTTGATCACATTTCCATCAATATTGAAGGCATAGTAGTCCGGGCCCAGTTTGTTGATGTTCGCTTGTGTGCCCAGAATGATCAGCTCTGTCTTATCATCATTCAGGCAGAGACCATGGGTTGCCATCATGCCTGAATGATAAGATACACTCTGTTCACCAATTCCTTGTCCTTACTATGATCCCCAGAAAACGGGAAGAGAATCTGTGTATCATCTGCATAGTTAGTGTAGGTGATACCTAGATTATCCAGATCATCGAACAGAGGTTTGGTGAAAATATTGTATAGAGTAGGGGAGACGCAGGATCCCTGAGGGACTACGCATGTGATAGGTATAGGGTCTGCTGCTGCCGATGGGGAAAAGACTCTCATGGTTCTCTCACTCAGAAAGGATTCTATCCAACTGGTGGCTTGGGTGGAGAAATGAGCGGCAGTGTCTAGGTGTCTACAAAGGACCTTGTGGTCGACAAGATCGAAGGCGGCTGAGAGATCCAATAAGAGGAGGCCTTGATCTCTCAGTTCGTCTATTTGAGTCTTTAAGTCGATAAGGACAGTTTCCGTTCCATGTAATGGGCGGAAGCCAGATTGTCTAACTCCTAGTAACTTATGCAGTTCAAGGTGTTTTTGAATCTGCGTATAGGCCACTTTATCCAAGATCTTCAGAAGGAATGGAACCGTGGTGATTGGACTGTAATTAGTGGGGATAAGAGGGTCTAATGTCTGCTTTTTGAGCAGCGGGAGCACCCATGATTGTTTTAGGTTGGCAAGGATGGTGCCTGTGGAGAAGGACGCGTTAACAAGTTTGGAGATTAAAGGTGATACATCTCTGGCAGCGTCTTTTATTAACTGTGCTGGGCAGATGTCACCTTTCCAATTGGATGGTTTGAGGGTGAGGATGATTTTCTCTACCTCTAATGTTGTGGTTTTGGTGAAGGAGAATTTAATAGTTTGGGGATTATGGGTGGCATTAGTTGGTGGCATATGGGTAGCATTAGTTAGTGGCATAGGCAAATTAGTGATATTGAGCGAGTCTTTTTTTAGTTGGATTTTGTTTTGGAGGGTATTTATTTTGTTAGCTATGGCATGTTGAATATCTGTGCGCCAGGTCTGGTCCTTGGTGCAGGTGTCTGGTATGGCTATAGGTGATTCAAGTTCCTTCAATATGGAGAAGAGTTCCTTCATGCTTGTGTTAGAATTGGCAATGCGATCGTTATAAGAGTTCCTCTTTGCCAGGCAAACTTCCTTTTTGTATTGGTGTGAGATGGATGCTAGGGTAGGTCTCTTGAATTGGATGTGAGATTGGGGCGCTTTGCGCTCCACCTCTGGTCGCTGTGGGCTTCCACATGCATCATTTACACCTTTAACTCTTCTGTCACGGCCCTGGGCATTGTGACAGGGTACATCTTTACCGGTAATTTTCTTTGGATTCGCTTCGTATAGGTTTACTTACGCTCTGACGCCCAGTAGCATCTGCCGTTACCATGATAACGCTGTGACGCACACAATGCCCACACTAAGATGGCCGACCACTCGCAGTCGAGCTTGGCTTGTTGCTGTCCATGATTCCCCGTCCTTTGGGTAAGGATTTCTAACTGTGACTACTGGTCTGATAGATATCTCCCTTTTGGGTTTCAGCATTAATATGATTTACGCCTTCAATTCGAATGGTCATGACACTCCTTCCCTAGGGTCTCCCCAGCCGCTCCTTGCCGCGTCCCAGTCTAAAGTACTTTCCGGTTCTGGACTGGGTGAGTTATTGGTTCTGGCATCCACTGTCATTTTGTCGTTTTTGCTTTGAATATTTTTATATATGTGAGATATTGATATTCCCACACCTTCTGTTTTCGAATAGGTCAGAGTTGTGACACTGCTTCCCTCTGCTTGAGGTCAGTAACATTTACCTCGCCCGGCGCTTGAGCCATTACTTCTCAGCTCCTTTTTGCATATCACCAACAATAATGCCCCTCTCTAATTTTTTATAGGACAATCACCTTGATAAATAAGATTTCACGTTATATTTCACAAGATTTACCCTACCCTGAAGATGGATCCCTTGATCCGAAACGCCTCGGTTAATTGCTAATATCTGCAAGAAAAAGAGGGCTTCAGATTGGAGATTGTCCTTTATAATTAAGGAAAACTCAATTTGCCATTACCAATGTAACACTGAATTAAGTGTATATTGTTGTGAATACATACTGTGCAGTGATTTACTTTGTGAACACATACTGTGCAGTGATTTACTTTCACCTTGTTATTATGTAATGTATGAATTTTTCTTTGAAACTTTGTTTTGAAACTTTAATTGTGTTTAACAGAGAATGGACAATTAAAATGTGCCATTTTTCTAGGAATCATTGTGAATGCTGTCTTATTTGGAGGTTAATCTTCAGTATAGACCTCTAGGTTTAAATATGGTGTATATATATTCTTTATGAATGCATGAATAAGACTACATTGGACTTATCTCTACCTATTAGGCAGGACCCAAAGAATTGAACTACGGTTCCTTAGGAGTGCATCCGGGCTTACTGCTTAGCAATAAGCTGTTTTGGTTTTCGTGCATTTATTGTGTCCCAAGTGGTCTTGTGGCGCCAGCCCATTTGCACCTGAAATAATTTGAATACCTCTTTAATAAGGCTTGTATCAGTTTACCTTGTTTTTAAATTTAAATTTACATAACCTTCCTGTTTTTAAAAAAAAGGCTGTGCACTCTCATCTGCAATTCCCCATGGATGCTAGGGTAGCCTTGTTCTCTTTGGTTGGGCATAGTTTCCAGTTAGATTCACATTTTCTCTTAGTAAGACGTAGGGTCTTAAGTTCAGGTGTAAACCATTTGTTTAGGTGCGCTTTAGGTTTACTTGTACGCATTTTAAGAGGGGCAATTTTGTCCATGGTCTCAGTCATTATTCTGTTATACTCATGAACGAGAGTGTTGGGGTCTGAGTTGTCAGGTAATGCATTTAGTGTAGGGAGGATAGCAGGTATGACCTTGTCTATTGTCATGTTCTTCTTATTTCTAGTCAGGCATGGTGGGGCTGTGGGAATGGCTGTGGAGGATGGTCGGGAAGTTAAGAGGTTGAAGGACACTAGTGAGTGGTCGGTCCATGGTAAAGGCGAGATAGACGAGATGGCTGCTGTGCAGTTAGAGTCAGCGACCCAATCTAGTATTCTGCCCTTCGAGTGGGTGGGGTTGTTGACTTTTTGGGAGAGTCCTAGGGTGTTAATGGCATTGGCAATGGTCAAGGCATGCACGTCCGCTTGGTTGTTAAATCCTAAGTTGAAGTCCCGTAGTACCAACACTTGTGAATTAGTTTTAGCATTGATAGTTAGTATCGTGTGCAGATCCTCTTCAAAGGTCCCAAGTGGGCCTGGTGGTCTGTAGATTAGGCGAATGGTTAATGATTGAGTCTTATTTATGATGCGTTTTGCAGTGAGGGCTTCACAAGATTGATAGGTTTGGGAGGGGGCTAGCCTTAACGATAGATTCGATTTGGAAATAATGGCAATTCCACCTCCTCAGGTGCCCTCTCGGTCTTGTCTGCATATAGTATAGCCGTTAGGGATGGCCAACATGACTGATGGGCCTTCTTCCTTGTGTAGCCAGGTCTCGGCTATTGCAATGAAGTCCAGATTCGCCTCGGTAATTAAATCCGCTATGTCGAGGGCATGGGCGACTAATGATCTAACATTGAGGAGTGCTCCTTTGTAGGGGTTTCTGCTTTAGGATGTGTATAATTTGGAGTACTTTTAGCACTGGATTTTGTCTTGGATTTAGGTATTTGTAAGTTCATTGTAGCTGAGGTGGTATTGGAAACATTACAGACCTTATCAGTGTAGTGTTTTGTCTCACGTATTGTAAGGGGGAGGAGTCGTCTCGGTATCTCATGAAGTTTGTTGAGTCTAGCTCGTAATTTATTATTTCTATCATATGTAGAGCTAGGCTGGGAATCGTAGGCTGCCATAGCCTGGTGTTTCGGATCAGAGTTGACAGAAGTATTAGTGGTTGTGTCGGTTGATAGGAGTGGGAAGGGTACTGGACCACCTAGGGGGGCCCCTATATGGCTCACCTGATTACTAGTGACATGGAGTGTTGCAGTGGCCATGATACAGTAGATGCTAAGTAGACTTGATATTATTCAGGCTATCATTTAATTGGTGGGTGGGAGACACGTGAAAGGTGGGTAAGTTCTGTGGTGGGGAGACATAACCTAGCTGCTAGGTTAGGCTATGTGGGCAGGTAGAGAGGTTGACAGGTGATGTGTGTCTGCTAGTTCCTATCTGAAGCGCACATAGGGTGATCACAGGACAGCGGTCAGGCAAATACGTGTCGTTATTCTATCCTCAGTGACATACACAGTGTAATTGCACGCATGCTTGATCAAACTGAAATCTATTAGGCTTGCAGCGTTCATAGTCAGGCGATAAACTGTGATGGACAGTGATTGCGGGAGCTTTCAGATAGTTAGGTGCAACCATAGGCTAAACAACAAACTGAATGGCATACATATCAATAGTCACAACACTTGGGTGCTCCGTTTACAGTACATCATGCTGTGTGGTACATTATGTCATGCATTGCAATAATGTATGGTAGACCAAAGTCTCGAGAGGTTAGCAGATAGGTTGAGTGCTGCGCCAATTGGCACGTAAGGGGCAGAAATGGATGACGCAACTCATATAGCATAAATCAGGTGCAAATGAAACGTTATGGGTGTACACGCTAGCGGTTACTTAGGTATTGGACGTAGGCAAGGGCATAGCGCAATGGCAACATTGGCAACATCCACTCCAACAGATATTTACTTTGTCATGCATTTACTTTGTATACATGTTTACATTTTAATGGTGGTAATGGATGTGGTTAAGGTTAGCTTAAAGTTAAGGTTGGGGTCAAGTGGTGGCAGGCGATAGGAATTTGTGGCAGAAAAGGGGGGATACAGTAATGAGAAGGTGAATGCTAGGAGAACTGAAAAACAGCAAAATTAACGGTGTGGCACAGTAAAAGTGACAAAGTCAATGTATTGCAAAGTGAATGCAGAGAAAGTAAAGATATACATCCTTAAAGAGACAGTTGTTGCCACCATTCCTCCAAAGAGCTGGTAGTGTAGTTTCTCACTAGTCCCGGGTTTGAACTAGATCCTAGTGTTCTGATTGGTCCCAAGTCTTACGCAGGCCCAAGGCTGGTATCTCTGGGGAGGAACTGTTTGCAGGGAAGCTCCTTCAAGAGGGAAAGTGGGTGGCACAACAGAAACAGAGGGATCAGGTAATGCTGGAGCTGTGCAGGCTAGAGATTTGAGGGAAAACGGAGGCAAAAAAACAGACCTGTTGTGGGGAGGGAGGTTTTTCCAGTGGTGGCACCCAAGGAAAGCTTAGGGTCACATCACCACGGACTTAGTCCACCCATGAGAGGAGGGGGTACATCATCATCTGGTTTGAAGCACTGGAGGTAGCCTTTCATCTTCAGGAGGTGGAAGAGAAATTGCGGGGTGCAGTCCTCATGCGCGATCTGCCAATGGGTGGAAGTGATGTTATCATTCAGTTGGCCCCTAAGGGAAACCTTTATGCCAAAGGAGGGCCATCATCCCCTGGAGGTTTGGAAAGACCCCAGAACTTTACCTCAAAGTCTACAGAGAGCTAAAAAAAAAATGGGAATACAACTTTTGAGGAGTTTACACATTTGTCCACAAAGTATTTGAATGGGTGTGCCACTGGTAACAACATTGAAATTGATATTGCGCTTTTGACAAAACGCTGTGCAGAAGTTACAGAAAATGGTACAAAAAGTACACGTAAATGATCTGCAGATAAACAACTAAGCAGAGGAAAATGAGAGAAGGAGGAGAGCGTGGTGATGAGTTGAAAATGTGACGCGAATGGGCGAAAGGATTTCAGAAGGGAAGGAGTTCCAGGTTTGGGAACAAGGAGGGTAAATGAGCAGAAGCACAAGGGGGTACAAAGAGGCCTGAGGGAAATGAGGAGGTGTAGATGCTGACAAGGGATGTGTGGGAAGGCATGTAAGGAGATATCAAAGAAGAGAGGTAGAGAGCAGCAACTTGCAAGCAATACAGAGAAACTGAAATTGACACAAGAGTCATATGGAAAAAGGGATATGAAGGAGTTATGGAGGTACGAGGAGGAAGCAGAAAGAAGAGCCAAACAGCAGAGTTAAAGATAGAGTGGGGGGGCATGATATGAAGAAGGAAATTCAACTAGCAAGTTCGAGCAGTAGTTAGTCTAGGTGAGAGAATACGGACAAGACGATAGGGAGCTTGTAAAGGAGAAGAATGTGGAATTTGATTGCATGTAAGCATGTCTGAAAGTATTGTGAGGCAATGTTACATGACCATGGACACATCTCTCACCCACCCTAGGGGCCTCCACCCACAGGTAGCAGAGTGGTATGTGAGTGCTCCAGTCCAGAAAAAGGCCCAGATGAGCACGCCCACTTCAGAATCAAAGGAGTCTGAGGAGTAATCCTAAGAAGTGTAATAAAAAAGTTCTGACCCTTCAACTAAGAAAGGCCCTCATAAACCTAAAGGTAAATGCTAGACATATGGCTTGTGAGCCACCTGAAAAAAAAGAAGAGGGTGTGTACCTCTAACACTGAGGAACAGGCACACTCAACACCCAAAGGATGTCTTCTATGTGGGGACATGACTGTGTACACAGACTAAGGAGTTAGTGCAGAGTAAGAGCCCTTGTCTACTCCAAAAAGGGCAGGCACAGGGCAAGAGTTCTGGCCCACTCAAAACCAGTGAGACAAAGAACTTTAAGGTAGGATGCTGCCAGAGATTGGTATACACCCCGGACTCTAGGAGGTTTGTACCAGATGTTTCTGCTGAAAATCTGGCTGGTCACTTAGAGGCGACAGGGACATTTGACAATTTGGCAGAACATTTTTACTGGCCCAAAATGGGTGTAAAAGAGAATGAATCAGTGGGTTTCTCCAAGTTTTGCCAAGATTCTGTAAGCCAGGGGGGTTGACCAAGACCTGCTTAATTCCACTACAACCTCTAGAGTTCATAGACCATGGCCAAGGATTTATATGCCAGACAGGCACCTGCAAATAAAGAATTGTAGCAATATCAGTTCAGCTGAACTCAGATTTGGGTGATCAGCCCATTGCCTTTGCTTAGACATCCTGACACCCTCAGCACCAGCCATGCATTTTCAGCAGGGCAGGCTCAAAGGTCACATGTACATTCATGAATTACATCCTACTTAAACCCTACTTCAGGGATTGAACCACAGCCATCAGCTTTGCAGGCTGGACAACTCACACACTGCACGATATAACCTCATGAAAAATAACAAACAACTAAGGTGACATGTCCAATTTCGGTACTGCAAGTTCCAGGGAAAACCTTTGTATTGGTTCTTGGAGTTTAAAACATGCACACATTTTAACATTTTCATAACACTATTTGAAGAAAATATACTCTCTTGGTTTTGTGTCTGCATTGATTTTATGGCAGACGTATGCCATTAGTCCTATGCAATTTGGATGGTTATGAATGGCCACTTTAATTAAATGTATTGCATTCCACTGTAAAGTGCAAACTGTAAATGTGGTGTAGGTCCAAACCCCAAACCTATCTCTATGATACTAAATATTATAAAACCTGCCACGTACATCACCACCAGAGCAGTAATAATGCTCCAAGCAAAATAATAGCCGCAACCATCAGGTATAGGGTGGAGCATACCTGATACGTGAGGTAAACATAGCACATTCAATTGGTGAGGGGAAGATATCTCGTTGGCCATGTAGCACCTCAGCTTAGTGAACAGTGGAACTAATGCGCTATTATGCCTTCTACCAGTGCCTTACAGTGAAGGTCAGATTTCTGTTGTCACTTTGCCAGGATAATTTTGTTGACTACAAACTTGGTGGCAGAGTTGTATTTCTCTCATTACACAAATACCCCTGTTGAGCACATATTTGACAAATTAGAAGCCGGGATGCTATAAACAAAATAATGGAAGGGGCCAATGCAGTTACAAATACACATAAATGTATGATAACTGGGCTGATATGTGACTTACCGTGCAATGACAATACGCCTGAAAGGACTCGACCAGTAGAGAGAGGCACACGCCTGCCGTTTGCCAAAATAACTTTGGCAGGCGCGGGCAATGAGGCCTACCGTGGATGTTTGCTGCTGCAGGCGAGTTGGTGAGCATATCGCAGCACACACCTCAGCCTGAGCCTGCAGTGGCGGCACCGCGCGGCCATTTCAAATACCACAGCTCAGAAACTCTGCATTAGCATAAGCCATCCCCAACCCAGCCATCAGCACCCCCGACCCATCTCACACAGTCATGATGACACCGACTGTCTGACTCACAGTTTAATTACTTACTGTGTTGTTTCAGAATTTGCAGCAGGGAACAGGAGTCCGACTCAGGCCGGGGCTCTTGAGAAACAAACCTCATGTGCAGTGCTGCTCTCACAAAATCGCTGCGTAGCTAGCATCGGCCACACCCCCTTGCCCTCTGATTGGAGGAATGCCAGAGGTCGCAAGAGGTTGCTGCCCACTCTGATCTTGTACAGTTCAACTATGGGGGCTGCGAGTATGATAAGTCTGCCATTGTACTTGGATGTATTTGATTAACTCTATCATATGTAATCTGTTTTAAATGCTTGTTGTATCATGCAGAGCCTAATTTTGGGGTTGCGAGCATCTTATTATTTTTTATTTTCCTCTCCTTCATCTTTTTATCATGATAAATCTGTCACTGTTTTTGGATGAACCTGATGATCTGTATCTCATGTAAATCTTGATCTTATTTGTTGTAATTGTTCATATCCGTTCTTATATATTTTTCCGATGCAGCATATATTATTGTTTTGTGTTGTTGTCCTTTTAGGGCTCTGAGCTGATAAAGGTAATATTGATTGGTTGATAAACCCATCCAATTGCATACCTTTGCTTGTCCAATGTACTCACTCTCTCCAATGTGCACGCTTCACTTCAATCTGTCTTTTGGATTGCAGGCCACTATCAGCAGGGCCTCATCCATTCATTATGCAGCCTCCAACCACTGACATTGCTCCAGGCAATCTTCCAGACCATTATTTTGTATTCAGTCTGTACTCTTGCAGAAGGCAGCCTGCTCTATGCAGATCAGTCTCTGCCATCCATCTGTGGGAGCAGGGCTGAAGTGCTAGTCCATGTACCATCTGCCCGGGAGCACATTCAACTCATGTTTCAGCCCTGTTGTGCCTCATCAGGGAGGTGCAGCTTAGATCCCTATGGCATTGCAATGCAGGGGACGACATTTGGTCCTATTATCTATCACTTTTTGAGATCTCATTACATTCACGCTATGTAAACATACTGAAGCACTTCTGCATGTATTCGCTGACCACCCCCTCTCTTATTTAAGCAATGTTACGCTTATAGGATACGTGTTTGTCTTTGAAATCCACTCCAAGGCAATACCACCTCAAACCCACCTGACAATATTTGGGGGTTCTTCTGATAAATGGGGCGTGGGTGCTCATATTAGGGAGGATGAAGCACATGTTTTTGTTTTTATGTGAGTGTCAGCTATATGTAAGGAGATCTTGACTGTGGCCCATTTTAAGAGACAATCGAAGAAGAAACTTATGAAGTGCTCTTATTTTTATTTTTTCAATCGAATGGTATTCGCTATGTAGGTCCACCAAACATTTTGCTTAGTTTTGTGCTGGCTTCCATAGGCTTTTACTTTCCATTTGTGGCCAGAGAGCATTTTTAATGAGGTTCCCATGACATTACAATCCTTTTTTTGGTGATGTGCTGCCCGATTATCAGTGATTATATCAAATACAAAACAGAGAATGATTGTCAGGAAACGGAATTGGGGCAAGTCTCTGCGACCGTATCATAAGAAATAATGCAAGGAAACTACATTTCCCAGTAGGCTGAGGGATGGGGGGGGGTAGTTCAGAACTCCTCGCGCCA
Organism: Ambystoma mexicanum; assembly: GCF_040938575.1. Classification (NCBI taxonomy): domain Eukaryota; kingdom Metazoa; phylum Chordata; class Amphibia; order Caudata; family Ambystomatidae; genus Ambystoma; species Ambystoma mexicanum. Next base: position 465,511,430 of record NC_090938.1, on the reverse strand, counting down.
TTCACCACCTGCTGGTAATTGAGGTGTGTACTAAACCGTTGGCTGCCCGTGCACTGGTGCTGATAATTGTTGATTGCGCAGCACGGGCGGCCACGGCATTTCTTCAGGAGCCAGCAGGAGAGGAAGCAGGCATCCAGGCGGGTACTTAACATTCCGAGTGGTGAGCGGAGCCGCTCTGTATTCAACACTCGGTAATTCTTCACCGGCTGTAACGAGTAGCTGAACGGGGCAAGCGGTGACTTTGGAACTTTGTATCCCACTTCCTGCTGCGGCAGTGAGTGTCCAGCTCACGGCGGGCTGACGGCGTCATTCCGGGAAGTCCGGGTGTGCTTATGAGCCACCCGGACACACAGATAAGTGTTTTCCTACTTTATGGTTGTTTAATATGACACGAGGGTGTCTACGTTCTGTTGGAGCCCGGCTGAATTGAAGTAGTTTGCGAATTAAGTTACACGAGCCACGCGCTTGTCTTTTCTGGGCATTTTGGTTAATGATGTGGCAATAAGACCCTCCCTAGAAGCAGGAACATTGTTGAGTATAATTGAATACTCCCCGAAGAAACCACACAATCCGTGATGATAACAATGAGAATGATGTAATCTTGAAACGTGGTACAGGTGTTCATGAACCCGTGATGATAACAATGAGAATTATGTAATCTTGAAACGTGGTACAGGTGTTCATGTTATTTCTCTATGCCTGTGCAGGGGCAGAGTCTTGTCGCAGTCTGGGCTATGTTTCATGTTGCTTGTTGCTTTGCTAGCCCAACGGGCCATGTGTTCACGTTCAATTCATAATGGAAGCAGCTTCCTTGTTTGTGTCATCCAGCTTGCTGTCACTGTGGGGTCATGTCATTGTTGCTATCTGTGCTATCTGTGCTATTCATTCATGTTCTATGTGATGTGCCAAATCAGGTTTCGGTAGGAGGTTTGGGAATTCTATGAAAAGTCTGAGATAGGTTAGGGATCAGGATTAGGAATACAGACTTTGTGGTATTAGTAGTTTGTTATGTTAGACAATTGTGAATTGTATGTTGTCTCCCCATCTTTCCTTTGTCAATTCACACCCTTTCCCTAACTCCGTCTTCCCCCCATTGGCTGCCACGTGGTTCTCTGTGATATTATATTCAGACGCCCGCGCCAATCACGGTGGGAGGGTCGATCTATTCGGCTTCTGTGGTTAGGGAGAGGGGGTCGATCCCTTATCATCCCTTACAGTTTTGACAGAATTATCAGCCCCCTATTAGGGGTATTTGAACCACCCAGGCCAAATGGAGTTGAATCATCCCTCTTTAGCGGAAGTATTAAAGGCTCTACAGGACATCCAAGGAGAATTAGCACATGCAAGACAGGAGTCAGACAATCTAAAGGCTCAGGTGCAAGGTTTGGTAGCTCAGCGCACTCTAATGGAGGGTGCTGGTCCATCCACAGGGAGCAGTATGGGAAGAATGTCCACGGTGATAGTTCAGCCACCAAGTAGTGTACCTTTGGCAGCCTCAGAAAGGTTTGCTGGTGATCCAAGGAAATATATGACATTCTTAACACAATGTAGATTACATTTCTTGTGTAAACCCACAGCCTTTGAAACCATTCAGGCCAGAACTGCATTCGTAATTTCATATTTGACAGGGGATGCGGCAGCATGGGCCATGCCGTTGGTACAGAAGGATGATCCTTTATTATATAATTGGGATGGCTTCATGGTAGAATTTGGACGGCTGTTCGACTGTAGAGAAATTTCTTTGGCCCAAGACAAGGAATTGCTGGCATTAAAACAGGGAACACGTTATTTGGTATCTTAAGTGACTCAGTTCAACATATTAGTAATAGAGACAGATTTGCCTGAGAATAAACAGATGGTATTGTTCTATCAGGGATTGAGAGAAGAACTAAAGGATGGTATGGCACAAGTAGAACCTCAACCTGCTTTATGTACAGCTATGATTGATCTGGCATTGCGATTAGATCTTTGTATGAATGAGGGAAAGGGAGATAAGAAAAGACCAGAGGCAGTACCTTTTGCACGATTGGCCAAGGGTAGGGGCATGAGAAGTAGTGAAGGAGAGCCGATGCAAATCGGGGGAGTAAGGGACCCATTGTCGGTGGCAGAGAAGGAGCAGCGCAAGTTTAATAACTTAGGTTTGTACTGTGGACAACCAGGACATTATATTCGAACCTGTCCTAATACGCCAAAAAGAGGAATAAGAGGTGAAGGGAACAAGGTAGAGTCAGGAAAAGGATAGGGCCAGCCGTAGTGGGGACTCCGGTGTCAGGCCCTATTTCCAGTAGGTTCCCCAGTTGGGCAGTGAATACTGTAGCAAAGAATAATTCTCATTTGTACCTGTTGGTAACTTTATTATTTGTCTGTACTAAACAGCTAGTGTCAGCCATGGTGGATTCAGGTGCCACAGGGAATTTTATTGACATCAGTTTGGCCAATAGGTTGGGTTTACCTTTGAGGGAGAAATTGCAGGTAGAAGGTGTACAGTCAGTAGATGGGTCTCCTTTGATTTCAGGTCCTATTTATCAACAAACTCAACCGAATCAGATGCGGTGTGGATCAGGCCATGTGGAAGAGATCGTGTTTGATCTGATAGCAGCACCTCAGTTTGGACTCATTTTAGGGATGCCTCGGTTGGTATTACATAACCCTAGTATTGACTGGGTCATGAGGGAGGTGGTGTTTGAAAGGTTGGGGTGTGGAGATCATTTGGAGGAAAGAATTGGCCCTGCTATGTTTTTAGCAGATCAGGTATCGGACATCCAAATGGTAGGAACTGTAGGTGCTGGTAGTCCGGAGCCATATATAGTGTTCACAGGGGTGTTTGACAAAGGGGGAGCTGAAAGGTTGCCTCCGCATCATTCATATGATTGTGTGATTGAGTTACAACCTGGGGCCAAGTTACCATGTAGTCACATTTATGCACTAACGGAGAAGGAAAATCAGCATCTCAGAAAATATCTGGATGATTTGTTGAAAAAAGGTTTTATTAGGCACTCCACTTCTCCAGTTTCATCACCTTTATTTTTTGTGCCAAAGAAAGAAGGAACACTCAGAACTTGTATTGATTATAGAGCTTTGAACAAGGTCACCATAAAAAATAGATATCCATTGACATTAATCTCTGTATTATTGGACCAGGTAAAATCAGCTGTGATATATACTAAATTGGATTTGAGAGGGGCCTACCATTTAATTCAAGTTAAAGCAGGAGATGAGTGGAAGACTGCTTTCAGAACAAAATTTGGATTGTTTGAATATTTGGTTATGCCTTTTGGGTTGTGTAATGCCCCTGCAGCCTTTCAATACTTTATGCAGGAAGTGTTGAGTGAGTTTTTGGATATATTCGTTATTGTATATATTGATGATATTTTGATGTATTCTTCTTCTGAGGCTCAACATGTAGGTCATGTAAGGCCAGTGTTGCAGAAACTGCAGGAATATGAGTTGTGTGTAAAATTGGAAAAATGTGAATTTAATACGAAACAGGTGAAATTTCAGGGATTCATATTAACTCCTTTGGGCATCGTGATGGACAGAAAAAAGGTACAGGCAGTTCTGGAGTGGCCAATCCCTCAATGTATCAAGGACATTAGTTTTTTCTGGGATTCACCAATTTTTACAGATGATTAATTTTGAATTTTTCTCAAAAATGTCACTCCCATAACTAAATTGTTAAGGAAATCATCAGGGTTCTGTTGGACTCCGGAAGCAGATAGGTCTTTCCAAGAATTGAAAGTAGCGTTTACTTCCGCTCCTGTGCTGAGGCATTCAGATTCGGAAAGACCTTATCAAGTGGAAACGGACGCCTCCAATGTTGCAGTGGGAGCAGTGGTGTCCCAACAAGATAAGGAGGGCATTTGGCATCCAGTGGCGTTCTATTGAAGAAAACTTACCATTTGTGAGCAAAACTATTCCATTACTGATAAGGAACTGTTGGCTATAAGAGTAGGATTTTTGGAATGGAGGCATCATTTGTTGGGGGCTAAACATCAGTGATGGTCATAACAGATCATAAAAATCTGCAATACTTTAAAACAGCACATACACTCAGCCCAAGGCAATTGTGTTGGTCTCAATACTTCAATGAATTTGATTTTCTGGTAACATTTAGACCAGGAAAGAAAAATGCAAAGGCTGATGCATTGTCCGGACAACAACATTCAGAAAACATTGTGACGGAGGTCAGAACGATCCTGACGGTGGAAAGAGTGGTGGGAGCAATAACTAATAGTTTATTGCACCTACTAAAACAAGAGATGAGGAAACAAAAAGGTAGACAATGGGGTAAGAGGGGACCATTAGAAACGGTCAAAGATGTTCTTCCTTACTACGCAGGGAAGTTGTATTTGCTGACTCCAGAACTACAGACGAAAGCATTACACTGGTGTCATAACTCGCCATTGGCAGGACATTCTGGGGGTAAAAAGAGTCAGGAAATGTTGGAAAGGTATTTTTGGTGGCCCACATTGCGACAGGATACCATAAAATATATTCAATATATTAAAAGATGTGAGACTTGCATACGAAGTAAGACTGATCATGTAAAGAAAGCAGGATTATTGCAGCCATTGCCTACTCCGGAAAAGGTTTGGTCTTACATTTCTATGGATTTCATAACTGACCTGCCTCCGGATGACAAGTATGATACCATTTGGGTAGTAGTAGATTATTTGTCCAAACAAGCCAATTTTGTGCCTTGCCGGGGAATCCCTGGAGCTGGGGAATTAGCGAAATTATTTCTTCAGCACATAGTCAGATTACATGGGTTGCCTCAAAGTATTGTATCTGACAGAGGTCCCCAATTTACCTCCAAATTCTGGCGGGCCTTTTGTCAAATGTTGGGAATTCAGTGTGCATTATTCTCCAGTTATCACCCCCAGACTGATGGACAAACAGAGCGCGTAAATCAAACTTTGGAACAGTATTTACGATGTTATTTGCATGAGGGAATGGACTCATGGGTGCAAGCTTTGTGGTTAGCTGAGTTCACTTATAACAATACAGAGCATGCTTCCCTGGGCATGGCCCCTAATGAATGTTTATATGGACAAGTACAGGATAGGTTGCCCGAACATTTACCAGAGGTGGAAACATTTCCCGTATTAGGAAGGATTGGCTGATGACTGTTAGAAAAATTGCTAGAGCTAATTTACAATAAGCAAAGGAGGAGTATAAGATGCAAGCAGATAAAAAGAGGCTTGCAACACCTTGCTACAATGTAGGGGATAGAGTATGGCTATCCACACGTAATTTACCACTAGTGGGATTGCAGAAATTTGCACCAAGATTCATTGGCCCATATGAAATTGCCTGCTACATTAAAAATACATCCTGTGTTTCTTCTTAAACCCGCAGTTCCTGGAACACATGTAAAGAGACCCCCAGCCATCAGCAAGGACGAACAGACGGAATATGAAGTCCAGAAAATCCTGGATTCCAAACATAGGCAGCAGAGACTATGGTATTTCATTCAATGGTCTGGGTATGGCTTGGAAGACTGCTCTTGGGAACCGGCAGTTTCATGTACGTCATCCTGAAAAAGCAGGCCCTGGGAGGAGCCCTGGAAGAGGAGGTACTGTCAGGAATCGGAATTGGGGCAAGCCAGAGAGCATTTTTAATGAGGTTCCCATGACATTACAATCCTTTTTTTGGTGATGTGCTGCCCGATTATCAGTGATTATATCAAATACAAAACAGAGAATGATTGTCAGGAAACGGAATTGGGGCAAGCCTCGGCAACCGTATCATAAGAAATAATGCAAGGAAACTACTTTTCCCAATAGGCAGAGGGGTGGGGGGGTAGTTCAAAACTCCTCACGCCATTCACCAGCTGCTGGTAATTGAAGTGTACTAAACCGTTGGCCGCCCATGCACTGGTGCT